>NC_133160.1:115254832-115557862 GCF_040802235.1 Manis javanica
GTAGTTTGGCTGGCCTGATTCATGGGCCTATGCCTGTGGTATGAGAATTAGGACTGGGTAATGGATGGTTGTACCTAGGGAAAGAAGGGGACATCTATTATTAGTTGGGATAAACTCTCAAATCTCACTTGTTTAGCACAAAAGAATGCATATGAATTCCAACACAAGTTTTCCTAATAGGGAGCTATCCTCCAAGTGAAGATTCAGAAACCAGAGACATTCTACCTTGTGACTTCCCCATCTTTAATGCATGGCTTCCAATACATCTTTAAAAACATCTGCCTCAAGTTGATGGGGAATGGGGTATCTTGGAGGACATTTTATGTGATGTTTTTATGGAGCAGAGCTGCAACAGGAACATATTACTTCTTCTCACATTCCACTAGTTAGAATTTTAGTACATCTAACTGAGAAGCCTAACAGCAAGGGAGGTGGGAAATACAATCCATGTGCTCAGAAAAAGAGTCCACTACTCTGATCAGTAAATATCTATTTTAACTCTCTTCCCACACATAGAACACATAGTGCCCCAAAGGAGAAAACCTAGAGCTCTATCCAGTCATTAGGTCAGGCTTCAGGTCTAGGTTTTTAAGTAATGTGCATTCCTCATCATTAGATCTAGATGCAACCTATGAACTAAAAGGGCAGGCTATCTCTAATATTTTCCCATGTCCCAGCAAACCTAATGTATAGTGTTAGATCAGGGACAGGTAATTATAATATGCACTCATAAGGAAAAAAGAAAAAT
This sequence comes from Manis javanica, assembly GCF_040802235.1. NCBI lineage: Eukaryota > Metazoa > Chordata > Mammalia > Pholidota > Manidae > Manis > Manis javanica. Next base: position 115,255,581 of record NC_133160.1, read on the forward strand.
GTGAGATGCTAGGCAATATGGATACATAATGATGAAACACTGTGCAGGCATTTTCTGATCCGTATTATCCCAAGAATGGAGGAAGTTTTGATGAGACCCCCAATCTAGTCTTTAGGAGGAACTTTCTTGCCCTGTGTTCTGTAAACCCTGATACCAGCCTCTGAGCCAAATCCTATGTGAGTATTAGAGAGATGTAAAGCATTTATAGCCTACTTCCTATTTATGCAAGTTTGGGGTTGAACAGTTGCCTCATTGTTTTAACACTTAGACAATATTTAAACCAGGTTCATGATCTAATTAGCAATAAAATTCCTTTAAAAATTTAGTCTTATTTGCTTCCAGTAACTGCATCCAAAGTTCTTTCTTGCATAGTTCTCAAAACTAGGTTTACTTCTTCACTTCTTTGCCTCTGTGTCGAATTCTCCAGAACTTCATCCAGCCACTTGGAGGCCATCTGAAATAAAGACCTTGGGTGGGAAGGTCAAAGCCTTGATCTGATCTTTGTTTCAGGGCTCAATCTTAAGGGAACTCTACTCAAGGGCTCTTCCAGTTTCACTTTTTACTGTTCAAGGTCTAGAGAGTCGGCTTTTCCAATCCTTCCAAATATTCCTATGTACTTTCATTTACTGCAGTTATTTCCTGAGCTTATTTCTTTAGTAAAACTTCACTGAAAGTAAAATTCAATATACACTAATTTTATTCTTTTGAACTATTTTTTCTGAAGCTACAGTATTAATTGATAGGTGATACAGTTTTCAATTCTTATGGGCAAGTTTTCCCAATTATTTTGCCACTGCAGAACATGGATATCCTTCTTCCAGCCTCCTACATCAGTTTCTCCAACATCTGCTGCATCATCACTGTGCCAATACAACATTATTTAGGTTACTGTCTTAGCTGTACCCCTCTTCTGGTACCAATTTCTGGATTAGTTACGGTTGTTCTAGCTCCTATTACATATAAATACTCAAATTTCAATATCCTCTCTTATAAAAAATCCAACAAGGAGTGTTTCTAATTTGGAGGTGGCTCTTTTTCAAGTAGTGATTTAGTCACTTGTGCTCCTCTTTTCTGGCTCTGGCATCTCCAACATACAGTTTTCAAGGTCACCATACTTGCCAGCTTCAAACTGATGGAAAAAGAGTAAGGGAGGATGGGAGAACTTCATTATACCTGAAAATGAGCACACCATTTCCATTCACATTTTATTGGTTAAAAGTCAATCACATGGCTACAACTAAGTGCAAAGGAAATTGGGAAATTTGGTCTAGCTATATATCCAGAAATCAAAAGTTTCATGAATGCCTAGTGAAGTCTTTGCCACCAGTTCTAAAAGGAAAAAAAAAAAAAGTTAGATTAAAAATAATAGAAAGTGACTGCAGGGACTTTCCATTCTAAGAGGTTTGACCTTATAAAACTAGCCCTAACAATATAATCATTTCACCACTCTATAAAAGACTAAGAACTCATTTTCTTCTAAATAATGGGATTACTTTTAAAGAATTTTTGGTAGTGTGACAGGTACATAAGTTAGACTGTAGACGGTTAATGAAATTCAGATAACAAAAAGAGACATCAAATGTAGAACTCTTTATAGCCTTGTTGTAAATAAGGAAAGAGTGGAACCAGAAATGTGGAGGATTGAAGACAAAAGATAATAAATGAATGAGAAAGAGGGGACTGGGACTAGAGTACAGGTGGATAATTCATCTTATAAGATGCAGGGAGTGTCTTATTCCTCTGATACCAGAGAAAAGGAAAAATTTGGAAGCATCTAAGTTTCTAGCATTTGGAAAATTGAACTTTGTGCCTAATAACATCTACCTCTTGTGACATTTGAAGTAAAAGCATGTAATGAAATGAGCTGGGATTTAAAGACCGCAAAAAGTATTCTATTGATAGGAAGGAAGAATGTTGATGGATATACAAAGTAGGAGGGAAGAATCCAGCTGAAGTTATAGAACCTAAATATGCAGTTGTAAGATACACAATGTAGTGTACTGTTTGGCACAGGAGCTCAGTAACAACTAGGAGAGGAACGGGCAGATGATTAGTACTTTGTGAGCATACTTTTATCTTACATACTTATTAAACCTTAAAAGTCCTTGGAAGCAGACTGATTTCATTAACTATGCACACAGTAGGCTCATGATGAAATTTTGCTTGAATGAACTGATTCAGTCATTACCAATTCTGCCATAGTACTCTGCAGAGTATTGGCAACTGCCCACATTTCATATGGTATGCCAATGCTAAAAAGAAACTAAAATGCTAAAAAAAAATTCAGGCACATTCAGCTAAACTTAGCAGTTTTAAAATGGCAAGTATATCAGCTGAGGCCTACTTTTTATCTTGTGCCAGTACATCTGTCTTTGATGTTTGCTTCATTTTCCTTACGCCACTGTACTATTGGACCAGGAAGGGATAATTCTTAATTAACAAAACTACACTATTATTTCAAAAGTCCTAAAAGTTCTTCAGATACCTACAAATGAACTCACCCCCATCAAATTATTCATTCTAAGGCTGGATAGACAAGGATGATTACTTATGATGTTCACTTCACAGACAAAAGGTAAATTGGTGAGAGGTGGAAGAACTAGATCAGGGTCATTCAGTGTATTGTCCGCAAAGTCTGGCACAGATGCTGCTTCCTTCTCCTGCGTTCCCTTTGGAAACTAGAGTTGTTATCTAAGACATCACCTAATCAAACTCATTCATATTGCACAGGTAGACTCGGGAAGTCTTTCCCTCAAAACTCAAAGAAGCCAAAAGAGGCTCTTTCCCTCATACGACGCCATCTCTCATGATTCCAAACTCTAACTCACGATTTGGCGGCGGAAAATAAGGCCAGGAGGGAACACTACGTACTTCACTCGACAATGAGGCCCCACCTCCGGGATCTGCGGCCCCGGCGTCCAGCTAACAGCGACTGGGCCGCGTTTCCGCCCCAGCTTCCCACCCGACCCGGGGCCGCTCCTCTCCAGCATGCCCTCCCGCGGAGGCCCGGAATCCAGCCCTAGAAATCTTATTTTCGTCTTTTGGCCACCCGCGCGCCACCGCTCGGGCGACGGCTGATGGCGTCACCTGCACTTCCGCCTGCGACTGCGTTCTAGTTACAAGCGAGGAAGGAAGAAGAGCGTTCTGAAGGGCTGTGTGTGGGGCAAATAGCAAGAAAAGAAGAAATCCCGGTGCTCGCGGGCGCCACGGCAGTCACCGCGGCCCTTCTGTCCCCGCCGTCCCCTCATCGGAATCCGCCCCAGGCACACCCCCCACGTCTCCTCACGGTCTCCTCTCCGCTGGGTCTCCCGACACCCGGGTCTCCCTCTGCGCCTCCCCCACCCTCGACCTTGCTCCCTCACGCTCCCTCCCTCTTCCTCCTACCGTCAGGCTCCCCGCCCTTAGTATCGCGAGACGAAGTGAGAGCTGGCGGAGCGGCGGCGGCGGCGGCGGCAGTAGAGGTGACCGAGGCGGTGGCGGCGGAGGCGGCACCGAGCGCTGTGCGGCCCCGGTGCGGCCGAAGTCGCGGTAGCGCGGAATCCCCACGCCCCTCCCCCGTCCGCGCCCTCCCTCCTTCCCTGGGGATGGAGAAGGCCACGGTTCCGGTGGCGGCTGTGGCGGCGGCAGCTGAGGGAGAAGGGAGCCCCCCGGCGGTGGCGGCTATTGCGGGCCCCCCCGCGGCGGCGGCGGCGGCGGAGGTCGGCGACGGCAGCGGGGCTCGCTCGGCCTCGTCTCCTCGTGGGATGGTGCGCGTCTGCGACCTGCTCCTGAAGAAGAAGCCGCCGCAGCAGCAACACCACAAGGCCAAGCGTAACCGGACTTGCCGACCCCCCAGCAGCAGCGAAAGCAGCAGCGACAGCGACAACAGTGGCGGCGGCGGCGGCACGAGCAGCAACAACAGCGAGGAAGAGGAGGACGACGACGACGAGGAGGAGGAGGTTTCTGAGGCAAGGGCCTGGTTTCAGAGGAAGGCGGGCGGAGGGGTCTGTAAAGGGTGGGAAGGTGGGAAGGGGCTTGCGGTGGGACTCATTCCTGCAGGTCGCGCCCTCTTAGGGGCCAGGCTTTCCACTGTCCTCTTTCTTTCCCGGCCTAACCCGTGAGGTGTGGGGCTGTGGGGGAGGGTAGCTGACACGTGGGGATGGGATGGGAGGACCGCAGAGTCGGGTTGGTGAGCAGCATGTTGCCTTGGGATGGTTCACATGGTTAAGGATGGAGGGAACTGGTTAGATTACCTATTTGCACACCGGCGGGGTCCGCCTGGGGTCAGCAAGGCTATGTTATTCCTGGGGCGGGCGCGGGACCAAAGCGGGAGGGGTAAGTTAATAGGTAGATGAGCCTCTTGGGGAACTACTAGGAGGCTGGTTAATTTCTCCCGGTTGTGCGGTGGAGGGGAGCAGTTTTGCAGGGAGTTAAGGTTGTAATGGCTTCAGAGCTAAGTATTTGTGTCTGTGAGGGACACGTGAGAAGCTGTACTTTTCCATACTGTTCTGCCGCAGGTTTTTTTCATAACTATTGTGGTTGCTGAAGTAACCTTCACTTCCTCCATCTCTCAGGGATTTTTGGATGAACTGATCTTACATCCGTATACATTTGTAGATAACTATTTCAGTGACTGAAAATATATTTGAACCTTACATGTGCGTACATACACATCTTAAAATGGTTCCTTAGTAAGGAGGAGTTAAGTTAGGTCCTGTTTTTGAGATAATACGGAGCAGCTAAAGAATCGGCTTTGGACCTGGGTTTGATTGTGAGTTGGAATAGGAAGGCCTCTTGGTTTGTTCTAGTGATCTGGTTTCGTAATAACTGTTTATAATTTTTCCTGGGTCCACAGACAGGCGGCGTTGCAGGGCCTTATTCAAAGGCCATAACCCAAAAGCTTGGTGGAAGGTGTCATACTAATAACAAACTAAGAGCTAGCCTTATTAGTTATAGCTCTTATCCCCTCTCTGCTATGGAAACTAGGAAACCTTAATCTGGAGAAAGAAGTTGTAACTTAAGGCAGTATCAGGAAAGCAGCTTTAAAGGCTGATTATAAATTTACTTACAAGAGAGAACAACTGAATTATCCAGAAGTACCACTTGTCATTTGTTCTCATCCACAAACATAAGAGCTTATCTTGGTACATGGCTGGTTTTTGAAAATTGAATTATTAAATCTTGTGTTCTGTTCAAACAAAGAAATATCTTTTAAAGAATTTGAGACTCCATTGGTAGAAGACTAGATTCTTTTTAATCTCAGACTGGATGAAGTTACGTAATAGTTGAAGTAATGAGATGTAATAGTTGAAGTATATATGCCAAAAAGATGGACACTACCTGCTGTTCCATTGGCCTATTGAATTGTAAGGATAGGCTTGCATTGATAGATTTTGTATTGTCCTAGTTGGGTGTTTCAGAATAGTGTGTTGCTCAGATTGCATTTGGAACAATGAAGAGAAGGATATGACAGGATCTTTATTCCCAATAAAATCTATCTCCTTAGAATTGCTTAGTTGTATGATTCTTCACAGATAGTAGAAACATTTTAGAGATACTGTAGTCCAGCCCTTTTATTTTAAAAATGAGGAAAACAAGGCTTAGAAAAGAGACTGGTTGTGGTGTATTATTAGTAGCAAAAGTAGGTATCAAAGTTTTCTAATGGTTCAGACCAGTACACTTTTCATAAAATTTATTTCCTTGTATCCTGCTCCTGACCTCTTTCAAAACATAGGCTAAAAATTGCCCTCAATATCACATTGAATGTATTACTGGAGTGTTATGCTATAAACTTCACATACCTAGGCAGTTTTATCCATTGGAATTTGGTCAAATAAGCAAAACTTCTAGTAATTTCTTAAATCACGTAGAATAGCCTTTAGTTGGTAGGCATAATTTTGTGTGTCAGGTTTGTTTTCCTTGGAGTGCAGGAATGGTATAGTTGACTTTGATCAACTAGGGGAATGTTTCTTTGTTTTCAATATGCTTTATTCTATATTGTGCACACTTGTATAAACAGTGGGTTTGTCATTCGTTATGAAGGTGAGTCAGGAGAAATAAGTGTGAGAAAGCACAACCATTAAAACTTAACCTCTATAGGTAGGTACATCATGACGGATAAGCAGACAGAAAGTACTGTATCTCTGCACCTGCCTCCATCCTTGACCAAAATAATTAGTAAACCTCACCGTCACTGTACATTATAAACTAAATGGTTGAGTTTTGCAGTGTTTTTCATTTCATTACCATTTTATTGACATGTCAGCAGAATTTTAGCTTTCTACAGCGAGAAAATCTTGTGGCTAATACTCATTGTATATAAGTCCTTTTTCTCATTCATTCGCTTATTGGCTGTGCAATGAAAAATGTGGATAATGTGATCCTTGAGTTTATTCTTCCAGTAAAAATCACTACAAGGTTAAAAAGGAATATGAAATGTTATAGGTTTGAGGTATTTGACATGTAAAGGTAGAGGATAATTTAACAAAAATACATGCATTTGCTATGAAGAAATGCTAGCTGGATATTCTCTGTATCTGCTGAAAGAGGAGTTGGAAGGAAAGGAGATTCATTTTAAATAAGAGCTCTGTTTGTTGAACAAGAATCTAATTCTTATTAAATATTAAAGTAGGTTAAGAATTGTATTTTCTTTTCAGTGTTTCAGAATAAGATAATCATGTGTTAGGTAATTTGAGTAACTTCAGATATACCTAGAAACAAAAGTATAAGACCAAGGGCACCACAATATGACAGAAACCTTTGATCAGTAATTGTAAAATACGTATTTTTCTTGTCTTTCAGTGGGTGACTGACCAATACAGACAGAAATATATTCCCTAACATAAAAACCTTGATGCGCTTCTTTTCAAATTAGTGGACTACATTAACAAATTGCTTACTCAAATATTATAAGAAAAAAATGTTGAAATTGCAGGAATTGATGCTTCATTTCAGAAATAATGTTACATTCTATTCAGTGCATTTTTAAATGTAATTGAAGGGCATCAGTGTTGCTAAAGCAGAATTCATAGGAGGAAAAACTTGCTATTACTCAAAAGTAACATATTTGTTAAAGGAGCATAAAATGTAAATACAATAGGAATTGATCAGAATTCCATCTATTTTTGGTAGGTAACTTGAAGCTTTAAATTTAAGAGACAAACCTAGTGAAATTTATTGGCTCCTGGGGTGAGCCAGTAAAGAAATTAGTACTGAATTATTCATTTACTTTTGACAGGATTTGCAAGGCCAGGGAAAATCTGCTTAAAGACATGAAGGAGGTAGAGTTGAGAATGAGGGGAAAGAAAAAGTTTTCAGAAGTAGATTGTGTTCCCTCAAGTTTATTTCAAAATCTTAATTTGTTAGTGTGCTTTTTAGTGGAAAAATGGCATCTGAGTTCCTCTGTTGTAATGGTAGAATCTCATATTAGCCCAGAGAAGCTTACTTGTTTCCCAGTTTCATATCTTAATTAATTAGTCAATTATTTGTAAAGTAGATGTTAAAATCTTTGAAGCAATAGTTATGTCATAATTATCTTGTCTCTTATTCTGCTTCAGTACTGTACTTGATGAAAAAAAAATTTATTTTCAGTGAATAACTAGTACTTAGGGAGGACCCAGAATTCATTTAGGAGATCAAGAGAAGGAACAGTTTTTTCTTTCCTAGGTCCAGTGTTGCTGAATAGCTAAAGTTTGGATTTCAACATCTTTTGGTTACTTAATTACTTCTTCCTAGTGATGGTGATCTTCTGAAGGTTTTAGAGGGAATGCCAGTTAAACTAATAGACACTGATTGTTGAATATCTGATGAGTACCCTAAGCCTCCTGGATGTATTGTTATATTTTAAAAGCGAAATAAGAACTATTACTCATTTGGTGCCTACTCGTGTGTCAGGTCCCACATAACAGTATCAACTGGAACTTGGATTCAAATCCTTAATCCATCACTCACTAGCTTTGTGATCTTGGGCGACTTACTAAACCTCTCCATCTCACTTTCTACATTTGTAAATGGTGATAATAGTAGATTCTACCTTGTGGCTTTGTTATGAAAAATAAGTATTTTCATGTATTCTCATTTTACTTTCATCATATCCCCATGAAGGAGGTGTCGTATTTGTTAATTATTCAATAAATATTTGGAGTGCCTACTGTATGCTAGGCATTTTGCTGTACTCGGTGAGCAAAACTGTTTTGAGACACATTGATTTTAAAATGTGTCAGTGATTAAATACAGACTTAGGGAGGTATGAGAGTGAAAGTAAATCCTGAATAAAGTGTGTTATGTTTCGGAAGTACATAAATCTTGATGGGATATTCATTTTAATGGCAGAGATACTGGCTTAGAAGGATTTTAGGCAACTTCATCAGGGTCGCATGCTAATAAGTGCTAAAGTAGGGCCTAATCTGCTGCAGGTAGGGCCTAATCTGTTTGAGTTGGACCCTGTTGATTCACTCACTCATTTTCATGCTTTGTTATGCTGTATGATGTTGGGTGCAGCATCTCTGATGTTGGCATTTCAGATGTTAAAACAAATTCAGATGGTATAGGAGAAGATACTTTTTGAGTAGAGCAACCATTGAAAACAAGTTGGCCATCCAGGCTTTTCTTTTCTTTTCTTGTTCTAAAAAACACATTGAAAAAAAAAATACAGAAAGTACCGATACATATACCCACATTCCCACCATCTAGAATTAACAATTGTTAACAAAATGAAACTTTATGGTGAAAACTACCCTCTTAGAGACAATCTGTTGTCTTTCCTTACCTCTCAAGATTTTTGCTTTGCAAGGTTATCTGCTTTTATTAAGCTACAAAAATTTTCCTTTTAAATAGGAGTTGTTAATTTGGGGTCTAGATAGGCTATGAATATCCTGAAATTAAACACAAGATTTTATTGAAAGTGCTTCTAAGTTTGTTTTTTCTTTACCCCCTACCCCCCATAGTATGTGTGCAAAACTTTCATTAGACGTTGTACTTAAAGAGGTCTGTAACTGCTTCCTCTGTCCCTCCTGAAAAATTCTCACTGCAGTGGTAGCAGGGGCACCAGGTAGGCATTTACTTGGATTGTTTAGAACTGGGAAACTGCTTGTAACTATGGTAATGTGGTAGTGAAGAAGGCCTATTTGTGTTGTGAAGTAGGAGGTCCAAGACTTATCTGTTCCTTCTTGTTAAAATAGCCTTATGCCTACTCTGTCTTGTCTTAAATGCTCATATTTTGCCTTTTAATTGATGAAGCAGTGTCCATCTAGTCTGCCATGGACTGTCAGATCATTAAGACAGAAACCTTGTCTTAAACATCTTTATATCTCCTATCTTTATATCATCACACTGTACCATGTGTGTTATATAAGTCTTAGTATCTTACCTCTCTAGGTTTTCATGAAGTCAGATCTCTGAAGTAAAAATAATTCATAAATATTTCTTCTGTAGCCACATAGTCTGGAAATATTTGGGACTTCAAGTGTTAAGGTAATAGAACTTGGTTGTAGCTATTTATGGTGGACCACTGTCAGATGTTTTGACTGGATTATAATTTAGTCATCATTAACCTCACCAACCTAAGTTGTATTAGGAGTTAGTATTGTGAAAGTTGTCATTGCTGAATAGTCATCAGATTAGCACATTTTGACTCCCAGAAATTCACTGGACTATTTGCTAGAATGTAGAAACCTATCCAGTTCTACCTTTCAGTTGACTAGTAGGTTGATTTTTAGGCAGTACTTTGAGGCAGTATATTCTGCATTTTTATAAGGTAATTCGGTGGGTTAGAAAATATGGATGTAATGAGCTTCCTTATAATTTTTCCATACTTAACCATAGCTGAAAAAGAATTTTCACTTCTTAATGAATGGTATGTAAAGTAGTGCCTGCTGGCATTACTTAACATATTTGTTAGGACCAATAGGGGGCCCAGCATCCATGGTTACATAACCTATGCCAAATCTGACTAACTTCCTTCAATTTTCACCTTTTGGAAAAATAAGTAATTGAAGGTGGTGGGTAAATATGAATATCCTGCTAGTCCCTGGAACCTTACCTAGAGTTATGCCTATCCACTTGCTACCCAGAAGGAGAATACCCTTCCTTAGTTGGTGCTTCTTAACTTTTTTCTTTTTTGTCTTTAGAAACTATTCTTACCCAGTGATGAGGAGAGGTGGTACTGTGAAGCAAGAAAGGCATTATTTTATCATCATTTATAATTTGGGGTTTTAGTTATTGAAAAGGGACATGTTGGTTTTATTTTCCCCAAGAATGTTATGAAACTCAAAATTAATATAGACCTTATTATTGAAAGCATAACTTAGGTTGTCTTTTGTCATCCTACAATACTTATAAACATTACCTGATCCTCTAAAAGTCGATTTTTTAAGTTTACTTCTGAATGAGACTAGAGATAGAAATGACCTCTGGATGAGGTCAGGTAGAAAAAAATGTAATAATCACAGTACTTTAGGAATTCCTTTTGGAGCCATGTTATTTATATTATTTATATTAAATAATAGCCAATAGTATTTAGTGTCTTTATAAACAATTTTGATATATGGTGAAATCTGTCCCAAAGTGTGCAGATATATCGTAGTGAATTTTGCTGATAGGAATGGACAAGAAGACTGTGAGAATAGATTGAAATAGGTTTTTATAAGCCATGGGTTAAAAATGTGCTTTTGGGTAAGTGATCTGAAACACAGCATGCTTTTTTTGTAAAAGTTCAGCATAATGTTGAACAAAATAAGTAAGGTATTGTAGATAACCAAAATCATAATTCTTATTTTAATAATACTATGATTCTTCTGCACAAAGTACATTATGTGTACTTCTGCCTGCTATAGCATGAAAGTAATGCCTAAAATGGGAAGTTCTAGAGAAGGAATCGTTTAAAAATGATTGGAGGGTTAGGGATGGAATTCGTGATCAAGGAAAATTACAGATAATTGTTAATTATATTCCTAATGCTCGTTACTTACAATTCAAATTAACCAGTTACTTAAACTGAGTCATAACATAGAAAAAAATGTAAGATGTATTGAATAGTGTTATTTCAGTTTTGAAAATAAGTAAACTCATTTCTCTTAAGATTATTTGAAAATACAGATTAGATGTGAAATTTATGAAATTAGTCTGTACCTGTGCATCTCTAGCAGGGCATATCCCCCTCCCAAGCTATCATTTGGGCTCATTTAATCTTTCAATTTTTTATTCCCCTCCCTTTTCCCTAAGAAAGAAACATGAAAGAAAGAAAGAAAAGAAATTAACACCTATTCTCAAAATAATTCTTGGTGTGGCTTTTACTCATGGATTGTCTTTTAATTAAAGAAACTTTGATTGAAAAATATTTCACATATGTGGAAAAATTGATTTTGTCAATTTTGAATTGAAATAAATAGTAACTTGGAATTCTATATTCTTTGCCCTCTTTCTTGTCACCCTAAATCTGAAACTGACAAGAAAACTAAGTGTTCCTGTTTGTGTTAAACCAGGTCTATTTCCAGTTTAGTCTTTGACTCCATTATTGTCTCTTTCCTTCTCTATGACACATTTCCCTCTTAATTTTAATATGAAATTAATAACAAAAATAGTCCTGTTGCAAAGCCTCTAGTTTAGTTCTTATGGTGTGAGATGTGCTATAGAAGTTGGTTCTTTAATTTGACAAATGTTCATTGAGTATCTCTTATGTGTGGCTGTTTTAAGTATATAATAATCTCAACCATTTTCTCTTAGTGAATATGAAAAAGTTAGCTGTATTTAAAATCATAGCTGTATGTGTTGAGTTAAATAATTTTATACATGTTGTAGTTAGTAAAACTTTTGAACTTAGATACATGAAACTACCACAGTGGTGCAATCTTCTGTTTTTCTCTTGGAATACTCACTAATTTTTGGTATTACGTTCTGTTTTTTTTAAGATGAGTTCTCTATGTGATATTTTTCCAGAGTTTCCTTGACAACTAAAGTACACAAAGAATCATACATTCTGATTTTACCCTGAGAAAATTTTGTAGTAAGAAAAGAGGTAGCTATATGAATTAGTATTCTTGCAATTGCTTCAAGTAGTTGCATTAAATTATGAGATATTGTTAGAATATGAGAAATTGAGTTATAGTACAGTGTAGGGTGCACTGTTAAATATCTTTTAAATTATATGTAATGTTTATATAATTAAACATTAATTAAACATTATACATATTTGCAGAAAATTTTACAAAAAATCAAAAAGAGCTAAAGAAGAATACAAAAATTACCTATATCTTGCTTTCCAAAATTAATCATTATTATTTTAAATCATCTTTTCATTCTTTTTCCTTGGTGCATACTAATCAGATTATTTATCACAGAGCAGAACTGTCACTTAGAAATTTTGTCTTTTAAAACTTTCATTGATAAGTATTCTTAAACTATATCAATTGAAGAGATACATCTTCAGATAATGACTTTATATTATTTAACTATAAAAATTAATGAATGCATTCAACCGGTAAAAAAAAAAATGCTTTTTAATACCTAAGGGTTTTTATCCTACTCTTTCTGAGAGTAAATGTTGTTAATAGCCAGCTGTATATCAAATGTTCTAATTTCTTTCTTGGTGAGAGTGAGTGTATGAATGTGTATGTTGGGGTATATGTGTCTAAGAGAGTACATTAGGATTTGCATCATTGTTCTCATTTACTTAATGATCATAATTTATTTAATCTTTTATGTTAGTAGATATTTAAATTGTTTTCAATACATTACTATTACAGATAAAATGCTGAAGTGAACATCCCTTTAGAATTATTTTTTAGTACAAAAGCATTTCTTTGGGATGAATTGCTGTTAGAAGTTTTACACATGTTAAATTTGATAAATACAAGTTTTACTTCCATCAACAGGGTATGAGAATGTTACTAGATATAATCAGTCTTCTTAATTTTTAAAATCTGTTAAACAGAAAATAGTGTTTTTGTTTTCATTTTCCTGATTACTATCGACAATGAATACATTTTCATACTTATTTTTCATTTGGATTTCCTGTGAAAATTTCCTTTTATCCTTATTATTCTTTTAGTGTTGTCTTTTCCATAGTGATATGTTGGTTGTATTTATACTTATGGGTATTAATCCTCGAGTGCTGTTATACATATTCTCTGTTTTCATTTCACAATGGAGAAAAATTTTAATATTTATGTAGTAAAATGAAGTAATTTTGTGACTAATAGAGACCTTCCTCACCCCAGTATTTTAAAAGAATTTCTTAGTAAGTGTCCTTTTATATTTCTGTACTTTATTTTTCAAAGATTAATGGAAATCTTTTTGAATATAGTATATAAGTGTGTCCATTTCTTAATCTTTTCAGTAGCATTTGACTGTTTTGACCAATCCTTGACTCCTTAAAAATGCTACTCCTTTTGCTTATGTAATAACACCCTCCTCTTTCTACAATACTAGCTGCTTTTTCTTGGTCATCTTGCTTCCTCCTACCTCCCTTACTATATATTTTGTATTATATAGTATCTCAGTGCTTAGTCCTGGAACTTTTGCATCATGTAGCTAATCTCACTTAGGTAATTTTATCTAGTCTTGTGTCTTATGCTAGTGACTTTTCAAGTTTATGTCTCCAATTTAAACTCTAGTTTTTGAGTACTTAGTGAACCTTCTGGCCACCCAACATTTGTACAAACCTGTCTTCCAACACATAATTCTCTTCCTTCTTTAAGAGAATCAATCCAAAGTCCTATCCAGTTACATATAGCTCAAAGTGAAGAGTATCTACATAATGCTTTTACTCTTATTCAGTCCAGTAATCAGTAAAACGATGAACAACATCTCTCTCTTTTGTGCAACCCACTGTACGTTGGTAATAGGAATAGGATAATAATAGTGAAAGCATCTTTGGAAAGAGAAAGAATAGGAAGTAGATAGCAGTCATTGCTCAGTGTTAATAATGAAATCCTTTTGGACAGAAGGCTCTGCCTTGGCAACTATGTAAATTGTATAAAAACTCTCTATGTAAATTATGTAAAAATTCTAATTTTGCTCTATGGGAGGTTTGCCTTTTTGACTATTGTGTGTGTTTTGGCTTTGTTCTTAGGTGAGTTTTCCTTCCTTTACCACATCTGAAAGTAGGCATTTGAAATATGACATCCCCAGGAATTGCATAACTTTTGTAGTTCCTGCTAGTTGGTATAGATTTAGGGAGGATTACTTAAAGTTCAATAATAGGCTTTTATAGGCCAGTAATTTAGTTTGGTGATAAAACTCTTTCAAAAACTTGTTAGATTTCTGTTGCTTTAAGTCAGTACTTTGCAATATTGCAGAAGATCTTTTTAAGTTAAAAATGTTCTGAAATCTACTCATTCTCGTACTTATCAGTCTCTTTGCTATGTCTGTTCCTTTTCTCCCTGTGTTACCTGGCTACCTTGAGTGCATCTGAAATAACAGGCTAGAATGATACATCAGTCAGAGTTTAACCAGAGAAGCAGAACAATAAATTTATATATGATAGATAGATATGTATTAAGAGATTTATTACAAGGAATTGGCTTACACAATTCTGGGGGCTGGCTAAGCAAGTCTAAAATTTTTTTTTTACAGCAAAATTTTATTTATTTATTAAGGTATTATTGATATACACTCTTATGAAGGTTTCATATGAAAAAACAATGTGGTTACTACATTCAACCATATATATTGAGCACCCCTATACCCCATTGCAGTCACTGTCCATCAGTGTAGTAAGATGCCACAGATTCACGATTTGCCTTCTCTGTGCTACACTGTCTTCCCCGTGACCCCCGCCATACCATGTGTACTAAACATAATACCCCTCGATCCCCTTCTCCCTCACTCCCCGCCCATCCCCTCACATCCCTCCTTTGGTAACCACTAGTTCCTTCTTGGAGTCTGTGAGTCTGCTGCTGTTTTGTTCCTTCACTTTTGCTTTGTTGTTATACTCCGTAAGTGAAGGAAATTATTAGGCACTTGTCTTTCTCTGCCTGGCTTATGTCACTGAGCATAATATCCTCAAGCTCCATCCATGTTGTTGCAAATGGTAGGATTTGTTTCTTATGGCTGAATAGTATTCCACTGTGTATATGTACCATATCTTCTTTATCCATTCATCTACTGATGGACACTTAGGTTGTTTCCATATCTTGGCTATTGTAAATAGTGCTGTGATAAACATAAGGGTGCATGTGTCGTTTTGAATCTGAGAAGTTGTATTCTTTGGGTAAATTCCTAGGAATGGAATTCTCATGTCAAATAGTATTTCTATTTTTAGTTTTTTGAGGAACCTCCATATTGCTTTCCACAATGGTTGAACTAGCTTACATTCCCACCAGCAGTGTAGAAGGGTTCCCCTTTCTCCGTATCCTCACCAGCATTTGTTGTTCGTAGTCTTTTGGATGGTGGCCATCCTGACTGGTGTGAGGTAATATCTCGTTGTGGTTTTAATTGCATTTCCTGATTATTAGTGATGTGGAGCATCTTTTCATGTGCCTGTTGGCCATCTGAATTTCTTCTTTGGAGAATTGTCTCTTCATATCCTCCACCCATTTTTTAATCAGGTTATTTGCTTTTTGAGTGTTGAGGTGTATGAGTTCTTTATATATTTTGGATGTTAACCCCTTGTCAGATATGTCATTTACAAATATATTCTCCCATACTATAGGATGTCTTTTTGTTCTGTTGATGGTGTTCTTTGCCTTCAGAAGCTTTTAAGTTTGATGTAGTCCCATGTGTTCATTTTTGCTTTTGTTTCCCTTGCTTGAGGAGATGCGTTCAGGAAGAAGTTACTCATGTTTATATTCAGGAAATTTTTGCCTATGTTGTCTTCTAAGATTTTTATGGTTTCATGACTTACATTAAGGTCTTTGATCCATTTCAAGTTTACTTTTGTGTATGGGGTTAAATAATAATCCAGATTCATTCTCTTGTATATAGCTGTCCAGTTTTGCCAACACCAGTTGTTGAAGAGGGTGTCATTTCCCCATTGTATGTCCATAGTTCCTTTATCGTAAATTAATTGACCATATGTGGTTGGGTTTATATCTGGGCTCTCTAGTCTGTTCCATTGGTCTATTGTTCTGTTCTTGTGCCAGTACCAAATTGTCTTGATTACTGTGGCTTTAAGCAAGTCTAAAATTTGTAAAGCAGTTAGGAAGGGAAAATCTCAGGCAGGCTGGAACCCATGGGCATATGCAATATGGGTAATTAGGAAAGGATGATCCAGTGAAGGGAGAACATTTGTAGACTTAGCTGCTATCTGGAGTCTCATCTGCAAGGAAGAGTTTTAAGAGTTCACCTGACTAGTTCAGGCTCGCTAAGGATGATGACCCTAGTTCAAAGTCAGTTGATTAGAGACTTTAATTACATGTTCACAATCCTCCTACAGCAGCATCTGGATTAGTGTTTGAATAGCTAAGAGAAAGTATTTACAAAACGGCTGCTGCCTTCCCTTCTTAGTTTAGCTTAACCAAGCTAACACATAGAAAACTAACACAGGTTGGAAAGTAACACTCTTAACCTGATTATTTGCTACTATCTGGCAAAGAACCTTTGAGTCATCTTGTATTGGGAGCACAGGCAGCTGCCTTTCCCAACCTGAGAGACTCAGATTACTGGACTCCTTTACATTAGGGTTTGCTACTGAGAGAGCTGCTCTCAGTGGCACTCTTTTTCACATCTATCTCTGCTTGCAAACTGCCTTATTCTTAGTTGAGTTGTTCTTTAAACAACCAATATACACTAATATTCTGAGGTTTTCTAACTGCTTTTCTTAGAGCTACACACTTGTTAGTCAGTCATGTGACATGCCTTGTCTATTATTGCAGCAAGAATTTTACCAAATGGTTTGCTGCTGTGTAACAGAGGTCTTTAGCTTTCCAGCCTGAGGTACGTTTCCCTGCTACCTGTCCTCTAAGCATTATCAGGTTTTTTAGGAATTGTTATGGCCTTACTCCACTTATAATTTACTGTATTAGTTAAGGTATAGGATGAGCTGTTTGAAAAAAGAGACTCCAAAACACATGGGATTCAAGCAAAATAGATTATGATTCTCTGTGGGTAGTCCTTTAGGGCATAAATAGATGTAAGTTTCTACTATTTTATTACACCATCCCTTACCCAGTGCTGTCCAATATGGTAGCCATTAGTTACATATGGCTACCATGCACTTGAAATGTGGCTAGTACAACAAAGGGTTTGGATTTTCTATTTTATTTAATTTTAATTACAGCTGATCCTTGAACAACATGAGGGTTAGGGATGCCAACCTCCTGCATAGTCAAAAATCTGAGTATAACTTTTGACACCCTCAACTGTTAACTACTAATAGCCTACTGTTGACCAGAAGCCTGAAAACATAAACAGTTGGTTTAGATGTTGTATGTTATCTATTATATACTGTATTCTTAACAATAATCTAGAGAAAAGAAAATGTTCTTTCAGTTTGTCCCAAATCTGTATATAAGTGGACCTGCACAGCTTAAACCCATGTTGTTCAAGAGGCAACTGTATTTTAAGTAGTTACATGTGGCTTGTGGCTACCATATTAGGCAGTGTAGATACAGATCATTTTCATTAACACAGAAAATTTTATTGGACAGTGCTGCATTAGGATGTTGACTTCATCTACAAGGTCTAATTAGGCTCACCAGCATCATGTCCATGTTCCAGTCTGGTATGGACCTGAATTATGTCCCCTCAAAATTCATGTTGAAGCCTTAACCCCTAATATCTCAGAATGTGACTAAATAAAGAGATAGGGCCTTTAAAAAAGTAATTTTGGTCAAATCAGGTTATATGGGTGGGTCCTAATCTAACCTGAAAAGATGTCCTTATAAGAGGAAATTTGGACACAAAAAAAGACACCAGGGATGTGTGCACACAGATAAAGGTCATGTGAGGAGTGAGCCCAGGAGTGAGGCCTCAGAAGAAACCAAACCTGCTGACATCTTGATCTTGGACTTCTGGCCTTAAGAACTGTGAGAAATAAATTTCTGTTTTTTGGTATTTTGTATATGGTATCCAGTATATGGTATTTTGTAAAGCAGCCATCACAAATTAATACACAGTCCATGAGAAATAAACAGAAAGATGGGCAGATTGCTTCCTTTAAAGGAATTGCAATCATCACTTCCTGTTACCTCCAATTGGTCAGAATTTTTATGTCCTTACCCAGGACCTAGCTCTTGCTATGTGGCCTTTATTCTCAAATATAACTTGTGGAGAAGTGTTTCACTAAAAGAAGGTGAGTGTGAATACTGGGGGATAATTAATGTCTTACACCAAATAATTCTGGAACTACATAGATAGCAATACAAGAAAAACAGTTACTACTGGTTCTTGAAGTAGTCTTGTTGACCTAACATGGGTCATATGTCCATTCTTGCTTGAACCAGACACTGTCATTAGGGGGAAAGAAGCTGTGTTGAAGTGTAGGTCATGT
This sequence comes from Manis javanica, assembly GCF_040802235.1. NCBI lineage: Eukaryota > Metazoa > Chordata > Mammalia > Pholidota > Manidae > Manis > Manis javanica. The sequence goes on from NC_133160.1 coordinate 115,273,987, forward strand.
CTTTTGACCCCTTCTAGGAGGTGGACTAGAAAAGGGCATTCTCAGTTGAGTCTCATGAAGTAATTTCCCAAAGGAAAAGTGTTCCTCTTCCAAAAAGTTGAGTAGAGAGTGGGAAGGAAAAGATATTTGACACAAGATCTCCAAAGTATACCTTGAAAGTTCCCACTTCTTTCTATCTTTGCTCTCATTATCCTAGTCCAGGCTGTTATCTTACTTGGATTTCATAGTAGCTTCCTAATTGATTTAGCTCTCTTTTCTTGTCTCTCAAAATTGCATTCTTCATGCAGCAGCTAGGCTAATCTTCCTGAAATGTAATTCATTATTTGACTTTTTATTGCCCTTAGAATAAAATCCAAACTCGTAACTTGGCCAGTGAGGCTTTCCATGGCTAATCTTACTGTTCTGTCCTCATCTTATATCCCTTTCATCTCATTCACTACCTTCTCGTCACACTGACCTTTCTGTTCTTAGGAATATACAGATTTTCTCACTTGGCATCTTCTTTCTAAGATGTTGTTCTCCTGGCACTTTTTTTCTTCACATCTTTTAGATTTCAATTTAGATATTATTCTGTGTCTAGGATTGTTGGAAGTAAACTTTTTCCTTCTACACCTCTCCTCTTCTCCACCCTTTCTCTTAGTTTTCTGCCTTTAACTGGGGTAAGAAATAGGACCAGTCATTGGTCTTTGACCAGTCATTAGTAGAAATAAATACTTTAATGAACTCTTAGTCTGTTTCTTACTACTTAGGGATTTGTGAGTGCATGGAATGGAGGAATTTGATTCCTGACAGCTATTTGTTTATTCTTATGTCCACATTAGTTCTAGTTACCAGGTTGAACCTTTGGAGTTGTTCTTTTTGTGCATGAAAAGTTATCAAATATCTGATTTCATACTGTTCAACCTACCATGTTAGCCTGAGTATCTAATTTCATATGGTTTAGCCTAAAAATGAGCATGCTATGATGTCTTAGAGCCAGTTCTCCCTCATTGATCTTTGTCCAGAAGATATTTTGGGGTGTTTTGGATATTGTGCTTTTAGCTTGTCAGATGACTTTTGTAAACTGCCCGTAAAATATGCCCATTGAGATTTTGATTGCAGTTGCATTGAAATTTGGATTGATTTGGGGAGAAAATACATGTATAATGCTGAACATCCCCATCAAGAAACCATGGCATGTGTCTGTTTTTCTAAGCCATTCATCTGTCTTTAACTTTTGTACTTTTCATATAGGTTCTGCACATTTTTTGTGGCATGTATTCCAGATTGTTTTATAGTTCTTACTGCTTTCAGAATGGTATTTTTTCTTGCATTGATTTTGATATTTTGATCTTGTTCATATGTCCCACTAAACTGAAGTCTCAAGTTAGTTTGTTATGTTGAGTTTTCTCATTAAACTATTATATTGACATCAGTAAGTGATGTCTTTTGTCTCTTTTTCAGTATTTAGGCCTCTTGTTTGTTTTTCTTTTCTAATTGTATTAGTTTTTGAACACTGTTGGATAAAATATTGGATTAAAGTGGTAATAGAGGCTGTCCTTGGCTTTCCCTTCTTTTTATGGGGGTATTATTGTAACTATTACATATAAGACAAATACTTGTTAATGAATTTAGTTTCTCTCTTTCTCTTAGCTTACTATACTAAGTTTTATCAGAAATATGTACTAAATTCTATCAAATGTTTTGTGGGCATCTATTGTAGTAATTACTCTCTCCCTTTCCCCTCAATCTAGTCATATAATGAATTACAACAATAAATTTCCTAGTATTAAACTGTGTTTGGAATATTTAGTATGATGTATTTTTAAACACATTGTTGGATTTAATTTCATTAACATTTTATATTATATATTCTATAGAGATTATTTCATATTAGATTTTTAAATTTGGTGGGAGAACCTGTAAGTCAATTCCTTCCTTACATCAGTCTTATAAAGACTTTGTGCTTTACAGATTCAATTTATATGTATCCTTTTTCCTTTAAACCTTATTTGCCACTGAGATGTTAGAAAAAAGTTTGATTAAGTTCTTGGTTTGGTCTTTATAGTTAATTAGTTAAAGTGGAATAAGTAATTTAGTGCATATCTCAGTATTTTTATAATTTAAAACATTTAGTTTTGGTAAAACTGCAAAAAATTTACTACATTAACCATTTAAGTGTACAGTTCACTAGGGTTAAATATGTTCACATTGTTACGCAACAGATCTACAGAACTTTTTCATCTTCCAAAACTGAAACTATACCCATTAAACAACAACTCTTCATTAGCCTCTTCTCCCAACACCTGGCAGCCACCATTGTACTTCATGTTTCTATGACTTGACTATTTTAAGTATCTCGTATAAGAGGAATCATATAGTATTTGTCTCTGTAACTGGCTTATTTCACTTAGCCTGGTGTCCCTAAGGTTGATCCATGTTGTAGCATGTGACAGGATTTCCTTCCTCTTAAAGACTGAATAATCCATTGTGTGTATATACCACATTTTGTTTACCCATTCATCCATTATGGACTTCTGGGTTACTTCTACCTCTTGGCTATTGTGCCTTTTGTTTTTACACTTAACTCATGTATTTCAAATTTAAATATTGACTTATAGAGGGAGGTAGGAACTTAACCTTAAATTTCCAAATAATCAGTTGGTTTATCTATTTCATAGTCTGTCCTTTCGCACTATTTGAAGTGCTACCTTTAGTTCATATATTTAGACCATAGAACAATAGACTGGATTATATCTGCCCAGTACATACATGTTGATATGTACTTCATTTGTATAACCTGAAGGCCCACACACTAAAATTAGTTGTTTGTACTAAGCAGTTTCCTGTACTACTTGATGAGTAGCTAATATCTGCAGGGTCTTGTGGCTAATAAGGTAATTTTCCTTATTTTTCATGTACTGTCAGTGGTCTTTTAAAACAATGCTTTCTTTCCCTCCTACTTCTTGTCTCTTAAGTAGACTTAGCTTCCTTCTTCCCTTCCTTTCCTCTGGCCCTTACAAATTTCTATTAAAGAAACAAAGGTGCTTTTGTGGAGAAGACAAGAGCAGCACTGGCATCTGTATAGTGTTTTTATTGATTGTATGATGTCAGTTTGGACTTGGGCATCTTCATATACTATTAGGGCAGGACCTGTAAACTCTGTATGTCTTTAATTATCCTGCATTATCATTCCAGAGTTCTTTAGTTTTGTTTTTTTATTCTTAAAATATATTTCAAATGACCTAGGAATAATTTAGAGCCCGCCATTGCTGTCCAAAGAGATGCCAAAATAGAATAGCTGCTAAAAGAGGTAGATAAGTTTTAATTCTGTTGGAGGGGTGATGGTACATCTTTTAAATTAAACCTATCTTAACGTATGCAGCAACAATACTAAACTGACTGGTGATTTATTTATTTACTTATTTGTTTACTTATGTTGGAAGAATATTAAAGGGATATTTCATCTTTTTCTGTGTTTATTAAAGCATGTAGTAAATGTAAATTGTGAAAATTTAAACAGTAGAGGAAGATAAAGTTTAGGAATTGAAAATCACCCTTCTTTTTTATCCCAAGGTGTAAATTCTAAATGTATATAATTTCATACATTTTTCTGTGCATTTTTACACATATATACACATCTGTATTTACACAAACTTTTGTTTTGCATAAATGGGATCATTACAAAAATACTCTGAAACTTTCTTTTTTAATTAATAGTCTGTCATGGACTATTTCCATACACATACACATATAGTTTATGTTATTCTTTTTAATGGCTATGGAGTATTCCCTTGTTGGATATTATGACTTCCCTGGTTTTATCCAGTGTTCTTTACAGGTGTTTTGTTTTACGCAGTGTTCTTACATTATAAACTGCAGTGGACTGTCTTTGATATATCTTTGTGTATGTGTTTCTGTGTTTTGGTAGGATATATTCCAATGGACAAAGTGCTAGACGAAAGGTACATGAGTCTGTTTCTGTAATTCTCATCTTACTGTGTATGTCAATGCCATATTTTTTTAAACTAGAGTGGTTTTTTAGTAATTTAAGATGTTAAGGATGTGGTAGGTCAGATACCAACTTTCAAATCCTATTAATATCTTTTCTCTCTGGATGTTGCTTTCTGTTGACTGTTTTATCTATAAAGAGCTAGATAAAATAACACCTCTTTCCTGAAGATGTTCATAATACCACATTTGGGTAATTATAATCTCAATAGCAGATATTGTAATAACTAGTATTTTAATGAGTGCTTATTATGTGCCAGGCACTGTTTCTAATTGCTTTATGTATAGTATCTCGTTTAAGATTCACAGCTATAACAGGCAGATAATATTATTGTCCACATTTTATGATAGAAAAAAAGTTAAGGCAAAGAATAACTTGCTCAAGGTTACAGTAAATGATGGTAATGGAATATAAACATAGGCAGTCTCATATCAAAGTCTGTTTTCTTAACTCCTGTAATCTGTTCCCTCTTAATTGTACTTTTATGGCCTCTCTAGTAATTGCTCAAGAAATATGTTTTGTATAAATTGTAGAGCTCACTAGCTCGTTTCATCTTTCATCTTAGCTCTCTTTACAGGTCTACATGAATAACATCTTATACTAATTTATGACCTGTACCTAGATCATTACACATAAGTAGTAATGGTACTAGTATGCTTAAATAAGAGTTGGTTAGAATACCAGATTACAAGACTGCTTCCCTCCTTCCCCACAGAAATCAAAATATATACCTTGTAGATGTCTTCTTTTATAGTAAATTCTCAAAATGTGAAGTGAAAAGACTGCTTGCTTTAGATCCTGCTACATCTCTTGATTCATGCTGTCAAGTAAGTACGATATGCAACCAGAACTTCTCAAACTTCACATAAAAGGGACATAGTAATATCTTCTTTTGGTAAGGGTTAGATGAGATAATGTATGTGAACACATTTGTGAGTGTTAAGGGTCTCCATAAATATTAGTTGTTAAAAATGAAGTGTGAGGAAGAACGGAGAGCTTTTTGACATTGGGGTTATGAGATTTTTGGCTATTTTTTAAAAATACAACTTAAAATCTGTAATTTAGAAAAATCTTACTCTCATTTTCCTTACTAACACTATTTAATTTGTTTATTTTATTGAGTTTATAGATTTTCAGTAAAACTCTTCAGCTGTAGTTGTGCATGTAGGTTAATTTATTTTCATTGGAGCCAATGTTATCATAGGGAGTGGGATTCTGTAATGAAGACTCCACAAGTGATAGTTGTTTGGGTTAGATGCCCTTTTAGATTTATATTTTGGATTCATTAGATTTTTAATATTTAAATACAATGCTTTTGAGTTCCCCCAGAATTTAAAAGTCCATAGTACTTTATCATACTGTTAAAAAAGAGGGACATGTAAGAGTGATGTGACATGCAACATCCTTCTCTTATTCTTCTATCTCCTTTTCTGGGAATGATGAAGCAAACCATATTTCTGTGACTTCTCTGCTTGTAGGCTTAGCAGATTCTGTGATTCTAGATAAAAAAACAAAATATCAAAGCAAAGATTTGACTTTGCTGTTTTCTAAATCTCAGAACCTTTCAGCATGTCCCTAACTTGCTTTTTGGATTCTTTTTACACTTGTACCTTTTCTTCTTTTCTTACTCTCTCATATATATACACCACCCCATATGTATGTACACACACACACGCACGCACGCACGCACCACCACCACCACCACCACCACCACCACCCCACTTCACCATCCAAGATCCTCTCCACCATTCAACTCAGCTCTCTGGCTCCAACCTAAACTCCAGAACCTAAGTTCTCTTGGCCAGATCCAAGTACTGGAATTTTAAGTTTACAAAGGTACCATATGTGGGAGGTCTTACCATACTTTAGCTTTATGCCAAGACACAAAACATATGGGATTGGTATTGCAGATTTTTGTCTTAAATCTATGACCTACTTTGTTTTATATCCCATGATACCCAGAATAACAACTTCTCTTGGCAAGAGGACCCAGTCATTGGCTTTGGCAGCCTTAAATGTTAAAGATTCGTACATCTTAATCAAATACTAAGGCCCTCCTGATCGCACTGCCAGAAGCAGAAGTTTCCCTAAAAATCTCAAAGGGCAATTAGGAAGAAGGATCAGATTCCAATTCCAAGGCATGTGAAAACTTGGCAATTTCTGTATCTGACATAAAATTATGTTACATCATGAAATACCCAGTGCCTTTGTATTTCTTTTCTTAACAATATTTCTCCTGAAAAAAACATTTTATGGAAAGAGTTTGAAATCAAGTTGGGAAACTGACTTTTGAGTTTTAATACTATGTTACTTTGGAGAAGTTACTGCATAATAACTTCATTTGCTTCATCTGTGTTGGGGTAAATGATTTTTTTTTCTAATAAGAGTTTTTCTCAAGAATAGAGTTAATCTATGTATCTAGTACATTTCCTATATGTTGGAGGTATTCATTACTTACATATTTTTCTGGGTTTAATTATTACATATAATTCTTGAGTGAAGTTGTCATTGATCTTTTTTCAGTCAGGAACAGTTTTCTCTACCTTTTTCAGGTCATGAATTTTAGTTAGATTTTGATGAAAACTATGGACTTATTCTTCCCCAGAATGCATAACATACAGCATTTTGCAAATTGTTCAGGAGGGTTATAGAGTTCTTGAGGCATAGGTTTATGAACCATGGATTATGGTTCATAACCTTAGGTGAAGAGTATACTGGATTTTATCATTTATCCATTGAGGAGTTCAGTGTGATCTTTTCTGCTTTTCATTACCTCTAAAATTACAAAGTACACAACCCTTTTTATACCTTCACCCTATAATAATTATACCAATAACTAGAGAATTCTCCTTCCAGGGAGTGCTACTAGATAATTCAGAGATTATTTTTTGGATAATAGTAGACTAGAAAGTCTTAAATCACTCACCAATCTTCCCTTATTTTTGAAACCATTGGAATCTTGACTCAGAAAAAAATAGGTAGGCACTAATTAGTTTTTATATCTGCTTTTTTTTCCTCTAGAATTATGAAGGATGTCTTATGGAAAAATATCATATACTTTACAAAGTTTACAGCTACTTCATAAAGTATAAAGCTTTAATTTCATGTCTTCATGTTTATTTTCCAGTTATTATCCTAACTTTGCTTTTAAATATGGTGTACTGACACATTCCTTTAACTTCTTTTTTTTCCATCCTCTCACTGACATTGTTTAAAGATCAAATTAAACCAGTTCTGAAAAACAGCAACAGGTGTTACTCTATTAGTCAAAACTACCTTAGGCAGGAGCAAAAGGACCACATTGGCTGTGTAACTTTAATGTGTACTTGCATGTATTTGGGGAAGGAGGGAGAAGATCCAATTTAGGCATAGATAAATCCAGATTTAAATGCTGTCATCAGTACTGTTTCCATATCAACATATTTAGCCCCTCTTTTTTTCTATATTAGCTTTATTTTCAGCCTTGTAAAGATGGCTGCCAAAGGAGTTGGGGAGGGATAATCTAGCCAGATGTGGGTCATGTGGCCAACCTTGTAGTGACTGGGAAGAATCGCCTCCACCTCAATCACATGGACTGTTTCCCCACAGACAAGAGGGATTATGTCACTAGAAAAAGGGGGTGGGAGAAAGCATGTTGAGCAGTAAAATTACAGTTCACAGTCCACTACAGGTACCATCAGAGGACCAGAAATTTTGAAGAAGATAGAAAGTTCACGGGATCGGATTGACAGCAAAATTCTCTGAGGAAACTGGGACTGAAGATACCAGAGGTAAGCTCAGGTTTTCCTAGGGGAACCTCGGAAAGGCTCCAAGCTTGGAGTCAACAAATAAAAATAACAGTAGTGGGCAGTTGGGTTAATAATCAAGAATATTTTAAAGAATCATTTTCCAAAGTGCTGTGTTAGTTGGGCCTCCTTTTTGCCCTTTCTCCAGTCTAAATAGCTCTGGTGGCATGATACCTTTTCTAGAAGTCTAAGAACTGTGCAGAAAATAGATCAACAGTTCAGTAGACATGTACTGAGATGTAGCCTGAGAGAGAAGTAGAGGCACTATAGCATGCTACTCCAGAGGAAAGCAATTTTGGCAGTTCCCAGTGAGCTTGACTTCTCATCCAGGAACCTTTCTGGGATGCCTGCTTTTCCTTATGCCCTGCTCCTTAAATAGTACTACTTTCCCATTTAAGAGAGAAGCCACTTGGGAAAACAAACCAAAACAACCTCAAAGAAAGCCTGCACTGGTTCCTATACTCTTTAAAGTAATGTTTAATTTGACAATATAAACAGACAGGGATGATCAGACAATTGAGGAGAATCAAGATGGAAGAGGATTAAGATGAATAAAAGAACAACTGACCTCAAATATAAATCAGAAGAAAACATCAAAGAAAAATATAATTGGTACTTCATTTAAGATGTAAGAACATGTTGTAATGATTAATCATAGTTTCATTGCAAAAGGGACGGAAAACTGAAAAAGATCTTGAAAATTATTTTTTAAAAATTTAATGGGTGGGCTAAATAACAATTTAGCATGAATCAAGACTGAGTTGTTGATTTGGAGTTAAAGAGGAAGAACTCTGTATATGAAGCAAAAAAACAATATGGAAAAATTGAGAGAAAGTTAAAGAGGTGCGGAAAATACATCACAAAATTTTCACGTCTCTAAATAAGACTTCTAGAAGCAGAGAACAGGAACAAAGGGAAGGAGAAAATAAGTTGAAAGAAATAATTGAAGAAAATTCATGAGCTGGAGAAAGATAATGAATTTCAGATTGAAAGAGCCCATCTATTATCAAGCAGGATGAATGGAAAAATATATGCATCTAGACACATCTGGTAGAATTTCAGAACTGTACTGATAAAAAGAAAATCCCCAGATACTGCCAGAGAGAGGGATTAAAAAATGGGAGGATCAAATGACTGAGTTCTTAGCAGCCTTGCTGAATGCTTGAAGACAGTGGAGCACTGTCTTCCTCTTTGGGGGAAAATAAATTTGGCTCTTAATTTTCTAGACTCAACCAAACAATTATGTGAGGAAAAGTACACTTTTTTTACCGTTGGAAAAACTATGTACATTATATGAAAATATTTGAGGTACTGTAAGACAATGAAAAATATCATCTGAGGTAGAGGATATGGTGGTAAGGGCAGTGTGGGGGTAAGAAACTGGTAGCTACAATGGTGATCTTGGGCCTTGAACTGAAGAAAGCTAGAAAAAAAAGTGTTAATCAGTCTAGAATACAAGACATTTCTCTTTCAACTAGTAATGTCTGAATGATATAAAAGTACATTTCTTTCAGTGATTAGTATTTACCTGGTCACCTTGTATTGATTGATTTTGGTTTTTAAAATCAACTTAGAACACATAGAATAGGCTTAATTAAAAATACAGAGTAGAATGTGTTATAAATCTTTGAAATATAAAAATAATACAACCTATCAAATTAGGAGATAGAAATCAACAAAGGAAGGATCAGTGCACATTTCTTCAATGAACAATCTGTGGATAGTTTATGAAAATGGTGAATCAAGAAACAATAGTAAAATGGCATTAAAGTTAAGCTGGTAACCATGCTAGAAGTCTGCTGAAGTGTCAGTAATGTATTGCCATTTTGAGGCAGGTGGGTAACAAAAATGACTTACTGTTCACCTTGTGCCATTTTGGTCTTTGAATTTTTTTAAAAATTCCACTTGGATGTATCGCATTTATATTAAAAATATTGCAGGTCTGTTGAAACTACCTAGTTAGATAATAATACTTTTAAGGTGACCAGGACCACACGTTAGTTTTTAGAAACTTAGATAGAAATAGAAAACACACACAGATTAATTCCAGGAAGTTGTCAAGTTGCATGGAATAAAAATATGACTGTTGTTTTGTAGGATACGTAATTATTTCTTAACTGGCTTGCACTCAGATTTTGTATGTCAATTCCTGCTTACTGTGATTCTTTTTTTATTTTTTTTTTTAAAGGATATTGTTAAAAAGTTGGATATACAGCAAAATTCTGAGTCCTTCTGCCAATGCCTCTAAATAAGATGACATTTTCTCTGATGTACTGAAGACTAGGATTAGAAGCCTGGTTTGGCCATAAGGAGGAAGTCACGTGATCAAAGAGAGTACAGTTACTAGAGGCAGGGTGTGTCCTCTGGAAGAACTGGAAGGAGGCAGATGGAAATAGAATTGGCTTGCTGGAGATGGGGCTGATTATTATGTCCCTAGCCAGATAATGAAAGGATGAAAGAATTTTATTTTGATGCCACTTCAAGGTAAAGGCAAATTGGCATCCAGTTATGCAGTACATGGGTAAAATGTTTTTTGAAAGGTTAGTTAGGAGTATTGCATCAGAACATGATCTTTTGAGGAAGCAGATTTCTAATTGTGTATTTTACAGATATGATTTTAAATACAAAAAGTACAGTATCCTATGGTATTGTACACCTTTAAGTATTTAAAGTGTAAACTACAGAAGTCCCTAAGAGCTAGGTACACTTCCTACTTGTACATAGTTTTCTAAGCAAGCTGGAGTGCTAAAAAAAAATCAAGATATGTAAATGTATGCCTTTAAAATAACTTAGCTATACTTTAAAAAGTAAGCATTCACTGGAAATTTATGTAAGGGGAGGTTGGATTCCTAAAGCATTCAGTAACAAACATTAAGTACAAAATTATGTTTGGCAGTTCATACTGTTTTAAACATTTTGTAATTTATCAGTTACTGAGTGCCTGCCCTTTAAACAATATTAACTACCTTCTCTGAGAGACTTGGCATATATATTTTTGAAGAGGATGGGAGTTTACATAGGTTTTCTAAAAGTACTTGACACCGATAAGAATGAAATTGGTGATGGAGGAGCTGAAAGACATGAATGTAGGTTAAATTAGATTTCATAAACTATACTAGTGAGATATCTGTTATATACACAAAAATAGGGAAATACTGCTTTTTATCTTACTTTTTCTTGGTGATTTGGTAGTATAACTGGATATCTGAAATTTGGGGGGAAAGTTGAAAGTAACTGTAACATTACTTCTACCATAGCTGTGTTGTGAAATATTTTCATGAAGACCAAAGAGGTAGTTCACAGTTACATTAAATGAAATCAATATTTATGTAAATATACGTATATGAGGGTTGTGTTGGAATCCTGTCTACAGGGAACTTCAGGTTGTCATAGTTACACTCTGTGGTTCTCTTGTAAAGACTTTTAAAGATCCCCTGTCTATGGTCAGGATCAAGTTAATGGAAAAGGAAATGGTACCCCATTTTGCAGTTTTTGCTTGGACCTTGGTGGCATAGAGACAAATTAATGTAATCTTAGGCATAAGTCTGAAGGAGTAGTCTTCCGGTACTTGGAATAATTGTTTGCAGGCAAACCATTCAAGATTTCTTATTAATTGATTAGGGAAGAACTAAACAGAGTGGCAGTAGGCATCATGAGACATCAGACTGGAGCTTGTTGCCAGTGACTCCAGACCATCAAGGAACCTGAGTAGAGCCAGTGACAGCACTGGGATTCCAAGATGACTTGTGTAGTTTTTACATTAGGATTATTTTCCATGCCTTTGATAATATCTTAAGTGAGTTATCTGGAGCTGTGTATTCAGTCCCCTAGAGTAGAATAGTAGTTGTCCTTCAGAAGGGTGGTGGAAATAAAAAATTGGCTTTGAACTTGTCTTTTCTTGTAATTGGATTTTTGTCCCCAGCCTTTATACTCTCCCCACCACTGTGCAGGGTTGAAGAGAGGACTGTGGATGTTTTTGTTGATGGGTGCTTGTTGCTTTGGAACAGAAGACAGTTATTGTGTTGCTGATGAAATTGAGAGTGCTGTATTATTGATAGATTCAGCCTATTTAAAATAAAATAAAACCCAAAACACTGAAATGACTAATTTGTATTGTGCATTTACTTTTTGAATTTTTCTTTGAAAATGTGTGTAGTACAAACTTGGGGTGCTGATGAATGTGATCTAAAAACAATAAGTATTTTGTCAGTTACTGTGAAATACTGGAAAAAGAATGAATTCGTGGTGTGACCCATCATGTGTAGAGACAACAAATGCAAGTGTCCAAAAGGCAGAACTATTGGAGGGTCAAGAAACAAAGATCAGAAATCAGTATCAGCTCTAAAGCATGTTATCCAGTTTTATCCTTTGTTCCTCATTTCCACTTTTCAATGAACCTCAAATGGAAGTTACACCCCTCTCATCTAACTTCTACCCCTTGCTGAAAACTTCTACCCTTTACTTGTTTCTTACTTTACTTAGTGTGTTACTTATATTTAGACAACAATGTGCTTGTATTCCATTGTGTACATAGGGCCCATCTGAATGAAATGTTTAGCTATAATAATATTTTCTGCACTGCTGTAAGTGGAATTTCAGATTTTTTTTTATTAGCTGGAGTAAAGAAAAACAGAAAGGGAGAAGAGGAAAAAAGCACTTAAGGTTTTGATGTTTAAACTATGTTGAGAATCAGGATCAAGTTTTTCTAGATTATAGACTCTTGGAGATAGAGTAGACTGACTTGGTTGTTCTTTATCCATTGTGTAATAATTTAAAGCCTGTCACCTAATAAGCACTCTGTAATTATTTGTGTAAATAAATGACCAAAATGCTAATGATGATCTTTCCAAGAAAAGTTAAGTAGGACTTTTTATAGTATTATCCTTGAGAAAAAGTTCATTTAAGCAATAAAATATTATGAAATTTTTCATACCCTTTCTCACATTTAGAATATACTACTGGGTGGCCTTTGTATTATTTTATTTATATTTATGAGGTTACAATTTTAAATTGTTTGATACCTAAGCCTTGTAGGTATTCCTTCACGTATCTAGAAGCATGTCCAACTGTTAACATTTATTTTGAAAGTCCCTGTGAAGATTTAGTCAATTTTATTTTTAATTTCATGCTTAGAGTATATAAGTGAGTAGTTGAAATAAATCTGGAAGGCAAACATAAATATACCCAACAATATTTTATTAATTTTTCTTTAGTGAGACTATAACCAAATAATTCAGGATCTTTAGAATACTAAATTCTAGCAGAAACTTCAGTTTACTCTAAAGAATCCATTAAACCTGGATGGAATTTGTATTTCAATAGAAATGCTTTTGTAATAGTAGATCATTTGACTCCCCATTCTCTTTTTTTCCAACTACATATAAATAGAGTAAACACAAATAAATAAGTAGGCTTTTTTGTTTGTTTTTTGGGTAAATAATCGAAATTCTTAATCTGTCGGAATGAATTTATGTGGTATTTTCAGTAAGGGGTGGAAGTTAGATGAGAGGAAGTGTAACTCATTTGAGGTTCATTGAAAAGTGGAAATGAGGAACTAGGGATGAAACTGGATAACGTGTTTTAGAGCTGATGCTAAATTCTGATCTTTGTTTCTTAATAGATTTGTATCATTAATACTTAAATTTGTATGGAAGCATGCAGTCTCAGAGTGTAAATTAGTTCATCTTTTTGAGGGGATAGTTTGGTGACATAACAGTGTAAATACATTTACCTATCAAGAAATTTATCACAGTTTTATTTAGGCATGGGCAGAATATATGTGCTCTTTCACTGGGCGTTATCATTTTCAGTATTATAAAACGTTAGAACTAATATCCATCAATAGAAACTAATTAAATATAGTACAGTTCGTCAGTGAAATTTTGAGCAGCTGTCAAATTCAAAGAGGTAGATTTGTATGTGCTAATTATCATGTATTAAATTTTAAAAATCGGAGTGCAGAAATGTATGCATATAAAAAATAATCTAGGACTAAAATGTGCTTCATATATGTAGTTTTAGAAGGGTACACTTAACTAGCTGTGCTTTTTAGAGTTGGTGAAAGTAAGTGTTGTATGTGAATGGTGTCCATATATGTATGTTACTTCATAGATAAAAAACATAGTTAAAAATAAAAGCAAGTAAACTGGTGGTAATGAAAAGAATATTCCCTTGCTACCTTAGACATACATCTAAAACCCTCAGTCATATAATGGAATGGTTCATTTAAAAGAAATGAAAAGTTAAATCATGATGATAATATTATTAATACTGTATTTACTTTAAGAAATTTGACCAGATTTTATTAATCTTTTAATTTAAATTCTATTTAACTCAAATAGCTGTATCTCACTTATGTTTGTTTCAGTCTATTTCACACTTGGGTTTCATACCTCTGCTAAAATATGTAACAGAGTAGAAAAAGAAAAATAGAGATATTGTAAAGTAATGACTACATTTCATACATTTTTGAAAGGGGAAGTTTTGATACTGTTTTTCTAGTAGTTTGTTTTTGTGTAAGTAGGTGAAATAATTACATTTATTCTACCACCAATTATCTGTCCTTGTTTTGGTTGAAAGCATGGATTTTGAAAACTCTTGCCTTTCCCTAAATAGAAGAAAATATTTGATGGTAACAAAACTCCTTTACAAGGAATTTTTATTTAAAAAGTCTTATGTGGGGAAACGAGTACCAAGAAAATCTTAAATCATACAAAATAGTGTTGCTTGCATGTAACACACTTGTGTGTATCTGTGTCTGTATGTTTGATTTTCTTGTTCCTTGTTCAAAGAAGCAAGTGCTAGTGCTGGTCCTAAATAAAATTGTAAGTTTAGGAGATCCCTTCATCTATTTTGGTATTTATTGAGCTTCTTCTGTCCTTTTTGGTGAGAGAGGCTTTTCTTTTTCTGGTCACTTGGACATTTTAATCATTTTCTTTAGTTATTTATCATGTTGGTATATATTTGCCTAACTCTTAGTATATCCACTGCTATTTATACTTTAATGCTTTTGTCATTGGCAAAAATGAAAGACCTTGTGCTGTTGAAATAGGAAAACAGTTTCTCTGCCTACAAAATGAGGTTGAACTAGAAGAGAGGTGATACACTTCTATAATGTAGAGTCTTAAGACAGATGTATATGAATCTCCTTTCACACCGTTTTGTACAGATTATCCTGTGGTATGGCATAGGCTATCATATTAACAAAAAGGACCAGAAAATAAAATGATGAGAAAAGTAATTATTTTGCTATATTAACAAAGAATTACAGAAATTCTGAGATACAGTTTATATTAAATGTTTTTAATATCTTATATCAGTAACCTAAAGATAGTAGTCACAGACCAGATTTTTTTGTCATCAGGTATTATTCCTAGTGGTAGCCATAAATTAAAAGAGATTGGATTACAGGGTATCAAACAATTCCTTTATTCATGCATTTGTTATTTCATCAACAAATACTTAAATGTCTGCCTTATTGCAGAGACCGGGGGCCCTGGGTATACATTGATGAACAAAGTGTTGCCTGCTTTCATCAGACTTCTGATCTGTAAGGGACAGAGATGATAAATATACATAATTCTGAAGGAGAAAGCGTATCACATATTTATTACTAAAAACTTAACAGTAAATGTCAGAAAACATAAGCACTCCATAATCCTAGAACAGAAGGGAAGGAAAGAGTGAATGGTTTGGTTGACTTGAGCCTTAGAGGGAGCTGATATCTTGTCTAAGTTGGAAAGCCTGTCCTTGGCTTCAACATAAAGATTCTTTGAACTCAAACCTATCTTGGTTTGCTTATGTTAGAGGAAAGTTTGAGAAAAAGAAACCTTGTTGATAACTTCTCTTAATCTGAGGTTGAAGCAGTTTATTTCAAGCATGGGAAGAATTGACCTGTTAGGAAATAGAAGCCAGTTTGCTAGTTCCTCTTAAACTAGTTCTTAACAATGGTAATTATTTTTAGAAGCCTACAAATGCCAGGCATACCCATACATAAATGTAAGCACTATATATGAACTGAGAAAACATTATTTTAGATAATCATTTGTTTTTCATTAATTTCACATAGTGTTTGGAGTCAGACTGTTCTTGTTTTGAATCCCAATTCTGCTATATAACTGCACTCTCTGAGACATGATTTCTTCATTTGTGAAATGAGGATAATATCACTTGGAGGATATAAGAGTAGATGATACAGAGGATGGACTCTGGAGCAACTACCTGGGTTCAAATTGTAGCTCCTCAATTTAGTTAGTTTAGTTGGGAATAAGTTAGGCAAGTTTCTTTTCCTCAGTTTCCACATATATAGAATGGAGATAATAGTGCCTACCTTTGTTAGGATTATTGTGAGAATTATATGAGTTAATATATACAATGCATTTAAAATGGCATATAGTAAGCACAATGTAATTATTGTTATTTAAGTTGTTATCACTTAGCAGGGTTATTGTAAGGATTAAATAACATGTTTATTAAAAAAATAACTGTATTGCTGAACACAGTAAGGTAAAATGTCAGAAACTGAGTAATACATACTTTCTCTCTTTGAATCTTCATATAAACCTAAGAGAAATTATATGTCTTGCTGACTATACCTACAACAGTTTCTGATATGCAATAGATATTTCATGTTGGATGAATGTTACCCGTTTTACAGATTGATAAACGGAGGCCCAAGAGAACTACAAAACCTCTACTAAAACATGGCATCACTTTGAAGAGACATTACTTGCAATATCATTCATACCATCACTCTTCTCAACTTAGATAGATCTGGCTGTATGTGTTAATAACTCCCTCGTCTAATTTTTTCCTTGCTTTTTCCTTTCTTTTTAACAATTCATTTTCTTTAGGAGAATTTGGATTAAAGACTGTTCAATTTAAAATTATAGATTGTTAATCTGCACATTGAAGATCTCATCAAGTTCAGGTTGTATGGCACTTTGATAAGTGTAGGGTTTTTTTTTTTTTCAATGCCACAGAACATAAAGCATTGTTCCTTTCTCATTGTATTTTCCATATTCCAGATTGCATAAGGAAGAAATTGACAAAATAACAAATTATACTAAACTGAGGATTTCATATGAATTGGATATCATATGGATACATATGAATTGGCTCTACTGTCAGTCACCACTTTATTTGCTATTAATTATTGATCCAGATACAGTGTTTCTGAATTCATTTATCTGAAATATTTTAGTCACTTTTATTTATGAGTAGGGGCGGGGTAGGGAAAACGATTTCTTTGGTTAGTTGATAAAGTTATAGGCATTCCTAGAAAATGAATTTAACCATAGTGTGTTACGTCTTGCTTCAGCAATCGTAAATCAATTGAATATTAATCTTATTCTCTTAGGTATCACAGATTAGTTTACCAAAAACCAGGTTACCATAAAAAACTACATTAGGATAATTATTTTTGACACCCTCAAGTTAACACCTGTAATGTATATGTACATAATGAATTTTGCCCAATGTAACAAATTCCTAATTTGTATTACTTTGCCTTCTCCTTTCTTAATAGTCATTACTTACCAGAAGGCTTTAGTAAGGATAAATTGCTATGTAATTTCACTTTAGCCTTTTTTGTTCAAGCAGGAAGCCGGATGTATTTAAATAGCTTTTCTAAAAGAGGTAATTAATTCTTTTTTGAATTTTTAGGATTTTAAAATTTGAAATGGTGAAATAAGAGACTGTTTTGTCTGCTGAAATTACATGACGGAAGTTTGCTTTAGAATAGAGCTTCTGTATCTTTAAAAAATACACAGTGAGTCACCCCCTGCTCTTTTGGTAGATGCCTGGCTAGTGAACAGCTAAGCTGCTTTAGGCATGTAATAGAACATTCCATTTCCTGTTCCCTTGCTGACACAGAGGAGTGTTCCTGCTGGCAATGATCTAATCATAGTGCAGTAAGAAACATGGCAGTTTGATAAAACATGGTGGAGACAGCGGCTGAAATGGAAGCATATGTTCTAGAAGACATTCTTGAGGTAGGGTTAGGTTTGTAACTGAAATGAAAGTTGAAATCTGAACAAAGAAATCTTATCTGCCAGAATTATTTTACAGATGAATAGATTAGAGAGCAAAGAGAGGCTGAGCATAAAAGCAGATACAGTCAGACCTTATTCCGTGTGAGAATGTGCCAGTCTGATTCACATGATTACTAAACAAGTCTACAATTATTTTGTTTAAACTTCATGTTTCATAATTTGTAGATCTGTTTGATAGGAAATAAAAGAAAGGGCCTTGGAAAGGCCTTGGTGCTGCTGGTGACCTTTAGATTAACTCATTAGAAGGTGGGGTCTGCAAAGCAGCTTTAAGTAGGTTTAGTATTGCATGTCTTAGAATTCATTTACATATTTAAGCCCAAAGCTCTGCTTGTAGTGAAGTTTCTAGGTAAAATTAAGCATATATATATATCAATCTGATTGCTTAATTTAGCTGGCACACTCTGGTTCTTGGTTTTTCATGTGACTTTGATTACTATAAAATAAATTATTAAATTAAAAATTAAAAGACCCTAAAATTTAAGGCAGTAATGCTTGACAGCTCACAATAAAAATCTGCATTTTGAGTCATGAGTATTTTAAATTATATCTTCTTTTTATTTTTCCTGGTTGTATCAGTTTTTTAAGAACCTATCTAAATATAAATCAGCTCAAGGAAATAAATACATGCCAAAGTGAAACTATAATTGTTTTTGGCCTTGGTTGTAGTATACTATCAGACATTTGTATTTATAGTTACAGATATTTAAATCCCATTTTCTTATCTGTGGGGTTGTAGGGTTTTTTTCCCCTCTTATTAAGAAAAAACTGGCTAATTCAGATAAAGAGGCTTTATGATGATAAGTAGTATTCTTAATACTTAGATTGTTAAGACAATTTATTAAATATTTCATTATCTTGAAGAGATTTTTATTAGGGAGAGAGGGCTTGGGAGAATAAACTGCAAAGGAAAGCTAGGTGGGGTTAGGAGAAAAAAGCCTATGCGCATTATAAAGTACTGCATGATCAATGAGCAGTTTCTGGAGTCCCTCAGTGTGTGCTTGGAGCTGACATTGCAGCAAGTCTCATGGTTATTCTGCAGAATGAAAACCGATTCCATTGTAATATCTAGCTCCTTGCAGACACCTGCCAACATACTCTTTTCCCCTTTCCTGAGAGCTTATTGTCTAAGTTGAATACTCTGGGTAATTTCCATTATTTTCCTCTTCTTTTTTTTTTTTTTTTTTTACTTTGATACTATTAGTGAGTTTCCTTAGAAATGAATTATCTACTTAGAAACAGTAGTGTACGTTTTCATCAAGGAACTTCAGTAATTAGGAGTGGTCACATGACTTTAGTGGTTCAGTTTAAATAAATCTGTAAAGTTCTAGTGCTACATTTTACTTTGCTTTTTTAAAATTTTGGATTTTAAAGAAGTGTGCTTTATAGATTTCATAAGTTCTGTTTGACCTTTTAACATTTTATATATATACATATATATGTATATGTATATATATAAATAAGTATATAACAGATTTTACAAGTCTTGTTTATTTCCTGGAAAACCTATTTGAACATTTTGTGCCCTAAGTACAGGTTTTTCTAATATTATCTTAAAGACTGAATTTTCATTATTGCCACTAAAATTGTATAATGTCATGTTAAGATTTTAACATTACCTAATTTGATCATTTTTTACTAGTTATTAAATAAACTAATTTTAATTGTTCTAATTTCAGTCTCTCTTAATTTGGTTCCTATATACCTGTTGCATTAAACTATGCCACTGAGTAGTTCTCTTCTTTAATGTTGTTTGATTTAACTGAGTATTTGTCAATAATTCACAGACTAGATGTGATATTTTTCCAAGTAATAATAAAACATACTTCTTTTCCAAAATTATAAGTACTTTTAATGACCTAATACGAAAATAAAAGTTCAAGGAAAATAAGCTTGCTAACTTCCTGAAGCAAAATGTACCATTTTCTAAGATAACTTCATGTTGCAAGAGAATAAATACATATTACACAAGCTTTCCAGAAAAATATTTTTGCTTTTTTAAAAGGTTACTGCCTTGTATAAATGTTCAGTAATGAATAGTGAAGTTCATCTACATACCACAGTGACAATTTTATTGTACCTAATATTGAGCTGTTTGAAGTTTGTCATAATTTTCATCTTTGTGACTTTATATACTGAGCATCTGGAATTTTATGTAAATTTCTAGTTTTTTACATTAAACATTGTACCCTTTCTGTTTTTCCTGTCTTTTTGAGTGTAACTTGGTCCTTTGAATCATAAATTTGTGAAGGTGTTTTTAGTAAATGTTAGTAAAAAGAAAACAAAGTCAGTATCATCAGTGAATATAGAACAGATTAATTCTCATAATGCTATAGTTTACCTTTTAAATTGTGATTATTTTATATACCCCACATGTATTTAACTTGAATTTTTAGATGATATTCAAAATCTTAAGTAAGATATTAAGTTTCTAATACATAAAACTGGAAAGGTTGATTTCAACATATCACTGCTTCTCAGCTATCCAACTATTGGATTAAATACAGTAACTTGCTTTTTTTAATTATCCAAATAATCCAGTCAGTAATTTTCTTCTTCAAACCAGAGTAGCCAAAATTGTTTGTTCCTTTTGCCCATTTTAATACTCAGGAAATTTGCAAATATAGGTGATAGAAAAGGACTGGGAAACTATATAAATATGTCTTATGTTACTTATCTTAGTTTTGCTAAGATATGGTTATAATTTTAGAATATTAATGCTTTTCCTGTAAGTTGAATATAAGAATGGATCTTAGTACTTAGATCAATAAGAAGAAAAAGTCCTCTAAACTTTTTTGTGGTATATTCCAAGTTTGTGTGTATGATGAAATACTATGTA
Source organism: Manis javanica (assembly GCF_040802235.1). NCBI lineage: Eukaryota > Metazoa > Chordata > Mammalia > Pholidota > Manidae > Manis > Manis javanica. The sequence continues at coordinate 115,294,651 of NC_133160.1, forward strand.
TATATGTATACATGCATGTATATAAAACTAAGCTGTTTTATACAAAAACATGAAACATGAGAGGTCATTTCAGAAACTTAATTACCATATATTCTAGTTTTATTATTTATAATTGAACCCATTTTAGTAGTTTTCAATAAGAATTGTTTTAGAAATGATAAATTCACATAAATCCATCTTCTAATTTTAATCAAATTCAAAATGATTTTTTCAGGGCATAACATGTAACATATTTTTGCTTTAACAAAGTAACTATTTTATGATAATAAAAATAGTTACACTGTCAAGTATGACAGTTCTCCAAGTATGACAGTGCCCATTGTTGTTCTTTTGTCAAGGCCAGGGTTTCTAAGAAGCTTCATCTGTACTTGATTTTACATGTTTTAATACATAAACAAAAAGCCCCAAATCTCTGTGGTTGTTACCTAGAGATATAGAGGGGTTGAGGATTTGGCTGAATCCTTTAGGTTGGAGCTAAATTAAGGATCAAATTTAAACATAGTAAGTAGGTTTATTATGGAACCATTGCTTTCTCTGTATTTATCTTCACATCAGAGTATTTTTTCTTTTTTTAAAAATAATACTGAAAGTTACTGTTCCTTTTGGTTTGTCAACATTATGGGCTAATGGTAAATAGTGCATTTTAGTTCAGACAGGAAAATACTTACTATTTATTTACCATAAAAATTACTTTTAGTAATGATAAATCTCCATGAAGTAGACTCTTTCATCAGATACTTTATTTCTTTTTTATTCCATAAAATACATGGGTTTATGTAATGCACATCATTTATATCATATCATCAAGTCTGTAGATTTCTAAAGTTCTGTAGATTTCTAAAGTTCATGGTAACATTTTTCACTAGGAAGAATTGGACTTACTTTCAGGGCATAAGCATAAGTTGATCGATCTAGAGACAGTAAATTTAGCTAAATATGTACAAGATTTGAACTGATATAAATAACATTTTCCATTCATGAAAAAGTTTTAGAAAAATTAGACATGCTGGGAAGATTGAATCTCATAATTTCCTCCAGTATTTATTGAATACCTTTAAAATGTGCTAGGCAGATGAAATTAAATGAGATTAGTCTGGCTAATTTTTCTTTACAAAGCTATAAGTTCATAGGACAAAATTTCTGACATTGATATTTAAACATTCTTGAATTTGGGATGAATACAGCTGTGTATTTCAATACTAATATTCTATCTCATTTGTTCATCCAAATATGAAACCTGTGTTTTCAGCATTCTAAATTTTCAGTAAGCAGTTATTTTCCTTTATCTAAGCACCTCTATGTTACCTTTGTTTATGCTTATCATTTTAATTGTTACGTATATGTATGAATGTCAGTTTGTCTCCGGAATCACCTGGTTCCCATGTTCATCTTTTTGTCCTTAAAGGTTTTTCTATGACAGTTTAAGTCAGTATATTGTGTATATGTATATATATAATAATGCACACTCATTTATCTACTGACATACACTCTACATACACACATTCATGTCCCTGCTATTTTATGCATTATGAATAATCTTATTTGGATGTCAAGGTTATCTTGGAGGGTCATAAATTGTCACACTGCCTTCATACACCATTGGTGGGGAAATGCATCGTTGAGTAGCTTAAAGACACACTTAATTTAAATAATCCCTAAAAAGAACACTGGTGTTTTAGTGGAATAAGAAGGCTCCAACAGTTTGCAAGAAGATAGTACAACTAGAAGTATGTGAATTAATCTATTTCTCTCATATGAGATTAAAAACTGAATTGTCCAAATGCCACTGGTTCCATGTTAATCCATCATAGTTCAGTAGTTAATGGACACTGTGCAGTGTGAATTAGGAAAGAGCTACATCATGTATTAACTGCATGTACATGCAACAGCATTGGCACTTTGTTGGTTCTGAATTGTTAGGAAGCTCTTGTTTGGACATTTGACTGAAGAACTCAGTCGTATACGTCTTCCAAATTTGCCAAGAAAAGCCTTTCATGTCATGTTTTTATAAATGTTAAATGTCTGAAATAACTTGGTTTAGTGAGTGTTAGATTAATATTGGCCATTAATATTTGGTCTTGAATGGAGTCAGGCTTCTAACTAGTTGGCTATATATGGATATATGTTGTACATAGAATGCTCACATAGTTTTATGGTGGTGGTAGTAATTGAGCACGTTAGTTACTGTTTATTGAAAATATAAGTTATTATGCAGAGGGGCTGTGCCAAGTGCTTCACAAGCATTGATTTATTTAATCCTTTAAATGACTCTATGAAGAGGTAGGTATCTATTTCCTAGAATGTTTATAAGGCATAAATGAGATAATCTGTGTAAACATTCAGCACAGCACTTAGCACATAGCTAATATTCAACAACTATTTTTAAAAACAGCTCATATACAATTTTATGCTAAAAAGTATCACACCCATTTTCCAGGCCATGAAAATTTTAGCCTCAAAAATGATTAAATCAGCAGTTATCAAAGGTTTCAGAACTCTTGCATGCTTAAAAATTATTGCGGACTCAAAAAGAATTTTTATTATGTGAGTTCTGTTTATCAATAATTATGTTAGAAATTGAAATTCAGAAAATTTAAAAACATTTATATATTCATTTTTAAAAAGCTATTAAACCCATTACGTGTTAACATAGTTAAAATAGCTATTTTCCAAAAAAAAAAAAAAAAAAGCTTTGAGGAATGGCATTGTTTTACATTTATACAAATATCTTTATAAAGTCTGGCTTAATAGAAGATAACCAGACTCACATATCTGCTTTTATATTCAGTCTGTTGCAGTACATTATTTGGAGGACACCTAAGAAGAAAATATGGTTTCTAAGAGAAAAAAGGGAAGAATGTTTTAATAACTCTGTCAGATAATGTGAATATTCTTCTTTGATACCACTCCTGAAACTAGAAAAATGATGTTTCCTAGAGGTTAGTTGCAATGTGGGACTCTGAAGCATTATTAATGGCTTTTTCTACATTTTGTTAGATTAAAATCCACAGTTTTGTTGTATATTTTGAATAGATTTTTTTACCCGTACCTGATTTTGTAACATCATACATAGGTAATTTGGAAAATGAACATTGAAGTATTTACTGACTTCCAAATACTGCTACATTCTATTCTACAGTGCTAAAAAAAAAATCAAAACGTTTCCTAATATCACCACTGATTTTTTTTAGAAAACTGAGAAGCTCTCACATTCACACTGTCAGATAAAAGTTTTCCAAAATTCTAATTTTGCTTGAAAGCTCGAATTTATCACTGATGACAAAGAAACAGTTATTTTCCTTGAAGTGACAGGCTCACTTCATTTACTTTCAAGAAAATATATTCTAACTAAGTCTGAATGACTAGTATGTCTTAAGTAAAAACAATGTTCATGAAAAAAACCTACTGGTTTAACTCACATTTACGAAAGTTGTACAGAGGTAACTACTGTACTTGGGTATGCAACAGACTGTTTTCTGTTTTGTCACAAAGAATATTAAAAAGTCATACTCAAGGTTGAAAATTTAAAAATTAGTACTTTCACTGTTTCATAACGGAAAGTGGCCTTTTCCCAACTTTTTCCTTTTAATTCTGAGTATGTAGCAGAGAATATGTTGATTGGTACCTTGGCCTTGATTTATGTTAAGGGGCCAGCAGTTTTACCCACCATTACTTTTGTATCATCAGTGTGAATGTCAACAAAGTGAAACAGGCAAATAACATCTTAGTATTATAGAAATAGTTTTGACTTCACAGACCCTCTGAAAGTGTCGTGGGGATCCCTATGGGTCCTGTGGACCACACTTGAATAACTTTCTTTTGCCATTTTATCAGGTTTCTTAATTCATCTTAAGAAGTGGAAAAAACTTTGTCTTCCCATAGGAAAAGAAAAATGTCAGTAACATCTACACATCTGTCTTTGCACTTCTTAGATGCAAACTCTTCTCCCCACCTGCAAATTCCAAGGGACTGTTGGGATGAGGAACAGTGTTGAGAAAGAGTTAAAAACTGCTTGTTGGTGTTCTGTGCTATCTGAATTGTTTAGTCTCTGGTGTTTTATTATCTAGCCTTTTTGAGTTTTGATACCTGTTGCATACTTCCTTTTGATTTCTTTGTCCTGCTACAGTGTCTAGTTTCTAATCCTCTATGTGGCTGGATACCATGACCTGCCTAACTCCTTCATTTTACAAAGACCCTTCTTACTTGTTGACCTTCTCATACATCTAACTGTTGTTTATTCCTAGCTAGGTATAACCTTGAATTTGTCCTGTTGCCATGTCCCTAGTCCTTGACACATGTTCTGCATTTGTAATTTATGTCCTGTCATCATAATAAAGACCTATGTATATTTGTGTTAACTGTTTAAGCTAGGTTGAAGTTTCTAAATTCTTGTGTTTCATAAGAGAATACTAGTTAAGATTTTCAAAAAAAAAAAAGTCACTGGTGTTTAAGTGTTTACACATATTGGAAAGATCTCCTTTTTCATATTTTGTCACATTTGTACAATGCTTTGTTATCTTTTGAAAGTATCTTCCTCAGTTTCTCTTACTAGTTTTGTTAGTGACAAAGTAAATGGACATTAAAGTGGATAGAAAGAAAGGTGATCTGTTCTATAAAACTATTCGTTTAAAGAACAAAAATACTAAGATAAAACTCTGCCTTTTAAAAAAATCATGGCAGGTAGATCATAATTTTATAATATTTTATGAATTACAAAGTATGTCTTTTATAAATTTTATAGTTAAGAATGCTAAATTACGTTGACATTGATTTTTAAGTATTAAAAAGATTATATTTAATGGTCTTCCTTTTTCATTGTCGAGTTTATAGTATTATATAATTTTTTTGTGAATAGTTTTATTCTTGGTGTCTTCAGTGACGTAGCTTTGTATCTTGAGCACAGTAAATACTTGTTTTTCATTTTCATTTGAAATATTCTTGTATCGTGAAGAATTACCTTCCTGCTTTTTTCCCTGGGGAAGTTCTTTGAACTTTTAATTAGCTTTGGTTAGGTGTGTACATAGAATGAGGTAGGATACTAAACGTCACTCATATTACTCAAATTAACAACCCAGGTTGGAGTTTTAAGGCTTGTCATCTTTGCGTGTTATTTGAAAAAAGTATTTTTTTATTTTTGCTTTTCTTAATCTCTAAAGTTCATTTGTACCATATAATTTCTCTAAGATCCCTTTTAGACATAAAAATCTATAACTATTTTATAAGGTAGCGACCTCAGGAACTTCTAAACAAAATGAGATAATGGTGTGTATCTCCCATATATTTTGAAAGTTTTATAACACATTTTACTGTTATTTCACATTTAAGAATCAAATCCAAGCTCTATGTTGTACCTGAACAGTCTATTATTTGACTTCCTTTATGCACTCAACTTTATGTTTACCATATTTAATCTGAACTGTTTGTTTTTACATTGTATTCTTACTCTGTTACTGGTCATTTTGTCCACCTGCTACCCTGTTCACCATATATTCATTTTTCACAGTTCTACTCCTTCCCTGTGTTTTTTTTTCTTTAGTCTTCCTTTCAAGTTCATTATCTCCCACGATTTTCTACTCTTAAGAAGTAATGCAAGACTGCATACACTTAAAATATTTTATGGTCTCCATTATGTCCTTGATTAAATAGTGAATTCTTTAATATGGGTGCCTTGGCTTTCTAAATTAAAAAGAAGTACTTATGTAATTATGTGAAAGATACTGCATCCCACAAAAGAATTTGAAATAACTTACAAGAGTATAAACTCTAAAAAATAAAAATACAAAAGGCAGAATTAGTATATTAAGGGAAGAAGTAAAAGTAGTATACAGAAATGCATATGCAATAAGAGATTGGTAAGCTTAGATAAAATTAATTAGCAGTAAGAGGCAAATTAGAAACTTAATGGGGTTTTTTTTCTTTTTTTTTTGTCTTGAGAGGGCATGTCTCATATTTATTTATCAAATGGTTGTTAACAACAATAAAATTCTGTATAGGGGAGTCAACACTCAATGCACAATCATTAATGCACCCCAAGCCTAATTCTCGTCAGTCTCCAATCTTCTGAAGCATAATGAACAAGTTCTTACATGGTGAACAGTACAAGGGCAGTCATTACAGAAACTTTCGGTTTTGATCACACATTATGAACTATAAACAATCAGGTCAAATATGAATATTTGTTTGATTTTTATACTTGATTTATATGTGGATCCCACATTTCTCCCTTTATTATTATTTTTATTTTTAATAAAATGTTAAAGTGTAGGTAGATGCAAGATAAAGGTAGAAAACATAGTTTAGTGTTGTAAGAGAGCAAATGTAGATGATCAGGTATGTGCCTGTAGACTATGTGTTAATCCAAGCTAGACAAGGGCATTAAAACATCCACAGATGCAGAAGATTTCTCTCAAAATGGGGGGTGAGGTTCTAAGCCTCACCACTGTTGATCCCCAATTTCTCACCTGAAAGCCCCCCTGCGACTGTGCCTGTCTTAGGTTGTTCCTGCCTTGAGGAATCTTACTGTCTCTGGCTAACCAGTCATCTTCTGGGGCCATACAGGGAGATGTAAAGTTGGTAAGTGAGAGAGAAGCCATATTGTTTGAAAAGGTTAGCTTTTTACTTTTTTGCAGATTTATGCCCTGTGGCTTCTATGCCCAGCATTTGTCTTGAGGTATCTTTACCACTTGGAGGAATTATGATACTCGGTAAATTCGATATGAGGCATGAATTCTATTTAAGCGTTCTAATTAGGAAGGAAGAAGAAAAGCTATAGAGGTAGCAGACGGAAGAAAACATGGGAGGATTGATTATTTCTTTGACATATCTTTTTGTAGAGTAACTTAAGCATGTATAGGTTCTAAACTACTAATTAAATTGCACACACACATTAACAGAATAGGAATACAGTTACATAACCAAAGCAGATCTATAATTACCAGCCATCTCCAGTGAAGCCAAGAAAACCAGTTAGGCACCCTAGGCATTTGTGAAAATTTGTCTATGATATGATGGATATTGTCCAACTGTACTTGAACAGTCTGAGAGAAATCAGACAAATTAAAACAACCCATTCCTGGGAGCTGTTCACATCCCATATGTTCTTTTAACAGTAGATAGTCTGTAGTTGTAAGATTTTGGAGTGCTACAACTTGCACTTCTCCTAATTCCTGGTTGAGTTCCAACAGTATAGATCCAGTCAAATTTGTTGTTTTACTGAAAGCACACGCCAGCTTAGATATCTCCTTCTTCATTCCAATGGCAAGTCCAGAAATGGGTGGGATGGATGCAGCTACAACTGCAGCATTGCCTGGAACTTTGTTGAGGTTTTTTGATGATCATCTTTTGGTATGACTCTTCCAGAGAGTGCTGATGTTGGAAGTTCTTCATATCGTATCTTAGTTCATTTTCTGGGTAGCCAAATTAGGCTTTGATCCTCTGTATAAACACAAACAGACCCTTTGCCCGTACTTTGATATGCCCTTTATACCATTGGGTAGAACTCATTGGAGGTCACAACACAGGAACTGCTTTTTTTTTTTTTTTAAGACAAAGGAATATTATCAGAAAAGTGTACCTCCATAGCCGATCATCTGACACCCTTTAAGTGATCAAAATTAAGGTTGTTTAAAGCATGCATTAATCATTGATTTACAGTTAGTTTTATCCTATCAAGGAATAATCCCCCTTTTCTTTTTTTTTTTTTTATCTTTAATCTACACTTACATGAAGAATATTATGTTTACTAGGCTCTTCCCTATACCAGATCCCCCCCTATAAACCACTTTACAGACACTGTCCATCAGCATAGCAAAATGTTGTAGAATCACTACTTGTCTTCTCTGTGTTTACAGCCCTCCCCTTTCTCCCACCCCCCCATGCATGGTAATCTTAATACTCCCTTTCTTCTTCCCCACTCTTATCCCTCCCTACACACCCATCCTCCCCAGTGCCTTTCCCTTTGGTACCTGTTAGTCCATTTTTGGGTTCTGTAATTCCGCTGCTGTTTTGTTCCTTCAGTTTTTCCTTTGTTCTTATGCTCCACAGATGAGTGAAATCATTTGGTATTTCTCTTTCTCTGCTTGGCTTATTTCACTGAGCATAATACCCTCCAGCTCCATCCATGTTGCTGCAAATGGTAGGATTTGCCCTCTTATGGCTGAGTAGTATTCCATTGTGTGTATGTACCACATCTTCTTTATCCATTCATCTACCAATGGACATTTAGGTTGCTTCCAATTCTTGTCTATTGTAAATAGTGCTGCGATAAACACAGGGGTGCATCTGTCTTACTCAAACTTGATTGCTGTGTTCTTAGGGTAAATTCCTAGGAGTGGAATTCCTGGGTCAAATGGTAGGTCTGTTTTGAGCATTTTGATGAACCTCCATACTGCTTTCCACAATGCTTGAACTAATTTACATTCCCACCAGCAGTGTAGTTGGGCTCCCCTTTCTCCACAGCCTCGCAAACATTTGTTGTTGTTTGTCTTTTGGATGGCAGCCATCCTTACTGGTGTGAGGTGATATCTCATTGTAGTTTTAATTTGCATTTCTCTGATAATTAGCGCTGTGCAGCATCTTTTCATGTGTCTGTTGGCCATCTGTATTTCTTTTTTGGAGAACTATTTGTTCAGTTCCTCTGCCCATTTTTTAATCGGATTATTTGTTTTTTCTTTCTTGAGGCGTGTAAGGTCTTCATATATTTTGGACATCAAGCCTTTATCGGATCTGTCATTTACAAATATATTCTCCCATACTGTAGGGTTCCTTTTTGTTCTATTGATGGTGTCTTTTGCTGTACAGAAGCTTTTCAGCTTAATATAGCCCCACTTGTTCATTTTTGCTGTTGTTTTCCTTGCCCAGAGAGATATGTTCAAGAAGAGGTCACTCATGTTTATGTCTAAAAGGTTTTTGCCTATGTTTTTTCCTAAGAGTTTTATGGTTTCATGACTTACATTCAGGTCTTTGATCCATTTTGAATTTACTTTTGTGTATGCGGTTAGACAATGGTCCAGTTTCATTCTCCTACAAGTAGCTGTCCAGTTTTGCCAGCACCATCTGCTGAAGAGACGGTCATTTCCCCATTGTATGTCCGTGGCTTGTTTATCAAATATTAATTGACCATATTGGGTTAATGTCTAGTGTCTCTAATCTGTTCTACTGGTCTGTGGCTCTGTTCTTGTGCCAGTACCAAATTGTCTTGATTACTGTGGCTTTGTAGTAGAGCTTGAAGTTGGGGAGTGAGATCCCCCCTACTTTATTCTTCTTTCTCAGGATTGCTTTGGCTATTCGAGGTCTTTGGTGTTTCCATATGAAATTTTGAATTATTTGTTGTGATTTTTCCATTCTCATTTCTGATTCTGTTGATTTGTGTAGACTCTCTTTTTCTCATAATAAGTTTGGCTAGAGGCTTATCTATTTTCTCAGAGAACCAGCTCTTGGATTCATTGATTTTTGCTATTGTTTTCTTCTTCTCAATATTGTTTATTTCTTCTCTGATCTGTATTATGTCCCTCCTTCTGCTGACTTTAGGCCTCATTTGTTCTTCTTTTTCCAGTTTCGATAATTGTGATGTTAGACTATTCATTTGGGATTGTTCTTCCTTCTTCAAGTGTGCCTGGATCGCTATATACCTTCCTCTTAGGACTGCTTTCACTGCGTCCCACAGAAGTTGGGGCTTAGTGTTGTTGTTGTCATTTGTTTCAATATATTCTTTGATCTCTATTTTGATTTGTTCGTTGATCCATTGAGTATTAAGCATGTTGTTAAGCCTCCATGTGTTTGTGAGCCTTTTTGTTTTCTTTGTAGAATTTATTTCTAGTTGTATACCTTTGTGGTCTGAAAAATTGGTTGGTAGATTTTCAATATTTTGGAATTTACTGAGACTCTTATTGTGGGCTAGTATGAGGTCTATTCTGGAGAATGTTCCATGTGAACTTGAGAAGAATGTATGTCCTGTTGCTTTTGGATGTAGAGTTCTATAGATGTCTATTAGGTCCATCTGTTCTAGTGTGTTGTTCAGTGCCTCCGTGTCCTTACTTATTTTCTGCCTGGTGGATCTGTCCTTTGGGGTGAGTGGTGTGTTGAAGTCCCCTAAAATGAATGCATTGCAGTCTGTTTCCCTCTTTAGTTCTGTTAGTATTTGTTTCACATATGCTGGTGCTCCTGTGTTGGGTGCACATATATTTAGAATGGTTATATCCTCTTGTTGGACTGAGCCCTTTATCATTATGTAGTGTCCTTCTTTATCTCTTGTTAGTTTCTTTGATTTGAAATCTATTTTGTCTGATATTAGTACTGCAACCCCTGCTTTCTTCTCACTGTTGTTTGCCTGAAATATGTTTTTCCATCCCTTGACTTTTAGTCTGTGCATGTCTTTGGGTTTGAGGTGAGTTTCTTGTAAGCAGCATATAGATGGGTCTTGCTTTTTTATCCATTCTATTACTCTGTGTCTTTTGATTGGTGCATTAAGTCCATTTACTTTTAGGGTGACTATTGTGAGATATGTACTTATTGCCATTGCTGGCTTTAAATTCGTGGTTACCAAAGGTTCACGGTTAACCCCTTTAGTATCTTACTGCCTAACTTAGCTCGCTTATTGAGTTGTTATATACACTGTCTGGAGATTCTTTTCTTCTCTCCCTTCTTATTCCTCCTCCTCCATTCTTCATATGTTGTGTGTTTTGTTCTGTGCTCTTTTTAGGAGTGCTCCAATCTAGAGCAGTCCCTGTAAGATGCCCTGTAGAGGTGGTTTGTGGGAAGCAAATTCCCTCAGCTTTTGCTTGTCTGGGAATTGTTTAATCCCGCCATCATATTTAAATGATAGTCGTGCTGGATACAGTATCCTTGGTTCAAGGCCCTTCTGTTTCATTGCATTAAATATATCATGCCATTCTCTTCTGGCCTGTACGTTTTCTGTCGAGAAGTCTGATGTTAGCCTGATGGGTTTTCCTTCATAGGTGACCTTTTTCTCTCTAGCTGCCTTTAAAACTCTTTCCTTGTCCTTGATCCTTGCCATTTTAATTATTATTTGTCTTGGTGTTGTCCTCCTTGGATCTTTTCTGTTTGGGGTTCTGTGTATTTCCGTGGTCTGTTCGATTATTTCCTCCCCCAGTTTGGGGAAGTTTTCAGCAATTATTTCTTCAAAGAGACTTTCTATCCCTTTTCCTCTTTCTTCTTCTTCTGGTACCCCTATAATACGGATATTATTCATTTTGGATTGGTCACCCAGTTCTCTTAGTGTTATTTCATTCCTGGAGATCCTTTTATCTCTCTCTATGTCAGCTTCTATATGTACCTGTTCTATGGTTTCTATTCCTTCAATGGCCTCTTGCATCTTATCCATTCTGCTTATGAATCCTTCCAGGGTTTGTTTCACTTCTGTGATCTCCTTCCTGACATCTGTGATCTCCTTCCGGACTTCATGTCATTGCTCTTGCATTTTTCTCTCCATCTCCGTCAGCATGTTCATGATTTTTATTTTGAATTCTTTTTCATGAAGACTGGTTAGGTCTGTCTCCTTCTCAGGTGTTGACTCTGTGATCTTTGTCTGCCTGTAGTTTTGCCTCTTCATGGTGATAGAGATAGTTTGCAGAGCTAGTATGAGTGATGGCTGGAAGAGCTTTCCTTCTTGGTGGTTTGTGGCCCTCCTCTCCTGGGTGAATAGTGACCTCTAGTGGCTTGTTCTGGGCAGCTGTGCGCAGACAGGGCTTCTGCTTCCTGCCCGGCTGCTATGGAGTTTATTTTCGCTGTTGCTGTGGGGGTTGCCGGACTCGGGCTTCTGCTCCAAAATGGTGGAGCCCTGTTGGAGGGGGAGCGGCTGGGAGGCTATCTATCTCCGTAAGGGGCCTCCGTGCTCCCTGCTACCCAGGGGGTTAGAGTGCCCAGAGATCCCCAGATTCCCTGCCTCTGGACTAAGTGTCCTGCCCTGCCCCTTTAAGACTTCCAAAAAGCACTCTCCAAACCAAAACAACAACAGCAACAACAACAACCAAAAAAAATTAAATAATTGAAAAAAAAAAGGAAAATGCATGATTTTCTTTGTCCTCAGGCGCCAGTCTCAGGCACCCTGTCACCGGTCTTACTGCCCTGTTTCCCTAGTATTGGGGTCCCTGTCCCTTTAAGACTTCCAAAAAGCACTTGCCGAAAAAAAAAAAAAGAGGAAAAAAAAAATGTCCCCTCCCGTTTCTTTTTTCTCCGTCGTCGGCCGCAGGCACCCACTCACCGGTCCTGCCGCCATGTTTCCCTAGTATCCAGGACCCCACGCATGCACTGTGTCTGCGCTCTGGTCCGGATGGCTGGGGCTGGGTGTTCAGCAGTCTTGGGCTCCTTCTCCTGCTCAGATCTCTCTCTTCCCCCTGGGAGCTGGGGGGAGGGACGCTGAGCACCCGCCAGGCCGGGGTTTGTATCTTACCCCCTTCGCGAGGCGCTGGGTTCTCACAGGTGTGAATGTGGTCCTCTGGTCTCTATTTTAGGAAGAGTTGTCTTTGTTATATTTTCATAGATATATGTGGTTTTGGGAGGAGATTTCTGCTGCTCTACTCATTCCGCCATCTTGGCTCTGCCCCAACTTAATGGGTTTTGAGGTTTGTATTGTCCATTAGCTCCATAGGCATACTCAACTAGCTAGAGAACTGAAGTATTTTATTAAATTTAGATTCCAAAAGAAATTTCTCCCTGGACACCTAGAATGGAGGTACTGCATGTTGTAGTAAATAACTTCTTCATTCCAAAGATAAGCAAGCTTTATATTGTTTCTACAGAAAGTAAGCCAAGGATTTACTGATAAAATGCGTTTGGATTTAAAAATATAATAATGTATCCTGAGTACTCAAGTTTTCTGATGGTGTGGTTTGTTTTGAGGAGAAACTTGAGACCATCCAGAGCAAAGGTTGTAAGCTAGTTACTTCTTAGCTGAATAAGACATAGAAACGTGTTTTATATAGCTGGCATAATATTGGCCCACATAGTGATCATTTATTTACATTTCCTTTAATTTCTCTCGGCACTGTTATTCAAATCCCTATTCAAATCTTGCAAATATTTTGTTAAATTTGTCCTGTAGGGGAGGAAAAACTTTTTAGTACCCTCTTAATCTTATTTGTTGGGGACTGCAAATTAAACTGATAAAAGCAATTAACAGGAGAAATTTACACATGGATGCGGGGCCTCAATAGAAAAGAAGTGGAACCCAAAGAAGAGGTAAGGCTTCTCTCACATTTTAACAAAAAACAATAAACTGAAGTGAGTAGCCAAAAGGAAATGGGATTTGGGTTTGTAGGAGTAGTAAATTAAGGTAAATAAATGGGAAAACAAACGGTAGTAGCTAAAGGTTATTTATTAAGGTTTCTTATACAGACTGAAGTCAGAGCCATCCCCAGTGTTAAGAGCCATCTCCTATGATTAAGAGTCTTTTTCCTCTTCCTCCTACAGGAGAGGGCAGGAAGGAAAACATCACAAAGGGAAATTTATGCTCTGCTTTTACACAGAAAGGGGAAGGACATAGAGTTCCTCCTGCATCTGTTTCTCAGTTGCCTTCAGTCAAAATAATCTTTATGCAGCAAGTGGCATATTTTGGGGTGGCATATACTAATCTCCTTTCTCCTCTAATGTTTTATAGTTTTTAAAATTGTTATAAATTTCAATCTTTATTTTTGCATTTGTTTGTTACTTATATATAGGAGTGCAGTGGATATCTCTACAATGACTTTGAATCCTATAGGCCTGCTAAATTCACTTAGTTCTATTTTGTTCTGTCATGTTTTGTTTTTGCCAGATTTTTAGGGTTTTATACATACATGGTCATCTATATAAATAGTCAGTTTTTCTCCTCTTACTTCCATCTATATGCCTTTAATTCTTTATTTCTTGCCTTATTGTACTAGGTATAACCTTCAGTAAAATGTTGAAAAGCACTGGGTACCTGTGGACAGCCATGTCTTATTCCTGATCTTTGGGGAGAATGTATTATTCAGTCTTTTGCCATTAAATGTGGTGTTATCTCTAGTTGCTTCTTGATTCCTTTATTTGGTTGAAATATTCCTGGCCCTTATTTGCTAATAATTTTTATCATCACAGGGTATAGAAAATCAGGTCCTTTTATCTGTGTCTTTTTGAGATGGTTTTCCTTCTTTATTCTCTTACTATAAATTATGTTGATTGACTTGGATTTTAAACCAACTTTGTATTCCTGGGATAAACTTCTTTGCTTACGATACATGCATGGCCCTATTTGAATATGGCTGAATTTGGTTTACTAACATCTTGTTAAGAATTATTGTTCTTCACAAGACATACTGATCCTTAGTTTTCTTTTCTTGTAAAACCTTTAACCATTTCTTTTGTGTGTGTCATAGAAATGTTTGCCTCATAAAGTGATTGGGAGTGTATCTTTCTCTTCTATTTTCTGAAAGCTTGGGCACACTTGAATGTTTGAATCAAGCAGCGAAACCATCTGCACCTATTGTTTTGTTTGTGGGAAGATTTTCACTTAGAAATTCAGTTTCTTTGATAGACATTAAGCTATTTATCCTGTCTGTGTCAGTTTTGATGATTTTAAGTCTTGTAAGGAATTGATTTCAATCTTAGTTGTTGAATTAACCATGGTTCATAATAGTTCTATACTCTTTCAATGGTGGTAGAATCTGTAATATCCTTCAATCCTGATACTGGTTATTTGCATTTTTCTGTGTTTCTTATATGGCCTAATATGAAATTTATCTATTTTTGATAAACTTTAAGTTGATTTTTATTTCATGTCATCAATTTTTCTATATTTTGTTCATTTTCTGTGTCATTGATTTCTATTCATATATTTCCTCCCTTCCTCTTTGGGTTTAATTGGTTCTTATTGTAGTCTCTCTAAGTGGAAGCTTAAATATGTTTCTAACATTCCTTCTTTTCTGTGCTGTATTAAAAGCTATAAATTTGTATGTACTGCAGTAAATACATACCACAAATTTTGGTATTTTATTTTTGTAATCATTTAGTCCTAAATGTTTTGTAATTTACCTTGTGTCTTTCTCTGACTAATTCTGCCTTTCTCACCTGGGGTTTCATGGGAGAATTAAGCTCTAATCCTTAAGACCTCTTTTATTCTCCTGCACATGTAGAATTGCAGTGTTTATATACCATCTCGGGGAGAGTTGAGAAAATAGTCACTCAAATAATGTTTGGTCATCTTTGATTCAGATGAGGAATTCTTTTTGAGAATGGTTCTATGGGTTGCTTAAAAGTAGCTTATTTAATTTCTAATATGTTGGGATATTATAGGTTTCCAACTTAATTACAGGTAGTCAGGGAATATACTGTACTCTGATTTCGGTTATTTTAAATGCATTAAACTTGTTTTATAGGTGAAAATATGGTCCATTTTGGTAAATGTTTTATTCACACTTAAGAGAATATGTTCTCTAGTGCTAGGGTGAGTGTTTCATAAATGTCAGTTAGATTACTTTAGTTAATAATGTTCAAATATTTTATATCCCTTCTACCTGTTCTGTCAATTACTGTAAGTTTTGAAATCTTCAGTTATAATTGTAGAGACGCTCATTTTTTTGTTTGGTCAGTTAGTTTGCTTCATGTATTTTGGAACTCTGTTACAAGGTATATAAACATTTAGGATTATTGTATCTTCTTGCTAAATTGATCCTTTTATGTAATTAAATGTCCCTTTTTTATTAGTGTTCCTTGTTTTGTTTGGATTCTGCTTTGTCTGATAATAAAAATTTTTCTACCAGTGAAAACTACTAATGTTTTCATGATATATCTTTCTCCATCATTTTAACATCTCTGTCTTTATATTTAAAGTATTCATAGACAGGGTATAGTTAGCTCTTGCCTTTTATCTAGACTGTCGATCTCTGCCTTTTAATTGGTGTGTTTGGTCCATTTTCACTTAGTGTAATTAGCAATATTTTATGTTCGAGTCTTCTATCTAATTGTTTTCTGTTTGTCCCATTTGTTATTACTCCTTTGTTAACTTTATGACTTTACTTGATTATTTTTGTATTTCATTTTATTACCTCTGTTGCTTTATTACTTCTTATTTTGGGGGTGGTTGTTTTGGAGTTTGCAATATACATGTTTTAACTTACAGCTACCTTCACCTAATAATATAACCCTTTGCATATAATATTAGGAACCTTACACCATTATATTTCTCCTCCTATGTCTCTATGGGATTATTGTCATATTTTATCTCTATGTATATTGTGAATCTCCAGAATAGATTATTATTTATAGATATTTTCTTAAATGAGGAAAAGAAAGATACCTATTTTTATATCATTTTAGTATTTTTCATTACTTGTGTGAATCCAGTTTCATGAGATATCTACTTAAATAATTTCCTTTAATGCTTTTTCTAGTGCAGGTCTACTGATGACAAATTGTCTTGGGTTTTGTCTCCAAATGTCTGTTTTCCCTTATGTTTGAAGTATACTTTGACTGCTATACTATTGTTGGTTGAGATGTTTTTCTTTCAGTGTTTAAAAAGTGTCTTTCTTTTGTTTTGTTTTCCATTCTTTCTCATGACAAGTAAGCAGTCATTCTTTATTCGTTTGTACATAATGATTTTTCCTGTGCTTTCTAAGATTTTGTTTTATTATTGATTTACAGTAGTTTTATTGTGACTTGCCTTGGGATAGTTCTCTTTCTATTTAACCCACTTGAATTTGTTGAGCTTATTAGATTTAAAAGTTTATATTTAAGGTCTAATATTGAGACTTTCTAGGCATTATCTCTTCAAAAGTAGTTTCTGCCATCCTCCTCTATTCCTGGGATTCCAATTTACACACTATGTTATATCTTAAAAGTAACATCGCCGCTGTGTTTTTTGTCTTTTTCCTCTTCATGCTTTGGTTTAGCTCATTTCAATTGCTGTGCCTTGGGTTCAGTGGTCCTTTCTTAGTCATTGTTAACCTTTGAAATTTTTATAGCAAATACTGTATTTTTCAACTGTGGAAATTCTACTTGAACTTTTATTTTTATAGATTTCATCTCTTTATTGTGTTCACACTTTTATTTTTATTGATTTCATCCCTTTATTTTTAGTTCTTTGATTTTTTATTAAGGTACGATTGATATACACTCTTATGAAGGTTTCACATGAAAAAATATGTGGTTACTACATTTACCCATATTATCAAGTCCCCACCCATACCCCAATGAAGTCACTGTCCATTAGTACAGCAAGATGCTGCAGATTGACTATGTGCCTTCTCTGTGGTACACTGTTCTCCCTGATCCCCCACACCATGTATACTAAATACAATACCCTTCAATCCCCTTCTCCCTCCCTCCCCACCCACCCTTCCACACCCCTCCCCTTTGGTAACCACTAGTTCATTCTTGGAGTCTCTGAGTCTGCTGCCATTTTGTTCCTTCAGTTTTGCCTCATTGTTATACTCCACAAATGAGGGAAATCATTTGGCGTTTGTCTTTCTCCACCTGTTTTATTTCACTGAGCATAATGTCCTCCAGCTCCATCAATGCCGTTGCAAATGGTAGGATTTGTTTCTTATGGCTGAATAGTATTCCACTGTGTATATGTACAACATCTTCTTTATCCATTCACCTACTGATGGACACTTAGGTTGTTTCCATATCTTGGCTATTGTAAAAAGTGCTGCGATAAACATAGGGGTGCATGTGTCTTTTTGAATCTGAGAAGTTGTATTCTTTGGGTAAATTCCAAGGAGTGGGATTCCAGGGTCAAATGGTATTTCTATTTTTAGTTTTTTGAGGAACCTCCATTTTGCTTTCCACAATAGTTGAACTACCTAACATTCCCACCAGCAGTGTAGGAGTGTTCCCCTTTCTCCGCATCCTCGCCAGCATTTGTTGTTCATAGTCTTTTCGATGCTGCCATCCTTACTGGTGTGAGGGCATAACTCATTGTGGTTTTAATTTGCATTTCCCTGATTATTAGTGATGTGGAGCATCTTTTCATGTGTGTGTTGGTCATCTGAATTTCTTCTTTGGAGAACTGTCTCTTCATGTCCTCTGCCCATTTGTTAACCAGGTTATTTGCTTTTTGGGTGTTGAGGCATGAAAGTTCTTTATATATTTTGGATGTCAACCCCTTGTTGGATATGTCATTTACAAATATATTCTCCCATATTGTAGGATGCCTTTTTGTTCTGTTGATGGTGTCCTTTGCAGTACAGAAACTTTTTAGTTTGATGTAGTTCCATTAAGTTCATTTTTGCTTTTGTTTCCCTTGCTCGAGGAAATGCATTCAGGAAGAAGTTGCTCATGCTTATATTCAGATGTTTGCCTATGTTGTCTTCTAAGAGTTTTATGGTTTCATGACTTACATTCAAGTCTTTAATCCATTTCAAGTTTACTTTTGTGTATGGGGTTAAACAGTAACCCAGTTTCATTCTCTTGCATGCAGCTGTCCAGTTTTGCCAACACCAGCTGTTGAAGAGGCTGTCATTTCCCCATTGTATGTCCGTAATTCGTTTATTGTATATTAATTGACCATATATGGTTGGGTTTATATCAGGGCTCTCTAGTCTGTTCCAGTGGTCTGTTCTAGTGCCAGTACCAAATTGTCTTGATTACTGGCTTTGTAATAGAGCTTGAAGTTGGGGAGCATAATCTCCCCAACTTTATTCTTCCTTCTGAGGACTGCTTTGGCTATTCCAGGTCTTTTGTGGTTCCATATGAATTTTAGAATGATTTTCTCTACTTCTTTGAAGAATGCTTTTGGTATTTTGATAGAATTGCGTTGAATCTGTAGATTGCTTTAGGTAGGACGGTCATTTTGACAATATTAATTCTTCCTATCCATGAGCACAGGATGTGTTTCCATTTATTGTTATCTTTAATTTCTCTCATGAATGTCTTGTAGTTTTCAGACTACAGGTCTTTCACTTCCTTGGTTAGGTTTATTCCTAGGTATTTTATTCTTTCTGATGCGATTGTGAATGGAATTGTTTTCCTGATTTCTCTCTCTGCTAGTTCATTTAGTGTATAGGAATGCTACAGATTTCTGTGTATTAATTTTGTGTCCTGCAACTTTGCTGAATTCAGATATTAGATCTAGTAGTTTTGGAGTGGATTCTTTAGGGTTTTTTATGTACAGTATCATGTCATTTGCAAAAAAGGACAGTTTAACTTCTTCCTTGCCAACCTGAATGCCTTTTATTTCTTTTTGTTGTATGATTGCCATGGCTAGGACCTCCAGTACTATGTTGAATAGAGGTGGGGAAAGTGGGCATCCTTGTCTTGTTGCCAATCTTAAAGGAAAAGCTTTCAGCTTTTTGCTGTTAAGTATGATGTTGGCTGTGTGTTTGTCATGTATGACCTTTATTATGTTGAGGTACTTACCCTCTATACCCATTTTGTTGAGAGTATTTATTACGAATGGATTTGAATTTTGTCAAATGCTTTTTCAGCATCTATGGAGATGATCATGTGATTTTTGTCCTTTTTGTTGATGTGGTGGATGATGTTGATGGATTTTCGAATGTTCTACCATCCTTCATCCCTGGAATAAATTCTACTTGATCATGATGGATGGTTCTTTTTGATGTATTTTTTTATTTGGTTTGCTAATATTTTAAGTATTTTTGCAGCTGTGTTCATCAGAGATATTGGTCTGTAGTTTTCTTTTTTTGTGGTGTCTTTGCCTAGTTTTGGTATTAGAGTGATGCTGGCCTCATAGAATGAGGTTGGGAGTATTCCCTCCTTTGCTGTTTTTTGGAAAACTTTATGGAGAATGGGTATTAGGTCTTCACTAAATGTTTGATAAAATTCAGCGGTGAAGCCATCTGGCCCAGGAGTTTTGTTCTTAGGTAGTTTTTTGATTACCAGTTTAATTTCATTGCTGGTAATTGGCCTGGTCATATTTTCTCTTTCTTCCTTGGTCAGTTTTGGAAGGTTGTATTTTTCTAGAAAGTTGTCCATATCTTCTGCTTATCAAGTTTGCTAGCATTTAATTTTTCATAGTATTCTCTATATTCTTTGTATTTCTGTGGTGTCCATTGTGATTTTTCTTTCCCATTTCTGATTCTGTTAATATGAGTAGACTCTCTTTTTTTCTTAATAAGTTTGGCTAGGGTTTTACCTGTTTGTTTGTTTTTTCTCAAAAAAACAGCTCTTACTTTCATTAATTCTGTTGTTTTTTTCCTCTCAATTTTATTTATTTCTGCTCCAATCTTTATTGTGTCCCTCCTTGTACTGACTTTGGGCCTCATTTGTTCTTCTTTTTCTAGTTTCATTAATTGTGAGTTTAGACTGCTTGTGTGGGATTGTTCTTCTTTCCTGAGGTAGGCCTGTATTGCAATATACTTTCCTCTTAGCACGGCCTTGGCTGCATCCCACAGATTTTCTGGTATTGAAGTATTTTTGTCATTTGTCTCCATATATTGCTTGATCTCTGTTTTTATTTGGTCATTGATCCATTGGTTATTTAGGAGCATGTTGTGAAACCTCCGTGTGTTTGTGGGATTTTTCATTTTCTTTGCATAATTTATTTCTAGTTTCACACCTTTGTGGTCTGAGAAACTAGTTGGTACAATTTCAGTCTTTTTGAATTTACTGATGCTCTTTTTGTGGCCTAGTATGTGATCTATTCTTGAAAATGTTCCATGTGCACTTGAGAAGAATGTGTATTCTGCTACTTTTGGGTGTAGAGTTCTGTAGATGTCTGTTAGGTCCATCTCTTCTAATGTGTTGTTCAGTGCCTTTGTGTTTTTACTTATTTTCTGTCTGGTTCATCTGTCTTTCAGAGTGAATGGAGTGTTGAAGTCTCCTAGAATGAATGCATTGCATTCTATTTCCACTTTTAATTCTTTTAGAATTTGTTTGCCATATGTAGGTGCTCCTGTGTTGGGAGCATAGATATTTATAATGGTTATATCTTCTTGTTGGATTAACCCCTTTATAATTATGTAATGTTGTTCTTTGTTTCTTGTGACTTTCTTTGTTTTGAGGTCTATTTTGTCTGATACAAGTACTGCAACTCCTGCTTTTTTCTCCTTATTAGTTGCATGAAATAATCTTTTTCCATCTCTTCACTTATAGGCTGTGTATGTCTTTGGGTTTAAGTGAGTCTCCTGTAAGCAGCATATAGATAGGTCTTGTTTTTTTTATCCATTCAGTGACTCTGTGCTTTTGATTGCTGCATTCAGTCCGTTTACATTTAGGATGATTATCAATAGGCGTGTACTTTTGCCATTGCAGGCTTTAGATTCGTGGTTACCAAAGGTTCAGGGTTCACTTCCTTACTGTCTAAGAGTCTAACTTAACTCATTTAATATGCTATTACAAACACAATCTAAAGGTTCTTTTTTTCTCCTCCTTTTACTTCCTCCTCAATTGTTTTTATATTAGGTATCATATTCTGTACTCTTTGTCTATCCCTTGATTGACTTTGGGGATAGTTAATTTAATTTTGCACTTGCTTAGTAATTAACTGTTCTACTTTCTTTACTGTGGTTTTATTACCTCTGGTGACAGCTATTAAACCTTAGGAACACTTCCATCTATAGCAGTCCCTTTAAAAATACACTGTAGAGAAGGTTTATGGGATGTAAATTCTCTCAGCTTTTGCTTATCTGGAAATTGTTTGATCCATCCTTCAAATTTAAATGATAATCTTGCCAGATAAAGTAATCTTGGTTCAGGCCCTTCTGCTTCATTGCATTAAATACATCATGCCACTCCCTTCTGGCCTCTAAGGTTTCTGCTGAGAAGTCTGATGTTAACCTGATGGGCTTTCCTTTTTATGTAGTCTTATTTCTCTCTGGCTGTGTTTAATAGTCTATTTTTATCTTTGATCTTTGCCATTTTAATTACTATATGTCTCAGTGTTGTTTTCCTTGGGTCCTTTGTGTTGGGAGATCTGTGGATCTCCATGGCCTTAGAGACTATCTCCTTCCCCAGATTGGGGAAGTTTTCAGCAATTACCTCCTCAAAGACACTTTCTATCCCTTTCTCTCTCTTCTTCTTCTTCTGGTACCCCTATAATGGGAGTATTTTTCCCTTTGGATTGGTTATACAATTCTCTCAATATTCTTTCATTCTTAGAGATCCTTTTTTTCTTTCTGTGCCTCAGCTGCTTTTTATTCCTCTTCTCTGGTTTCTATGTCATTTATCATCTCCACCATATCCAGTCTGCTTTTAATACCCTCCATTGTGCTCTTCAATGATTAGATCTCCAACCGGAATTCATTCCTGAGTTCTTGAATATTTTTCTGTACCTCCATGAGCATGTTAATGGTTTTTATTTTGAACTCCCTTTCAGGAAGAGTCATGAGGTCCATGTCGTCTTTCTCAGGAGTTATATTAATTTTACTCTGAACCAGGTTCCTTTGGCATTTCATTTTTGTATATGGCACCCTCTAGTGTCCAGAAGCTCTACTGTCTGGAGCTGCTCAGCCCCTGAAGCAATGTCAGGGGTCATATGGGAGTGGTATTGGTGCCTGGGGGGAGGAAAGATCTGTTTGCTGCTTCCCAGCCGCTATGCCTGTCTCCACTGCCTGAACCAGTCAACCGAGCACACAGGTATAAGCCTCTATGCTTTGCATTTGTATTTGCTGTCGACAGATCTTCCCTCTGGCTGGCTTATCGCCAGGGTAGTGTTTGCCGGTTTGTGAGCCACATGGGGCTGACCGGTAGAAAGGTGCAGTAGGTTGTGTATCACGGAGGGGGTCCTTGGAGCTGTGTAGCCAGCCAGGGGCTTGGAGCACCTGGAAATTGTGAAAGTTCCCAACCTGCTGGGCAGAGTGCACCCAGACAATTTTGTCTACCTGTCCTTTCTCCTGAACAGTAAACTCTGTGCAGTCCTTGCCCCTTTAGCAGCCCTCTTGCTAAGGGCTTCCTTGTTAGGAAGTCTCTCAGACTGCCTACCTTTCCTTTGTCCCAGAGCAGCCAGATATGGATCCCTGCTTTCCGCAAGCAGCTGGAATCTCAGTCTCTCCAGGAATTCTGCCTGTCTTAGCTTTCCAATCCCCTAATCATGAGAGTATCATCAAAGCACCATGAAATGTAGGTTTGTGCTCCCAGTGCAGATCTCTGGAGTTAGGTATTCAGCAGTCCCAGGCCTCCACTCCCTCCCCACTCCGTTTCTTTTCCTCCAGCCAGTGAGCTGGGGTCGGGAAGTGCTTGGGTCCTGCCAGGCTACGTCTTTGGTACATTACCCTATTCCATGAGGTCTGCTCTTTTTTCCAGGTGTACGCAGTCTAGCACAGTCCACTTTCCTGGTGCTTTTTCAGGATTAGTTGTATTAATTATATTTTAGTATTATATGTGGTTTTAGGAGGAAGCCTCTGTCTCACCTCTCATGCCACCATCTTTAATCCTCTCTCTCATCTCTCTCTTTATTATGTTCACATTTTTCTTTGAATCCTTGGACACATTTAAAAGAGTTTAAAGTCCTTGTCTGATAGCTTCACTCCTGTCATTTCAAGTCCTGCTTCTAATCACCTATTTTTTTATCCTAGCTATGGGACATGTTTCTTTGCTTCTTTATAAGTGTAGTGATTTTTATTGATGGTAGATATTTCAGTATTACATTATCAAGTGTCTGCATTTTATTATTCTTCTTTAAAGAGCATTGAATTTGTTCTTGGCTAACAGGTTACTTACAAGTCAGCTTCATTCTTACGAGGCTTGTTAGAAGCATTGTTAGGGCATCTTTCTAATAACCTGTACTCTAATGTTAGAGTAACCCACTCTTAGGTGTGACCTTTCTGGTTTCTCTACCAGATGCCCTAAGTATTCAGTGAAATCCCTGTCTTTTGGCTGGTTGATTTTGATGTATCTCAACTGTGGAAGCTACTGTCATTGTTTGAATTCTCTAGCACTTTGTTCCTTGATTCTTCTCTCTAGTTTTTTGACCCACACATTTAATCCTTTTCTCCTGAACTAACTAGGACATACTTCTCTGGTTTGTTTTCCTTGAATACTGCTAGATATGGCAGAAAGATGGGGAAGTAGTAGGATTCACTTCTTTGTTTCTTTTCGGTTATTGCCCCTGTTTTGCTTGTTGTCCATTGTCTGAAAAGAGATTGGGAGCCTAGTCAAGTACCAGTTACTTTTCAAAACTGTGAACCATATAGTCATTGTATTTAAACTGCTGAACTGTGGAGAGAATCATGCTAAAACAGACTGAGTAAGCTGTGACAAATTTGCAATGAAATATCTTTCATGACTAAAGAGTACCACATCCTAAAAGTCTTTCTGGGCCTCATCTGTTCTGTTGTAAAGCTATTTCATATCATGTACATGCAGTATGTGTTCACAGATGCAGTGTTAGTGCAGTTCCATTGCAGATGCTCCTGCCATAGATGACTGCCAATATTAACTGTTGATAGTGTACCATGTTTGTATAGCAGCATCTCATATGCTTATGTTTCATAGTGCATTTTAAGGAAGCCTAAACACATTAGGTACAGATTTCCAAAAGTTGCTCTCAGCTGTTTATGTTTAGAAAAGTGAATAATACATTTTGAAGCAGTTTAAAATAATGAACTGTTTCAGGTTATTACTAATGCCAAACACTTTATTGTTAGTTATTTAAGAATGGGATGGAAAACTTTATTAATAATAAAATCTTATAGAAAACTTAGTATAGAATGGCTCAAAGAATGTTAAAGTGAACAGTGTTATATTTTGGTATATTTCCTTTCAGTCCATTCTCAAATACAGATATATTCACTTTTAACAAATTGGGACCAGATTATTTAAACATACTGTATCTTAATATTTTTTCCATATGCATGATTTATACTTTCCTATGTCTTTAATATTTGCTGGAAGTATAAATTTATCAACATTCTTTTTCTTTTGCTTTTATAAATCATACTGCATTGAGTATTTTTCTGTGTTTTCCTCTGGATCTCAGATAATTTCTAGTATATTTCTAGATTGGGGATATGGATTATGAAACTTTTTCTTTTAATCACATTAATACATATTCATTGTGAGAATTTGAAACATCAACCAAAAAATGAATATCTTAATATTTGTATCCCAATCTTTATGCCCACCTCTGAATTACTTTTACTAAACTTGTGAATTTTATATCCTAACTTTTAATATATATATGTCTTGTCCTTTTTCCTGTTGTATTAAATTTTATTGAAATCTTTTGCTGATTGCATAATGTTCTGGATTGAGAATATAATTTACTGTGCATTTATGTTATTGGATAGCTGGGTTATTTCCAGTTTTTCTATTGGAAAAATGTTTTTTAAGTGTTTGGCCGTTTTGCTAATGGAAGTATATATTTTTTGAGAGATTCTTTGTATTGGTGTGAGTCTTGTCAAATGTGATAAAAAAATTTTCTGAGTTTCTTTTTTATGTTTTTTGATAAGGATGTTTTTGCAAAACTTTCATAAGTGTGTCTTTTCCTTTATCATTAGTTTCTCTTTTATGCATAGAAAAAGGTTTTTCCTTTTAGACATCAGATAATATTCACCTATATGTTTTTTAATCTTGCTAAAATGTCTTATATTATTGATACATGATGTGATAAGAATCTTAATTTTTTTCCGTTGGTACCATTTAAGCAGGTAATTAATTAGTGAGTCATACCTTTTGTATTTCAGGATATCTATTCTTTGTAGAATGCATTTCTTGTTTTGCTAGGAATAACTAAATCCTATGAATTAAGTAAATCCTATGAATAATCCTTGAGTAAAAACAGACTTTAGCATGTAACAAACTTGTAGTTAAACCTGGACAGTAGTCCCCAAGAGATACTCATTTGGTATTATAGTTGTTCTCCTGAGACAGTCCAACCTCTGATGGAAAGGAAAGAGAGATCATAGTAGTGGTTGAAGTGGGGACATCTGAAAGGTAAAAGTTGATGCCTGATTACAGGAGTACAAGGATCCAGTTTTATTCATCAGTTCTTAGCATAGTACTGAGTACATTGTAAGTATTTTGATGTGTCTGTTTAATAAGTAAGAGAAAGCATAAGAAAGAAAGGTTCTGATATATTTTATGTGACTTCAAATGTTAGGCTATTTCGAATATAAACAAAGCTAATGGCAATTACAATGACTAAAATGTTCTTCAATTAAAAGGAATTTTTATCTTCATATAGTAAACTGCTTTCATGATGGAGTTACTCATTTTTATTTTGTAAGCAGTAGTTTAACCTTGGTGTTGAATTAGTGTTACCTAGGGAGTTTTTAAAAATTCCTATGCCCAAGTTAATTTGATTAAATTAGAGTATCTGAGGATATGGCCCAGGCATCAGTACTTTCTTTTGTTAATTCTAGTGTACAGCTGATGTTGGCAACCACTGCTCCAAGACTGAGGGTAAAGAGAATTTAAAGTAATGTGCCCCTAACTACAGCCCATGTCTTAGTCAATTATGGCCTTGTATCAGAAACTAACGTAGACTGGGGTGCTTAATTACAACAGAAATTTTCTTAGTTCTGGAGGCTGAAAGTCTGATATAGCCAGCTGGTCAACAGTAGGCTATTAGTAGGAAAGTTTTTGGGGAGTCAAAAGTTACATGTGGTTTTCAACCATGGGTCAGTGCGCTAACCCCTGTGTTACTCAACCTGTATATTAACTGATACAAATTTTCATTGCAATAGTACTGCTCTAGATGAAAAAAGATACGTGACATAGATATACTCTGTTGTCTGAAACTTTTTTAAGGAGATGAAAAAGTATGGGAAGCACAGAGATGTATTTCAGAGTCTCTAAAGGACTTGTCAAAGTTAAATATCTTTAGTAATGTAATAGTCATTTAGCAAATATTTATTGACTGACTCCTAGCTGTCTTGCACTACCCTTAGCTTAGACTACAGCAGTGAAAAACAGAGATGTTCATACTGTCATGGAGTTTTTGGTGGAAAGTTTGACAATATACAATTAAACTAGAAAATAAATAATATGATTTAATATAGTCATTAATACTATTAAAAAATAAAGCAAAGGTGATGGAGTAGACCATGACAGAGAGGAGGAGCTATTTGTCATTGGTTCAGAAAATACTACTCTGAGGAATGACAAATTGAAGTTGAAACCTGAATGTTGAGAAGAAGAAAGTCATATGAAAATCTTTGTGAATTCCATGCAGAGGGAACTGTATTTGTAAATTCTTGGGGTATGCCTCCAGTTAATGCTTTGAAGGTGATTAGAAGAGATGGAATTAAGGAGGGTATTATATAAGAATGGGAAGTTGAGACAATGTTTTCCTCAGTTAAGTTGAATTCTTGCTAATAGGTGCTTGAGAGCCTGTATTTCTCTTTCTTCTTTTATTTTTTGTTTTGTTTTTTAAAATGTTCATTTTCTTCTTTTACTTTCATTGTCTCTCTCTCATCCCAACGCACACACATCCCAACAGACACATTTTTCAGCAGCCTATAGGGAAAAGGGCTCAGGGCAGGCATCAAGATGAGTTCTATAGCTATGGCATGACTGCTAATGTCCTGGTGTCATAATCATGAGGGATTATTTGAGGCAAATGGAGCCATGACTAAAGTAAGATGTGTTAGGATGAGAATGGGGAATTTTTAGAATGTACTATAGCCACTTTCTCATAAATTTGCTCTCAGGGAGTAGGAGTTTTTAAGTTTTTTGATTCCAGATTCTTTAAATTCTTATGTATCATTTTATATATTAACACGTTTTTGGGTCACCTTTCTTAACCAGTATGTTTAACCTTCACAGTTCCTAAAATTTGTAATTTGTATTGTTCACAATTCATCTAATTTGTTATGTAATTAATAAATAACATATTTGGGTACCATTTTGCGGAAAAAGGATGGCTTTGATATTTATTGTTAAGGGATGTGTGGTGGGTGTCAAATGTCCAATGAAAGGAATTTTATAATTTTGGTTTAATCTTTGTGATTTGAGGCAAAGTTGTAATATACCAAAGTAAATTATTTTATAATTTCGTGTTTCTCTAATATTAGACTGTTTTATACTAAGGAATTACTTCTTAGGGTATTAATATTGAATCATATGACTGTCAGCATTCAAGTTGCTTTTTTTTTCCTTTGCAAAAATAGGATTTTGGATGAAATTTTGCATATGCATATATTTTAAAGCCATTTTGCTAGATACTACATAGACAACTTAGCCACATTTCTCAGGAATTCTTGAGCTTTTGAGTGTCAAATAGACCTCTCCTAAATAATCTAATTCTTTAGCAAATTTCACATTTTGCTGATAGCTATTCAGTTAATTTGTTTGGCATACATGTTCAGTGTACCAAATGCAATTTTCATTTGCAGTAAGAAATAAAGTAAATAATGTGTTTGGGTTATTTAAGGATTTCGGTATATATACTTAAATATTTTCATTGCTAATTAAATAATTCTATTATTTTATCATCATGACTCTAGGTAGTGGATCAAAGTCAGTGATAATTCAGTAAAACTATTCTGTTCCACTGAGTGTTTCCATAAAGTAGGTAGGTAACTGGAATGTCAGTTTACTTGGGACAATTCTAGTTTATACTTGTTTTCTCGGAGTAATTTCAAAAAATGTTTTAATTGAGAGGAATGATGTCATATAACTCTGAGGTTACATTGGTTCATACACAGTTTTTCCTAATATTTTTAGGTTTTGTACTACCAGGTAACAGGAGCTGAATGCAAAGTATAGAAACAGTTGAATACACCAAGTCAAAGAGTAAATAGTACATACAGTTGGCCCTTGAGTAACATGGGTTTGAACTGTGCAGGTCCACTTATACATGGATTTTCTTCAATTAATATACTGGAAAAATATTTGGAGATTTGCAACAATTTGGAAAAACATTTTCTTTTCTCAAGTTACTTTATCGTTAGAATATAGTATATAGTACATAATAACATACAAAATATGTATTAATTGACTGTTTATGTTATCAGTAAGGCTTCCAGTCAAGAGTGGAATATTAGTAGTACTTAAGTTCTTGGGGAGTCAAAAGTTTTATGTGAATTTTTCATTGTGGGGCCAGCACCCCTGACCCTCAGGTTTTTCAGGGGTCAACAGTATATATATATAATGTGATGCTTATTCACCTGAATTTCTTTGCATTGGTTCAGATACCATGTTAAGATGACAGTGCCCTTTCAACAGTGCTCCTTCAGTTCCCCCAAAATATCCTATAGAATTCAGCATAATCCTGATCAATAACCTACCAGTCCCTCATCTGATTTGGTTTTGTTAGAAATTGATACTTTCTTATATCAATATAGAAAGGAAGAGATATTAAAATAAGCAGAACAGTTTTGAAAAACAATAACAAAGTAGAGTAAGACTTAACTATTAAGCTATTGCAACCAAGATAGTATGTTATTGATGAAAGGTAGCCAGAGCACCTTTTCTCAACACAGAAAATGTAGTCTTCCCAACTAATGGTGCTGGAATATTTGGGTATCCTTTTATGAAAAGAACTTTAACTCATGCCTTGCACTTTATGTGAAAATTAACTTGAATTTGATCATAAACCTAGATATAAAAGCCAGAACAATGAAACTTCTAGAAGACAACATAGAAAATCTCTGGGATCTTGGATTAGGCAAAGATTTTAGGGCACAAGAAAAAAAAAGTGATAATTTGAACCTCATATTTAAAACTTGTATTCTTCAGAGGATACTGAAAAGAAAATGAAAAGCCATTAGCTGGAAGAAAATATTTGCAAGCTGTATGTTTGATAAAGGATGTGTATCCAGAATATTAAGAATTCTCAAGACTTAATAATGAGGAAACAAACAATTGAACAAAAAATGGGGAAAAGAAAAAAATCAAAGAAATAACATTGATGGCATAAAATTAGAGGAAAACATGATCAGTAACATTCACCAGCCATTAAGGAATTGCACAGTAAAATCACAATGTGATTTTATCCTACTAGTATAGAGAGGAGGAATAAATTTACAAAACCTAACAATAACAAATGCTAGTGAGAAAAGAGCAACCAGAACTCACATACATTTCAGGTGGGAAAGCAAAATGGTACTATCATTTGGGAAAGCCTGGCAGTTTCTTACAGTTTAAGTATACATGTGTCATGTGTCATATGACACATCCTTCTCATGTGTACCGAAGGGAAATGAAAACATGCCTACGTAAAACATTGCACTCAAATGTTCATTAACAAGTAAATAGCTAAACAAATGGTGGTATATCCATATGATGGAATACTATCAATAAATAAAAAGGAATGAACTACTGATGCATATAATAACATGGATAAATCTCAAAGGCATTATGCATTTGTGAATAAAGCTGCTTGCAAAAGTCTGGTGATTCCATTTCATCTGGAAAAAAGTAAAACAGTATGGTTGCTAGGACAGAGGGTGGTAGTAGTTGACCGCCTACAAAGGGACGAGATAAATTTTTCAGTGTTAGAAACATTTGTTGATTCTGGTGATTTTATGATTGTATACATTTGTCAAAATTCATAGATTTGTACACTTAAAACGGTATATTTTATTTTAAACTATACTTCAGTAAATCCTGACTTTCAAGAAAGTTTAATTGGATACAGAAAGAAAGAATATATTTTCCTGATTTTGCTTCTCTTGAGCAAATAGTTGCTTTAACTGAATCTTAAAAATAACTGGGTTGCAAGGAGAAGGGAGGAGCCAAGATGGCGGTGTGAGTAGAGCAGCAGAAATCGCCTCCCAAAACCGTATCTATTTTTGAAATACAACAAATACAACTATCTCTAAAAGAGAGACCAGAAAATACAGGACAACAGCCAGGCTACATCTACACCTGTGAGAACACAGCACCTCACTAAGGGGGTAAGATACAAGCCGCGGTCTGGCGGGACCCGAGCGCCCCTCACCCCAGCTCCCGGTGGAAGGAGAGGAGTCGGAGCGGGGAGGGAGAGGGAGCCCAGGACTGCTAAACACCCAGCCCTAGCCATCGGCACCGGGAGCACAGACACACAGTGCGTGGTGTGCTGGATACTAGGTAAATGGAATAGTGAAAACCTGTGAGCAGGTCCCCGCAGCCAGTGACCCTGGGACAAAGAAAAGCAAGTGCTTTTTGAAAGTCTTAAAGGGACAGAGACCACACAGCTGGACAGAAGTGTCCGGCGCACTAAGCCCAGCAGCTAGGAATCCTGGGAAACTCCAGGCGCACTAACTCCCTGGGCAGCAGCACACCTCTGAGGCCCCTCACAGTGATAAACAGCCTCCCGCCCATTCCCCCTCCAACGCGGCTCCGCCATAGCAGAGCAGCAGCCGGAGAGGGGCCACGCTGACAGCAACCGTGGAGCTTACTCCACAGAGGCTGGGCAAGAATCCGAGACCCAGTCTGTGCGCAGCTGCCCAGCACAAGCCACTAGGGGTCGCCATTCTCCCAGGAGAGGAAGGCCACAAACTAGCAAGAAGGGACGTTCTCCCATCCGACACATGCGCCAGCTCCCTACAACTACCTCTATCGCCATGAAAAGGCAGAAGAATTTGATCCAGACCAAAATCACAGAAACGATATCTGAAAAGGAGCATGGATAGACACAACCAATGTCCCTGAAAAAGAAATCAAAATAAAGGTCATAACCATGCTGATGGAGCTGCAGAGAAAAATGCAAGAGCTAACGGACAAAGTAGGGAGGGAGACTACAGAAATCAAACAATCTCTGCAAGGAATTAAAAGCAGAATGGATGAGATGCAAGAGACCATTGATGGAATAGAAACCAGAGAATAGGAAAACATAGAAGCTGATGCAGAGAGAGATAAAAGGATCTCCAGGAATGAAACAGTATTAAGAGAACTGTGTGACCAATCCAAAAGGAAATAAATCTGCATTATAGGGGTACTAGAAGAAGAAGAGAAAGAAAAAGGGATAGAAAGTGTATATGAAGAAATAATTGCTGAAAACTTCCCCAAACTGGGGGAAGAAATAGTCGCTCAGACCACAGAAGTACACAGTACTCCCAAGAGAAGGGACCCAAGGAGGATAACACGAAGACACATAATAATTAAAATGGCAAAGATCAAGGACAAGGACAGACTTTTAAAGGCAGCTAGAGATAGGAAAAAGGTCAACTACAAAGGAAAACCCATCAGGCTGTCATCAGACTTCTCAACAGAAACCTTACAGGCCAGAAGAGAATGGCATGATATATTTAATGCAATGAAACAGAAGGGCCTTGAACCAAAAATACTGTATACAGCACGATTATCATTTAATATGAAGGAGGGATTAAACAATTCCCAGATAAGGAAAAGTTGAGGGAATTTGCCTCCCACAAACCACCTCTACAGGGTATTTTAGAGGGACTGCTCTAGAGGAAAGCACTCCTAAGGCTAAATAGGTGTCACCAGAGAAAATACAATCACAGCAAAGAAAGCAGACCAACCAAATACTAACTAAAGCCAAAAAATAAAAGCAACTACCAAAAAAAGCAGTCAAAGGAAACACAAAAGAGCACAGAATAAAACACCCAACATATAAAGAATGGAGGAGGAATAAGAAGGGAGAGAAATAAAGGATTATCAGACAGTGTTTATAAGAGCTCAATAAGCAAGTTAAGTTAGACAGTAAGATACTAAAGAAGCCAACCTTGAATCTTTCGTAACCACAAATCTAAAGCCTGCAATGGCAATAAGTACATATCTTTCAATAATCACCCTAAATGTAAATGGACTGAATACACCAATCAAAAGACACAGAGTAATAGAATGGATAAAAAAGCAAGACCCATCTATATGCTGCTTACAAGAGACTCACCTCAAACCCAAAGACATGCACAGACTAAAAGCCAAGAGATGGAAAAAGATATTTAAGGAGAAAAAAGCAGGTGTTGCAGTACTAGTATCAGACAAAATAGACTTCAAAACAAAGTAACAAGAGATAAAGAAGGACATTACATAATGATAAAGGGCTCAGTCCAACAGGAGGATATAACCATTATAAATATATATGCACCCAATACAGGAGCACCAGCATATGTGAAACAAATACTAACAGAATTAAAGGAGGATATAGAATGCAATGCACTCATTTTAGGGGAGTTCAACACACCACTCACTCCAAAGGATAATCCACAGAGGCACTGAACAACACACTAGAGCAGATGGACCTAATAGAAATCTATAGAACTCTACATCCAAAACCAACAGGATACACATTCTTCTCGAGTGCACATGGAACATTCTCCAGAATAGACCACATACTAGGCCACAAAAAGAGCCTCAGTAAATTAAAAAAGATTGAAATCCTACTAACCAACTTTTCAGACCACAAAGGTATAAAACTAGAAATAAATTGTACAAAGAAAGCAAAAAGGCTCACAAACACATGGAGGCTTAACAACATGCTCCTAAATAACCAATGGATCAACAACCAAATTAAAATAGAGATTAATCAATATATGGAAACAAATGACAACAACACAAAGCCCCAACTTCTGTGGGGTGCAGCAAAAGCAGTCTTTAGAGGAAGTATATAGCAATCCAGGCATATTTAAAGAAGAAAGAACAGTCCCAAATGAATAGTCTAATGTCACAATTATCGAAATTGGAAAAACAAGAACAAATGAGGCCTAACATCAGCAGAAGGAGGAACATAATAAAGATCAGAAAAGAAATAAATAAAATTGAGAAGAATAAAACAATAGAAAAAATCAATGAAACCAAGAGCTAGTTCTTTGAGAAAATACACAAAATAGATTAGCCTCTAGCCAGACTTATTAAGAGAAAAAGAGAATCAACACACATCAACAGAATCAGAAACGAGAAAGGAAAAATCACGACAGAGCCCACAGAAATGTATGCAATTATTAGGGAATACTATGAAAACCTATATGCTAACAAGCTGGAATATCTAGAAGAAAAGGACAACTTTCTATAAAAACACAACCTTCCAAGACTGACCAAGGAAGAAACAGAAAATCTAAACAATCCAATTACCAGCAAAGAAATTGAAGCGGTAATCTAAAAATTACCCAAGAACAAAACCCCACGGTCGGATGGATTTACCTCGGAATTTTATCAGACATACAGAGAAGATATAATACCCATTCTCCTTAAAGTTTTCCAAAAAATAGAAGAGGAGGGAATACTCCCAAACTCATTCTATGAAGGCAATATCACCCTAATACCAAAACCAGGCAAAGACCACACCAAAAAAGAAAATTACAGACCAATATCCCTGATGAACGTAGATGCAAAACTACTCAACAAAATATTAGCAAACCGAATTCAAAAATACATCAAAAGGATCATACACGATGACCAAGTGGGATTCATCCCAGGGATGCATGGATGGTACAACATTCAAAAATCCATCAACATCATCCACCACATCAACAAAAAGAAAGACAAAAACCACATGATCATCTCCATAGATGCTGAAAAAAGCATTCAACAAAATTCAACATCCATTCATGATAAAAACTCTCAACAAAATGGGTATAGAGGGCAGGTACCTCAACATAATAAAGGCCATATATGATAAACCCACAGCCAACATCATACTGAACAGCAAAAAGCTAAAAGCTTTTCCTCTGAGATCGGGTACAAGACAGGGATGCCTACTCTCCCCACTGTTATTCAACATAGTACTGGAGGTCCTAGCCACGGCAATTAGACAAAACAAAGAAATACAAGGAATGCAGATTGGTAAAGAAGAAGTTAAACTGTCGTTATTTGCAGATGATATGATACTGTACATAAAAATCCCTAAAGACTGCACTGCAAAACTACTAGAATATCGGAATACAGCAAAGTTGCAGTATACAAAATTAACACACAGAAATCTGTGGCTTTCCTATACACTAACAATGAACTAACAGAAAGAGAAATCAAGAAAACAGTTCCATTCACAATTGCATCAAAAAGAATAAAATACCTAGGAATAAACCTAACCAAGGAAGTGAAAGACCTATACCCTGAAAACTATAAGACACTCTTAAGAGAAATTAAAGAGGACACTAACAAATGGAAACTCATCCCATGTTCTTGGCTAGGAAGAATTAATATAATCAAAATGGCCATCCTGCCCAAAGCAATATACAGATTTGATGCAATCCTATCAAATTACCTACGGCATTCTTCAACGAACTGGAACAAATAGTTCAAAAATTCATATGGAACCACCAAAGACCCCAAATAGCCAAAGCAATCCTGAAAAGGAAGAATAAAGTGGGGGGGTGGATTTCGCTCCCCCAATTCAAGCTCTCCTACAAAGCCACAGTAATCAAGACAATTTGGTACTGGCACAAGAACAGAGCCCCAGACCAGTGGAACAGAATAGAGACTCCAGACATTAATCCAAACATATATGGTCAATTAATATACGGTAAAGGAACCATGGACATGCAATGGGGAATTGACAGTGTCTTCAACAAATGGTGCTGGCAAAACTGGACAGCTACATGTAAGAGAATGAAACTGCATCACTGTCTCATACACAAAAGTAAATTCAAAATGGATCAAAGACCTGAATGTAAGTCATGACAGCATAAAACTCTTAGAAAAAAACATAGGCAAAAATCTCTTGGACATAAACATGAGCGACTTCTTCATGAACATATCTCCCCGGGCAAGGGAAATAAAAGCAAAAATGAACAAGTGGGACCATATCAAGCTGAAAAGCTTCTGTACAGCAAAGGACACCATCAATAGAACAAAAAGGTACCCTACAGTTTGGGAGAATATATTTGTAAATGACAGATCCGATAAAGGCTTGACATCTAAAATCTATAAAGAGCTCACGCACCTCAACAAACGAAAATCAAATAATCCAATTAAAAAAGGGGCAGAGTTGCTGAACAGACAGTTCTCTAAAGAAGAAATTCGATGGCCAACAGACACATGAAAAGATGCTCCACATCGCTAGTCATCAGAGAAATGCAAATTAAAACCACAATGAGATATCATCTCACACCAGTAAGTATTGCCACCATCCAAAAGGCAACAACAAATGTTGACGAGGTTGCAGAGAAAGGGGAACCCTCCTACACTGCTGGTGGGAATGTAAACTAGTTCAACCACTGTGGAAAGCAGTGTGGAGGTTCCTCAAAAAACTCAAAATAGAAATACCATTTGACCCAGGAATTCCACTTCTAGAAATTTACCCTAAGAATGCAGCAGCCCAGTTTGAAAAAGACAGATGCACCCCTATGTTTATTGCAGCACTGTTTACAATAGCCAAGAAATGGAAGCAACCCAAGTGTACATCAGTGGATGAATGGATAAAGAAGATGTAGTACATATACACAATGGAATATTATTCAGCCATAAGAAGAAAACAAATCCTACCATTTGCAACAACATGGGTGAAGTTAGAGGGTATTATCTCCATGAAATAAGCCAGGTGGAGAAAGACAGGTACCAAATGATTTCACTCTTAGGTGGTGCATAAGAACAAAGAAAAACTGAAGAAAGAAAACAGCAGCAGAATCACAGAACCCAAGAATGAACTAACAGTTACCAAAGGGAAAGGGACTGGGGAGGATGGATGGGAAGAGAGGGATAAAGGCAGGGAATAATAAAGGGGGCATAATGATTAGCATGTATAATGTCGGCATGGGTGCATGGGAAGGGCTGGCTGTACAACAGAGAAGAGAAGTAGTGATTCTACAGCATCTTACTATGCTGATGGACAGTGACTGTAATGAGGTTTGTGCGGGGGACTTGGTGAAGGGGAGAGCCTAGTAAACATAATGTTCTTCATGTAATTGTAGATTAATGATAAAATAAAAATAAAATAAAATAACTGGGTTGCATCTGCATACTTCAGACTGAATGACATATACCAGTAAGTTAATGCTGTTTCTATCAAAATAATACACATCGTTGTGATAAGTCTTGGAATTTTTGTTAGAAATATAGAAATGGTTAGGTTATTCTTGATTTTTTTCTTTGAAGGTCTGAAGGTTTTACTTTAATGTTTTTTGCTAAAGTTACACAATAGGAAACTATGTGGTCTTTTTTTTTTTTATTATTTTAAGATCAGCAATATAGAAGTTACCGACCAGTAAAAAAGTAAAATTCTTTCATTGATTTCCTTCTGTAATTACCACTGTTCATAACTTGGATTTATATATCTTGAAATTTTTGGTTTGTATTCTTGCATGTGTATGAATTTTTTTTTTGAAATCAACTTAAAATAGATTCATACCATGTTTGCTTTGCTATAGCTTGCGTTTTTCATCTAATGTCATGTGGATGTCTTTCTACATCAGTATTCATGTATTCATTCAATAAATATTTTAAGTACTTAATGTTTAAGGCCATTTTAGATGCAAAAGGTAGAGCAGGGAACAAAATGGGCT
Source organism: Manis javanica (assembly GCF_040802235.1). Taxonomy (NCBI): domain Eukaryota; kingdom Metazoa; phylum Chordata; class Mammalia; order Pholidota; family Manidae; genus Manis; species Manis javanica. Next base: position 115,331,853 of record NC_133160.1, read on the forward strand.
TCTTTCCCAACTTAACTTACATTCAAATAAGAGGAAGTAAACATTGGGGGGAAAATGTCACTATTTCATAAAAGTAAAGAATGACTAAAGAGTGAAAGATGATGGGACAGAATTAGTGGGACAGTTATATTAGTTGTGATATTGACCTTTATATGTAGATCTACTTTATTCTTCAGATAGCCATTTATTATTTCATAGTATAATTTGCTTGACCATTATTCTGTTGATAGGCATGTATGCTATCCATAGGGGTTTTTTCCCTTTTATAATCAGTATTATAATTACAGCCTTGAGAAATTTTTTTTTGCTTACATATACAAGTATTTCTGTAGAGTAAATTCCTAGAAGGAGAATTGTATTTTTAAATATTGATTTTAGATTCTGCCAAATTATCCTCCAAAACATTAGATATTACCTGTCAATGGGTGAAAAATAAAACCTCATATTAATTTGTATTTGCCTGATTCCCAATGAAGTGAGTATATTTATTGGCACTTACTATTTCTCCTATAAATTCCCAACTCACATCATTTTGCTCATTGTGGGGTTTGCCTTTTTCTTACTGAAATTTTAGGATTTCTTTACAATTCCACTTTTAATATATGTCATATTTTGTAATATTTTCTCCTTACCTGTCATTTGTCTTTATGGAATCTTCTGGTTTTCCTTTTTATACTGTCAAAATCTATCAGTCTTTTCTTCTCATGTATGTTTTTGAAACTGAAAAGCCTTCTGATTCTAATTTAGTTTCTTATATTCTATTTCTTCAGTTTTATTTGTTTCTAGTAGATTTTTAAATTCATCTGGAGTTCTTTTGTATATATGTTCTGTGGCAGAGACCTATTTTTTCCAGTTTCATAATCATTATCCCAAGATAATTTATTGAACATGTCTTTTTTCCCACTCACTTAAAACACTTCTAACATATTTTTGAAGAACTAAATACACGTGTTCTGGATATAGGACTCCATTGTTTTGATTATTGTCATTTTATATTTGACATCCGGTAGAGTATCCCTTCCCACTGTTTTTTTCAGAAATTTTTTGGCAATTTCTGTGTATTTTCTCTTCCAGATGAACTTTAGACTCAACATGTCAAGTTCTATTAAAAATCCCTTTGGGATTTTGATTGGAAGTGCATTGAATTTACAGATTAATTTGGGGAGAATTGACATCTTTACACTATTGAATCTTCCCATCCAAGAACATGGTATGCCTCTCCATTTCTTCAGGTGTTCTTTTATATCCTTCAGTAAAGTTTTAATGGTTTTTTTTTTCATGTAGGTCTTAAACTTTTCTTGCTAGGTTTATTCCTGGGTATTTCATAGTTTTGTTTTTATTGTGAATTACATCTTTTCTTCCCTTTTACATTTATTTTTCAAGTGGTTATTGCTAGTATATAGGAAATTAGTTGGGGTTTTTTTTTTTTTTTGATGTTGATCTTATTTACCTAGTTTTCAAATGATTCACTTGCAATTCCTAGGAGGTTGATGGTGTTTTCTGCAAATGATGGCATTTTGCTGTTTCCTACTTACAGTATTTTTCTTCTTCAGGGTTTTTTTGTTTGTTTGTTTTTGTTCTTGTTCTTTTCCTGATCTTATTGCATTGTTAGGTTTTCAGATCTGTTCATTACTAGTTCTGTTTTGGGCATCTTACCTGATTTAAATAGGATGCTTCTGATTTTTAAAGTTTTATGTTTATATATGCCTTATCTTTCTTATAGACTACATTATTGGGAATAGCAATTTCCTTCTTGCCTTCATAAGTGTTTTAATAGTAATGGATACTGTGTTTTGTCATATATTTTTATTGATGTGATACCTTTTTTTCATCTCATATTTTAGCATGGTGAATTACATTAATACATTTACTATTATTGGTCATTATGTTTTCATTTTAGCATTTATTCAGCAAGTATTTATTTGGATATTTCATTGTGCCATGAACTTTGCCACACACTGGTGATAGTGCTAAGTCTTAGTGGCTCTTTTATAAGGAGAAGAGAGAGAGATAATCAGTATCCAAGAACAAGGTAATTTTAGGCTGTGATAGTAGTGTGGAGGAAGTAAAGAGGGTGATGATATAGAGAGATGAAGAGAGTACCTTCTTTGATAACATGATTGAGTAGGTAAAGTATAAATAAAACCTGAAGAATAAAAGATTAGAAAAAGAATTCCACGCAGGGGAAGATCACTGTGTTTACATAATTAGTTGTATTTCTTCATATTTCCTTTATCCTGTTTCTTGTATGTGTTGTATGATTTTTTTCTTTTTTTACACAGCTGCTGAATTTAGTTTTCTAATCTTGTTTTATTTAAGTTCTTGTTTAGTTTTGTTTGCTATTCCTATTCAAGTTTGCTAAAAGGATTATTTATGCCTATGAGCTAGGGAGTTTTCCCATCTGTTTTCTGGGCATGGTAAATAATATGGTAATATTCTGTTCCTTCTGAAAGGTAGATATATGACTACCCTTAAGAATTCTTCTATGGATATATTCTGTTTCTAGCTTTTCCTGGGTTAATTTGGTAATTCCTTTTCCTAGAGAATCATTCATTTTGTTTAAACTTTCACATTTGTTGACTTATAATTGTGCTCAATTTTCTAATTTTAATGCCCCCCTTTTTTCTTTCATTTTCATTAATCAGACTTGCCAAAGACTTGTCTCATTCTTGCTCAACTTACCCAAGAAACAGTTTTTTGTTTTATTAATTACTTCTTTATCTCTTCTCAATTTATTTATATTTTTATCATTATAAATTATATTGATATATTTTTATTTTTATTTCTGTTTTATTGTTGAAGCTTTTTACTTTTTGTTTTTTAAATCTTGTGTTCTAATGAATACAATTAAGGCTCTAAATTTTTCTTTAAGTACAGGTATGGCCAAATCCCATAGAAAATAATAAGCTCACCATTTAAATTTTTATTTCCTCTGAATTCTGAGAGTGAATCAATAGGCTTTTTTCTTTCCCTTCAAAGTTTTCAAGTAAAGTGTCATGCTTTTATTGTTAATTTTTAGTGTCTCCTAAGCTAATGAACCAAGACTGTAACCCGTATTCTTTTTTTTTTCAGTCTGATGAGATTATCCTTTGCTTTAGATAGCAGATTTTTTTTCAAAACCTGTATTTTCTGTTCATAATATACTAAGTTCTGTTTCACTATGAAATACAAGTATAGTTCATTAATTCTATTTCTGATTCCTTCATACCTTGCATAACCAATCTATTTGCTCTTCTCATTTTCTGAGATAATTACAGTATTTTCCACAGTAGGTGGAAAGTTTGTCACTGAGTTCTGTGAATTTTCCAGTTGCTTATATTTCTAATATGTTTGCTTTATGTTTGCTGTGTTACATTGTTAGGTGCATAAAAGTTGGGCTATTACCTACTCTTGGTGTATTATATCTACTATTATTATAAAATATCTTTCTTTTTTTCTGTTTAATGCTTTTGCTTTGAATTCTTTTTTGACTGATATTAATAATGGCTCCTTTGATGAGGATTGTTTTTTCACACCTCTTTTCAACTTCTATGGCTAAAAATTTTAGATATCTTTCTTAAAGTAGCATATACTTGAGTTTTTCCTCTCCTTTTCCCCACTTATCCTAATTGTGTTATTTCTCAAAATAAAAGAAATTTTCCACTTACTTTTATATTAACTTAGTCTTTTGGTCTTTGGTTTTCTTCCTGGTATTGAAGATTATGGTGAATATGTTGTACAGTTGACCCCTGAACAACATAAGTTTGAACTGCACAGGTCCACTTATATGCAGATTTTTTCAGTAAGTATATAAAAAATTTTTGGAGACTTGCAAAAATTTGGAAAAACATTTTCTCTAGCTTACTTAATTGTAAGAATACTCAATGTGATACATACAACATACCAAATACATGCTCATCAACTGTTTACATATTTGTAAAGCTTCTAGTCAACAGAAGACTATTAGTAGTCAAGTTTTTGAGGAGTAAAAAGTTGTATGTGGATTTTGACTGTTCAGAACATAGGAGCCCCTAGTCCACACTTTGTTAAGGGGTCAACTATATTGTTTTATATATCCCCAACTACTTTAGCTGAATTTATTGAATGCTCTTTATTTTGTTTCCTTCCCAGTTTAAAAGCTATGTGTTTTCTTCCTGTTCCTCAGCAGAATTGAATTAAATAGTATTTGTAACTTGTTTCACCCTTTCTCTGAAGATAGGCTTTTGGTATTATTCAGTCTTGGCTTTCCTATTCTTTAAATAATCTGAAGTATTATAATATGCTTTTACTTTTCTAAGTTTAAGGAATCATTTATTAACAACTACTTCAGATTTTAAAGATACATAATATTATACTAGTTTCCTTTCTAGCTGCTTCAACTTACAATTTCAAGGCTGTCATTTTCTTGGATTCATTTTTGTTGTTGAAGACATATATTCTCTAAATTCAGAAATGTTTGTGGTTTTCAAATTTTCAAAGTGCTTACATATCTAAAAACTAATTCTGTTATTTTACAGTTTAGAATTTTACTTCCAAAATAATTGTGCTTCAGAACTTTTAATTGGCACAATTACCTTCTGGCATGTAGTATTATGTTTGGGAAGTCTGATCAAACAATCTGATATTTAATTATCTTTTTAACAACCTTTTCCACTCCCCCCATTATCCCCCAACCCTGGATATTTCCATACTTTTTATCCTTGGAATTCTCAAATTTCACCAGATTATGTCTCTGCCTGTGCATCGTAAAGCCATCTCATAAGAATTATCCTGAGGCTTTCTTTGTGATAATTTATGAGTAATGATAAACCAGAAACAGGCTAAATTTGTCAATCATTCTACTGATACAGAATTTGGGAGAAATTTTTGAAATAATCTATAGTTTTGATTCTGTTACACAAAAATCCAGTTGTAAACTCTAGTTGAGAATTCCATACAGTGTTTTACTCATTTTAAATACTCATAATTTATTCATTTTATAAAATATACAGTTAATGTTTAAAATTTCATATTGAATTATTATAATTTCATTACTGCGTTTTGTAGGCAGGTCAGTATTTTGAAGCATAAGAAAAGTCGTATTTTGTATTAGGTCTGTGAGAATAGTGCTGTGTGAACCATTACATCACTGATTTTTAGCACATTCCTAGATCTTAACTAAAATTTGTTAGGTGGATACATGAGTCAATGAAAGTTTGTGGGGGAAGAAAATCAGTGTTTTCTTGATGAGCAGACTTTTTGAAAGCTAATTTTATTTTTAGTCATGTTCATTATGTTACTATAGTTTTATTTAATCTCCAGATACTAATACCATAATTACACATATTATAAATTGATATTCTTTTTACAAGAAGGACTTTAGGTGGGTTTTTATTTTATCTTATTTCATTTCAGTGTATAAACTTAGATCAGTGTTCACTGACTACTGAAAATGTTAACTTAGTACAGAAAAAAATATATCCAAATGCATGCATTAATGATTTTAGAATTTACTCTTTATTTTATAAATACAGTTTTATTTTACTTTTATTCGTTTTTTTTGGAATTTACTCAATTTACTCTCTACTAAGAATCGTAGTATTTTAGCTAATGTTTACCCTATTTGTTATAAAAAAATAAAAAGAAATACCAAAAAATATGAAGAAATTTTTACTAACTTTGAGGGCCATGTGCAAAAGAGTAAGTTATGATGACTTTAATTATGAATATTTCTGTGTTTGTAGTCAGTGAACTAGGAAGGACAAATACTTTATTCTTCTGGATTTGAGAAACATAAACTACTAAAACAATTTATTTAATCAGTTATAAAATTATAAGTTCAAATTAGTTTTTTATATTCACCTTTTTATGTGCAGCTTTTAAATATCTTTTTATATTTAACAGATATTTTCATTAATAAATAATGCTAAGATTCAGAAACTTGTTTCTATGTAATTCAGTTCATTGGTGGCAGCATCAAGTCAAGCTGTTCTAATGAACTTTTTTTGCAGGTAAAATGGTATCAGTTATGATCCATCTGTAAACTTTATGTCATTGATATAACAAGATTGATTATAAATGTCAAACACTGACATTTACTAAAAGTGAAAATCATAAAAAATATAAAAACTTCATTATAAATGTTCATTTAGAGGTATTTTTCTGCATTGACTAGGTTGAGAGATCTTCACATTTTAAATCTGGTCCATTTTGGATTGCAGCTACCTTGTATTCCTGGAGCAAATATGGGAATTCTTTGTTACTCTAAAACCCTTTGTAATGTAATCAAGATCTGGATTACCTTTCTTGAAGTGTAGTTTATCATCTTGAAATTCGTATTACTAGGTTGAAACTCAGTGATAAATGAACAGGGTATTTTCCAGAACAACAAAAGCAGTAATAAATTAGTGAATGGTGGTGGGATGGAAGGATGGGAAGTGTTAAATGTCAAGAAGTCCACATTTTGGAGTTACTAGCATTCTCATTTTTTAAGTATGTTTATCCTAAAAAAACTGACCCTTTTCCCCCATACCTGCTTCTCATAATCTTTCATGTAATGAATTGATGTAAATTCCTAATTGGTTTCTTTGTCTCTCTTGTCACATCTAAAAATCATCTTTCACACAGTATCTTTCTAAAATGATGATTATTTTTCTTAATGCTTAAATCCTTCAGTAACTTACCAAATAAATTTTGAGTTTCTCAGCACACTATTGAAAGCTTCCATCTTCCTTAAGCATTATTCTTTTCACCACTCTCATTCAGAATTTTTTTCCCTCCTCTGTACAATAGCTGTATTAATATCATTTAGTCCTATTTTTCAGTCTTGTTTGATATAGTTAGCTGTTTGCACATAGAATTGCTTTTCTGCAGTGTGTATTTGTAAAAGGCATTGATTATATAAAATCACTTGTGATTCTCCTTTGGCTATCCTACTGCTTTGCACATAGTATGTAATTGGCAGTGAGTATTTGTTAAATTGGATGGAGTTTGTATATATGATGTCTATTTCATCAGAATATATTATGTATTCTTTTCCTTTGGAATAAATACCAGTTTATTACACTGAAAAATGGGCAGCTCTTCTTTAATATAGCAGTGATAATGTTTATTTTGAAGAGGACTTAGTTTGAAATGTAATGTTAATATTCATAATTAGTCCAGATGGCCCTGTTTCCAAATTTCCATGTGACTTTGTGTTTTGAGTATAGAAAGATTAGGAGTACCATTAATGGCACAGACAAGTCCATTCAGCCCTGACCATTGTTTAAAGACCTTGGTTTTCAGTGTTAAACAATTATGTTAACTTTCTTTTGGGAAGAAAGTAAAAAAGAAGTTTAATTACTTTGCTAATCTAAATAGTATTACTGTGAAATAATTTTTTTTAAACAAAAGCAACCTCTGCAGCAAAATCACCTTTAATCTTTCAAAATGAAAATATTTAATAGAGACTAGTATAATAAAAGCCTCTATAAATCTCTGAGATTCAACATTATCAAGATTTTGCCACACAGTTGTGTTTTCCTGAAATATTTTTTGGCAGATTCCTGGCACTATTCATATATACTGCAGTATGCCTCTCTAAAACATAAGGGCGTTTTCTTAGCTAATCAGAGTAATTCCTTTATACCATCTAATACCCAGTTCATATACAGATTTCTTCACTTGTCTTGACAATTTCAAATAAGGTTTATATTATTTTGCTGATAATATCCCTGGATTCTCTTTAATTTAGAAAAGTTATTTTACTTTCTCTTTCTCTTATTCTCCTTTTAAAAAAAAAAATGTATTCCGCATTTTAGATTTGGCTGTTGCTTTTGTTTAACTCAGTGGTTTTCACCTTCCCACCCCCAGACATTTTTTATTTGTTTTTCCTCCAAGGGGACATTTGGCAATGTCTGGAGATATTTTTGTTGTCATAACCTGTGGTAGGTTTGCTACTGGCATCCAGTTGGTTAGAGGCACAGGGTACTGCTAAATACCTTGAGTGTACTGGAGAGCCCCCAACAATAAAGAATTAATCTGACCCAAAATGTTAGTAGTGCTGAGATTGAGAAACATTGATTTAGCTTGTTCCTAATATTTGTCTTATGAATTTTTATAAACTGGGAGTTATTTTTAAGGTCTCTGTTAAATTATTGCTTATTTTGGGGAGGGGACAAAAAATATCTAATAGGAGGTGCTGTGTATTTTATGTTGTATAGATCAGAGGGCATATAAAGGTTCAGTTGTCTTACTTCAGTGAACAATGGATTCAAGTTGTGACAGCTTTATCCCTAAACATAAAATTTAAAGTCAGCTTTTCTAGAGCAGAGTGAAATAACCTTTTTTTTTACTCCAGCATGGAATTTTCGAGTGGAAATTATATTGAACTAGTTAACTGGGTAACTGTTCTCTCGGAGCTAGGTATGTAGAAACCTGCTATTTAAGGGTCCTTGTGCTTTATTCCCCCCATGAATTGAATCTGGTGATTTCTATGGCCCTTGAATTTTGAATGTTCTTTATGTTAGACAAGAATTGATGCAAAAGCACCACTTCATAAAAATGCCCAGCTGATCAAAACAGCATATCCAAAATAGTTTAAATATAACCTGTCATGCTTTGAATATTGATATCTTTTGATAGTTTATTTCCCTTAGGTAGTAAATTTAATGAGAACACCCTTATGTTTCTCTCCTCTCTTCCTAGAAGTTATACATTTCATTTTTTTTTAATGTTTCAAAATAATGTATGTGAATTTCTTATCTAGGTGATTTTTTAGTGTTCTGGAACTTGGCTGTGATTCAAAATGATTTTTTTTTTATCTGTAGAAATGACATAATAAAAATAAGCTAGGTTTCAGTGGGAAATTGCATTTTACCTCAACTGAGGACATTGGTAGAGTTATATGCCCATAGCTTAGTTTATATTTGAATAAAGAATTATTTTTTTATTTTTATAAGACTGTGTCTTATGTAGATTTCTCTCTGCTTGTTCTGTACTGTTGCACAAGAATCCTTCCACTTGGGAAAAGAGGAGTTGGTGTTAGAGGAAATTATCCTCTATTTCCTCGTCTGAACTTATGTAGCACATTTTTCTCACTCTTTACCTTACGCACTTATTCCCTTTCTACCGTCTATTATTGTTCATTGTTGCATGTAGTTTGGCTTTCTCATTAAGGAAATGAGACCTTTCCTTATATCTAAGTTGATTTTACACATCTCTGTATTCCCCATTGTAGTAAATAGTACTATCTCTTGCACAAAGACTGTTTGTAATAAAAGTGTGTTTAATAAACCAATGAAAATAGCACTTTGCCCTACCTAGTATTTAATGTACAATTTTTCTTTATTTATAAAAATGTTTATTTTTTGTAACCTAACCTTCCCTCCTCCAAATGCACTACAGCCTTTTAGAATCTGAAATGGAAGGATCCCCAAACCGTCTCTTATTTATTCAAGAATTATTTGAGTCCTGACAATATGGTGAGCATACCTGTAGTACTGGTTGTAGGTCAGTGAACAAAGCAAAGTCCCTGTCTCCATGGAGTTTAGAAAGGCAGTAAATATAAGTCATGGTGATAAATTTATGAAAAAAGTTGTGCTGCATAAGGGTTTAGATTCGGCTGAAAGACCTGAGGTCTCACACATAGCAGCTGAACCAGTAATATGGTACCTAGGACTTTAGATCCTAACAGTGTCCTTGAAATGAGTGTCTTCTTCATTAATCTTAAGCGGGGGCTAGGGGAGGATATAATATATATCCATTCCTATTATTTTCTTTCACCCTAACACCTTTTAAAAAATTTATATATGTGAAATTTGATAATTATTAGAATTTACTGTTTTTTAAGTTACGTTTTTCATATACTAAGAATAGTGGATTGAAAAATCAACATAAGAACTTTTGCGGGGGAGTTTGAAGTCAATAAGAAAACATATTTCTGCACTTTAGTATCCCTCATGAAGCGATTGAGATGCATTTTTCTTAGTGAATTTTCACCAGGCTTAGTTAAGATACAACATGGCATAGGGAACTTTGTGTCAACAGATTTTTTTTATTGAAATTTAATACCTTTTTGAGCTAATTTCTAAGTTCCTGACTTTCTCTACAGTAAACTCTCTGTTCTAGCATGTAGAAATTTTATAATTGTCTACCAGTACCAATTCCTTTTTCTCTTCTTCTCTTATGCAGTTAGTTGTTTTCCTCAAAATTCTTTCATATTATTATTATTTCTGCATGCAGTATCTCCTTTGAACAGTTTTCATACCTTTGATCTGTACTTTTTATTTGACACTTAACCATGCATTTGCTCTTTTCATATCTTTTGTTTTCTAAAACTTTAATCTAAAATATTATTTTTCATTTGTTCATTTTTCCATGTTTATTTCCTTTGTTTTCTTTCTTTTGTCTTCTCCTTTGGATTGAAAAATTTAGATATGTAACAGAAAACTTCATTGGGAAGCAACTTTTTTCCAGAAGACTCATCTTCCTTACTATGGTTGAAGATAAGAAAATACAATTGTTACCATGCTGTCATTTTTAGTCAGCACCTTGCTGGGCCAAGCCATGCTGAAAAATTATCTTCCTAAAATATAACACTTAATGGTTTTTACCATTGCCTTTAAAAATAACTTGAAATTTGAAAAGTACATATTTTTTATTTTTTCTTAACTCTCTGCCATCTTGCCAGTTGTTACTACTGATTGGTTACAGTAAATATTCTACAAAATTTTCTGAAATATTTCAAATATTTGCAGAGATTATTTTCAGAGTATTCTGTGTCTTTGCACTTGAAATATTAGAAATCTGAAATGTTATTTCGTGTTAAACTACATCAGTTTAATGGGAACACATTATTTCCTCACAAATTGAACATTCAGTATTAAATATATGTTGATTAAATATAGTAGTTACACCTGGTTACTAAATAGGTGACTTTCAGAGATGGACCAATACAGAGTTTCTGATATGATGGTTACGAATATATTCCCTAAGGTTTTTTTTTTAACTTCTAATATCTAGAACTAGATCCGAGTATAACTGTGTTCTAGGTTATTAATTACTTTAATAGCTACTTCAGTTATTAACAGTGTTAGAAGTTCCTTATATTTGTGAAATAAATTTCCCCTGATCATGTTAATAGTATTTTATATAATAATCACCAACTTTTTATCAGCAAACAGGAAAGAATATATCTTAGTATCTATTTATAAGTAGCACTATGATAAGGAATATCAAAATAAAACTTTTGCCTATGTCTTAGGAGTTTGCTATTTTCTAATTCTTTAAGTTTCTTTTAATTGAATCTGGTGTATGTTACTATGTCAGTGGTTCTCAGTGTATGGTCTGTAGCCCCTGCAAGATCCCAGAGACTATTTCAGGGTATCCAAGAGATCCAAACTGTTTTCATTATAATACTAAGATGGTACTGCTTTTTTTTTTTGGGGTGTGTTTTAACATTTGCACTGATGGTGCAGTAAAATTGCTGTCCCCTTAGGTTATGGCTCCAAATTATACCAGTATCATTGTAGTTAGTCTTCATTGTCATATAATCACTGTTAAAAAAAAATAAATTAAAAGCCAGTTTCATTTTAAGAATAATCTTGATGAAGCAATAACTAATTTTATAAATTCTCCACTTTTGAATACATGATCTTTAATATTACTATATGTGTGACATGGGAAGTACATAAGCACTTCTGCATATGGTGTTTGGAGGAAGAGCACTTGTGTTATTTTTTGAGGTACAAGGTGAATTTGCCACTTTTTTTTTCCAGCCATTTTTGCTGGAAAATATGACTGAGACACACTGTGCTATCAAACTTGGGTATTTGGCAAATGTTCCCTGAAATGATTGAAGTGAGCCTGTCAGTAACCATTGGTAGTATTCGTCACCAATGATAAAGTCAAACTTTGAAACACAGATTAGTTTTGGCAATTGCATGGGCTCGACAACTTTCCAATACTTAAAAAACTTTTTTGATGAAACTAGTGGTGATATTAACAAATGTGATTTTTTGATACTGTGGTTTTATTTCTAATATGATACTAATTAACATAACCCTTATAAAGTCCTTGGGCATACAGTACTTTATGTTTATAAAGGTGTCCTGAGAGCCAAGTATTTAAAAACAACTGATTCAGGTTCTCTATCAAGTCAAAGGTTTCACAGTCTAAGCATTAACCTCATAAGCTCCTTCTACCCCACCCCATCCCACCAAATTAAAATAGGAAAGAATACATACAATTTCAGTTTTAAAAAAATTAGACTGCATATGAAAAACACATTCTTAAATTCTTATACAAATACAATTTTCTTTAAACATTGGGCTCATGTATCCTATTGAATTTATTTAGGAATGCACTGCTTATATCATTGATACTTACATTAAAATATTCTTTCTCTCCTTTTCCTTTTTTTTTTTGTTTATTTCTCTTCCCACTTTCCCTTTCTCCTTTTATTCCTCCTTCCTCCCTTTTTTGTATTTGTTTTCTAGGTGGAATCTTTCATTTTGGATCAGGATGATTTGGAAAATCCAATGCTGGAAACCGCTTCCAAGTTGCTCTTGTCAGGTACTGCTGATGGTGCAGACCTCAGGACAGTAGATCCAGAAACACAAGCTAGACTGGAAGCTTTACTAGAAGCAGCAGGTAAGTCTGCAAACTGCATATGCAATAAGTCTACTTAATTTTCCAAAGTTGTACATAAATCTAGTAAGTCCTGTTATTATAAATGTATGATCTTGGATATTTAGTATAATGCCATTCATTAAGATTAATGGATTATTTTCTAGAAGATTACATGGAATATTTCATTAAAGGATGTTTTCATTACCAGAGTAAAATCCACATGGTGTTGTTAGTCTTCTAAAGAGGGACTTCTTATATAGTCGATTTTCATTAGTCCTGATTTCCATATTTACAAATGCACCTACTTGATAAAATGTATTTGTACCTCAAAGTTAGTACTTGCAGCACTTTTTCAGTCTTTCATAGAAATGCACAGAGTGATGAAAAATGTGAGTCATTTTAAACACATTTCCTGCTAAAGTGGAATAAGGTGATGCTCTGCCTTCTTGTTTTAGCTCTCGTACTGTAAACAAGTATCCTTTTCATGAGCTACTTAGTGCCATGTTTTTCACATTTTTGTCCCTGTTGTTGGTGATTTAACTGTTAAAATGCCCCCCAAATGTAATATTGAAGTGTTACCTAGTGTTTCTAAATGTGAAAAGGTGCAATGTGCCTTATTGAGAAATACATGTGTTATATTTTCTTTGGCATGAGTTATTGTGCTGTTGGCCTTGGGTTCAATGTTAATGAGTCAACTATATATTAAATAAGGTTGTCTTTAAACAAAAACATAGATAGAACAAGCTTACACACTGATAGGTCAACACAGATGCTGCCACCAGAAGCTCTCAGGAACCTAGCTCTATTTCCCTTAGGACCAAAGGTTCACTATCCATTAATTCACTGTTTTCGGCGACTTAACAGAACATAACTACCATGAAGAACAGAATTGGCTGTATGTAATTACCCTCACTTTTTTGTCACAGACTGTCTCTTGAAACCTTGTAAAGTGAATCATCATATTTTTGTAGACTATCATACATTGTCCCCATAGAAAGTGTTTTAATTAGAGATTATATACATAATCAAAAATTTAGCACTATATGTATGTATAATATATCTTAAATATAAAGGAATGATAACTAAATATCTCTGATAATTTAAATTAACTGCATTTTCTTAACTTTTAGAAAGTAGACCTAAATATACTGTGAACATTAATTGTTCATTTTTTAGCACCCCAGTGTGTTATATATTCTGTATATACTTCATGTAAACTGCAGCTTTATTGCAGCGTAAAACTGATCCACTACTGTTTGGTCTATCCAGTCATTAAATGTCTTGTAACACAGTGTCTAAATATGAAGGACCCATGGTCAAGTTTGATTTCTTTTGTCGGTAAAATTCTAGAATGGATTATTAAAGGGATCTTGACTAGATGTAGATGAAAACATGGTAGAGGCACATGCAAGGTCCTGTTGTTGAATATAGCAAACTATTTGTATGGAATAATAGAGATATGATTTCACATTTGCTAGAAATTTGATGTTGCAGTAAAGGTTTACATGAGGGAAATGAGGATAGTGAAATCATTTGAAAACATGTGACAAGAGGAACAGGGAATGTTTCTCCTGAAGGTGGGGAGACTCAGGTTGAATACAAAAGAGAGATTTGTTTTCTGTGACCCCAAGAGGCAGAACCAGGTTCAAAGATGCTACATGAAAGTAGATTTCAGCTGAAAGGAGCCACTTTTTTGTAGTAGAATTCTTTTCCATGTAATGCTAATAATACTTGCTTCATTTTTCTCATTCTGTATTCCCACTTTTTCTGTTCTTCTTTACAGTAGCTAATAAGCTAGCCCCTCCTCCCTTCCTTTATTCCTCTTATATCACTTCTTTTCTAACTCTCTCCTTTATTTTCTTCCTTTTTTAAATGAAAAATGTGACATACAAACCCAAAAAGAGCATAATGAGCCTTCAGTGTATCCATCATCCAGCTTCAGCAGTCATTGGCATATGGACGGTCTTGTCCATCTTTATTTATTATTCATCTTTATTCATTATCACCCTACGAACTTCCCACTCCCCATGTTAAAGTAAATCTAAGTATCATATAATTTCACATACAAATACTTCAGTGCGTATCTCTAAATTATTTTTAAAAATATGCAGCATTATTATTTGCATAATACCGTAATTCCATTGCATATCTAAAGGAAAAAATAATAGTAATTCCTTAATATTGCCAAATACCCTGTCAGTGTTCAGATTCCCCAATTTTTTTTGTCACAGTGGATAGTAGCCCAAATAAACATTCTTAAACAAAAGGGGGCATTTACCAAAGGTGTAGGGACATTGCTGGCTTCTGGCACTACTGGTATCAATGATTCAAAAATAACTTTATCAGAACTCTGCCTCTATTTCACTACTCTCTTCTGTGTTGACTTATTTTGGGTAGTCTTTTTCTCTTTGTGGTAATCAAAGTGGCCAAGTAGCTCATGAATGTAGGTTCTTCTTGTATAAGCTTATGTCAAAAGTCTGAGTAAAGACCCCTAATTGTCCCAGCACAGACCAAACACACTTTTCTGGCAGTAGAGAGTGACATGGTCAAGCACTTATGGACCACATGGAAAGAGTAAGATTGTTATAGAGTTGGGGAAGAGTGATTGCCTAAAATATTCTAGGCAGACTATATATCTTCAATGTACCATTTGGACATTATTTGAAAACACATATACAGTTAAGTAACTTGTATTTTGCTATGTTTCTCCTTTTGTTTGTATCCATGTTGGTATGAAAATAATATAATAGGAATAGGCAAATTATCTACGGCTGATGGTAAAGCCTTTGCAGATCCTGAAGTGCTTCGGAGGTTGACATCATCTGTTAGTTGTGCGTTGGATGAAGCTGCTGCTGCACTTACCCGTATGAGAGCTGAAAGCACAGCAAATGCAGGGCAGTCGGACAAGTAAGTACATTTCACTAGGATCAGTATGAAAACATCTTCTTAAAAATAATAAAAATAGCTAGCATTCACTGAGCATTTATTTTGTGTGTGACAGTATACTAACCACTTGACATGTGATATCTTTACATTCACAGAAAGTCTTAGAGATGGGTTTTGTTTATTTTTAACTCCCCTTTTACTCACAAAAAGCTCAGAAGATCAAATAGGAAACAAGTGGCAGAGTTGGTACACCACTATCTATCTGACTATAAGACTGATTTCCCAATCAGTGTTATAAAAGACCTTTTGCTTACTTAGATTTTGTTTTCTTTTAATGTTTTAGTGACAGAGAAGTAAAAGCTTGCTATTCATTTACTGTTCTATTCATTCATCTGTTTATACTGTTTTCCAGTTCATGTGGCTTAATTCTGACCATTTTAATTAAGGGCAAGTTTCTTATTTGTTTTATGAATGTTCAGGAAATATCACAGATCTAATTCCCCTAATTTAAGTGTGAGTCCCAGGAACGTTATCTTTTTTGTATGTCCTAAAATTCCTTTCATATATACGTTACAGTTAGTAAAGTAAGGGCTCAGTAAATATTTTGTGACTTAGCTGTTTAAGTTTTTTTGGTAATGTTACACAATAAAAATCACACCATTTCATATATTGAAACAATTACAGATAGTATGTTGAAAAATGGGTGTGAACTGCAGGGAATCAGTTGGAAAATAATCACTGATAGAGGTATACTGCATTTCATTGCACTTTTCTTTATTGTGCTTTACAGATAATATTTTTTTTTATGAATTGAAGGTTTGTGGCAACTGTGCATCCGTCAAGTCTGTCAGCACCATTTTTCCAATAGCATTTATTCACTTTGTATCTCTTTGTCAATTTTGGTAATTCTCACAACACTTCAGACTTGTTCATTATTACTTTGTTATATATTTTTAGACAGTGCTATTGTATACTTAAACATAAATTTTTGTTGTAAACATACATACTTTATATAAACATAATTTTTACATGCACTGGGAATAAAAAAATTGCATGTGATTTACTTTATTGTGGTATTTGCTTTATTGCATTGGTCTGGAACCAAACCTACACTGTCTCCATGGCAGGCCTGTACATGTTACTTTTTCACTCCTCAGAGGCTCCTTTTTTTTCCCTCTAACTAAAAAGAAGTCATTTATTTATTTTAGCAATTGCCTTTAAACAGGTGAGAAAATGCAAGTATTCTTTTACATATGGGTTTAGAAATTTCAACAAAGCATTTAGGAATTGTCTTCGGTATAAGAGTATTTTTATGCAATGTCTTTTGGAAGCATAAAAGAGAGGTCAGTAATATTAACGAGTATGAATTTGCTCTTTTAACTTTGTCTTCATTTTATAGATTTTTGTGTTTTTATTAGTTTATTTTACCATTCACTCATATATTGACTTTCCTTTAGTCAACTTAAGGTTTTGTTCCTTAATTGATTTCAGTTTTAATACTATTGATTTGTTTTACTGTAATAATGTCATTGATACTCTATATTTATTGTCCCTATATAATATTATAATAACTTATAATATTATCAATATTCTCTAGATACTTTTTAATGTGGTGTCTGCTGAGTCAGGAAGGAGAGAAAATTAAAAACACCCTGAAAAGTATATTAAACCTAGCTCAAGCAGGACATAGAATAGAAAAATAGGAAGTCATAGATTCTTTGACATTAAAAATACCAGAAGTTAGGAACAAAACAGTGCAGCATGTTTTTAACAATCATATTTATTTAGCAAGCTTGAGAAATATAGTAGAGTGCAGTAAGTGCTAAGTGCTGGATTTTAGTTCAGTGTGGTGCCATGTGCCACATTAAAGGTATCCTTTACTCACTAATTCTCAAGTTCAACTGTTGCTAGAGTAGTTCCAGTAATGTTGTTTTAAAGCTACCATACACAGATGAAAACTGAATGAAAGTCCAACTGAAACAGTAAAGGAGGGTATGTGACTGAGGAGACAGGATGAGTGAGAAACCACATGAAAGAAAAGCTATGTTTTCATACAGGAAGTACATTGTGGGAATGATATATCCTAAACTTCCTTGAAGGTAATAGAGAATACTAGATCTAGGGACTGTCAGTGTTCTAGAAAATGGGAAATTAAAATCTTATTAAGTGCTGTTCAAGACCGAACTTGACTTTGGGGACAATATTATCAACAGGATGGTAAGATATATTGTATGGCACACAGTAGGAGCTATGGGGTAAAAAAAAATTGAATGGGAAAGTGCTAGGGCAGTGTTTGGGGTTGGAAGTCATGTTGCATTTTTAATAGGGTGACCAGGGAAATCCTCACTTAAAAGGTGGCTTTTTAGCAAATACCTGAAATAGGTAAAGGAGTGAGCTGTGTCTTAGAAGCTGCCTTGGCAGAGGGATAACAAATACATATATTTGGAGTGGGAATTAATTAGCATTTTTTATGAAAACCAGGAAAGCCAATATGGCTAAAGTGGAAAGAGTAGGAGTGAGAATTAGTAGGTGTTGAAACCAGAGGTGAAAAGGATGAGGAGTATTGGATCCTACTATTGGACAGATCTTGCAAGGATTCTGACTTTTGAGTGAAATTAGAGGCCAGTGGAGGAATGTGAATAGAGGAGTGACCTAATCTACTTTGCTTTAAAAAGATCTCTGGCTACCAGGTTGAAGAACCCTAGAGGAGTGCAAGGGTAAAAGCAGGGAGACTGCCTAGTGGATTTTGCTGTAATCTGGGCTAAAGATGATGTTCTTGAATCTAGGTAGTAATAGTAATAGAGGCATAGATAAGAGGTTATCCATGGATGCCTTTAATAGCTAAAGTGACCAAGCCATGTTTTAAGAGGGCAATATAAGAATTGAGTTGTATTTGAAATAAAAAGAATATTAATAGCCTTGGATTTAGTGTTTTTCATGTAATGGATTTTGCCCCAAAGTGAGAGAATCTTTAGAAATGTTCAAAGGTGGAATTGTTTTTGGGGAGGTTCATAGGGTGTACACTTTACTCTCAGTCTGATTTTCTGTTGCTTCACTTTTTCCAGTCTCCTTTTGCTTGAATTCAGCCTTTGCTTTGCCTGGATGTTTTTGAGACTTCCCTAAAACATGGGGAAGTAAATACTTGAAAAAAAGATACTCCTTGTAAGATAAATTTTAGTCGAAATAAGCAGGCGAAGAGAGGCAACAAAGGGCCAGGTAGTTTATTTGAATGCCACTCTCAGGTGATGTTCTGCGGTCTGAAACACAGGCCGGGGAAGTCACACCTGGTAAGGGAGGTAGGGGCTTATAAGGGATTAGGAGCGGGAGGAGTGGGCAAGCTATCGTAGGGGGCATGGAGAGGTATGATTGGCTAAAGGTGACATAATAGACAACTAGAAACTTTTTTTCCTTCCAAGAGGGAGGAGGCTGACATCCGGGTCTTAGTTGGCACATCAGAAGGATGGAATTCAGGAAGAGCTGTCCCGTTTACGTATACGGCACAGACCTTGGGGTCTGGTCTGTTCTCCTCCTATGGCATCTCTGTTTTGTTTGCATGTCCTTGTTTTTCCTTCCTCCAGCCTAACACTCTTCATCATTTATTCATTAAAATTCATCAATAAAATACCAGTTATTAGTCAAAATTATACATGCTTACAACTTTCCTGATTTCCTTTTATTTAATTGAAGGACTTAGATAGGCCTTAATAGTTAGTACAAGTTGTATCCATTTTATTAAGGCATTTTTTAAATTTAATTTGATATAAAATTTTCTAGTGAACTGGACAAAAAAAAGTAATTATAACCTGTATTTTGCTCGTGAGTTTTCCTATAAAATTTTTGGCTTTTCCACTTAACAGAGATTTAAATTTTATCTGACAGTTTCATAACTGAAAACATTTTGTTACGTTGATAATGTTAATTCAGTGACTTTTATATGTAGATTTAAAAAACTCAGTGAGCTAACTCATTTTTGGTTTTCTTTTGTTGTGGATCATATTGAAGTAATCATTCTTATTTAACACTACTGTCAGATTAACCTCAAAAACAAATACTTGTGCTGTGCAATTTTTTATATTCTTTATGTCCTGATACTTACAATATTCTCCTCTAATAGCCGCAGTTTGGCAGAAGCCTGTTCAGAAGGAGATGTAAATGCTGTGCGGAAGTTGCTCATTGAAGGGCGAAGTGTAAATGAACACACCGAGGAAGGGGAGAGCCTCCTTTGTTTGGCTTGTTCTGCTGGATACTATGAGCTTGCACAGGTTTGTGTTATCAAAATAAAGCTCATGGATTTAGTTTTAATCTTTCCTGCATAGTAAGAACATAATAAAAAACTCAAACATTAGGCTCATTTTAACAAATAGTTTTGTAGTTACATTTTGTGGTTTATTGGCTCTTTTTTTCTAGTATGACTTGGTAGATGTTAACATAAATGTGTGTTGAAAACTTCTGTTTTGAAAATATAGTTTTCTAATATCCTTTAAACTTTTCTTTCATAAGGTTTTGTTGGCAATGCATGCAAATGTGGAAGATAGGGGAATCAAAGGTGATATTACACCTTTAATGGCTGCTGCTAATGGAGGACATGTCAAAATTGTGAAGTTGCTGCTAGCTCATAAAGCTGATGTCAATGCACAGTCTTCAACAGGTTATACATATTTCTTTTTCAGTTTCATTAAATATTAACACCCTTTGGTGATAATTATTTCACATGAAGGGTAATCATTAGTGATGCTTTTGTAATTCTCTTATTGCAAGTGCTGTACATTTGCATGAGTCTGTGCATTAGGTTTGAAGTATATCGAATATATTTTAAATGAAATTTCTCCTATTTTACATATGAGGGTGATTACTTGGCCTTTTAAGTTTCTTTTAGGTTTAACACAGGACCACCATCTTAGAAATGGAGAGGTATGTAGTATAGCTCTCAAACCCAGATTTCCTATTTTTGCCGGGGGGGAAAGAAGGGATGATAGGGAGAGCAAGAAGGATATGGAACAAAAGGCAGGTTTATTATTGCCTTCTGTTATTAAAATATGGCCTGTAGAAAAAGAAAGTGTTAGGAAAACATTGTGTGTCACAAGGGATCTAACTTCATTCTAAACCAATTTTTTTGCTTCCAGTTTTGAGCAGAGGTGGACATGTATAAAAGCTCTACAATTACATGAAAATATATTTTGTGTATTCCATGTAGGGTTTTCAAATTTATTAAATATCTTAAATAATTTTTAAGGTCTAGTGTTCTAATTTAAAGGGGTTTTAGAAGTCCTTATTTTACCTTGAAAGTTTGATTTTTTTCCTCCTGTAACATTGAGATTTTTATCATTAAGAAGGAATGTTTTTGATGTTACTTTATAACTTTGATCCATTAACTGTGAAGTTGCAGTGAAAACAAAAAATATGTCTGATTAAAAGAAAGTGTAAAATATTATCTATATATGACAAATAATTACAATAAAAAAATAAAGCTTGTAAAACATTTCTCTGGTTAAAGTTAGACTGGAAATGAAAGTTGGGTTTAGAATTGGTCAGTTCTTTTATAACTCCACAGTCATGGTTAGTGTATCCGATGTTCCACATGTACTTGACCCTGATTTTCAATGGAGAGAATAGGTAGTTGATTTCAGTAAGATAAAATGCAATGAGGAAAGGAAGTTTTATATGTGTGTGTGTGTGTGTGTATGTAAACTCTTATTTAGGCATTTTATGTTAATGTATTTTTGTTTTTATTTATTTAAATAGGCAACACAGCACTTACATATGCTTGTGCTGGAGGCTATGTAGATGTTGTAAAGGTGCTCTTGGAATCCGGTGCTAGTATTGAGGACCATAATGAAAATGGTCATACTCCTCTTATGGAAGCTGGAAGTGCTGGACATGTGGAAGTAGCCAGATTGCTGCTAGAAAATGGGGCTGGCATTAATACGCATTCCAATGAATTTAAAGAGAGTGCCCTTACCTTAGCCTGTTACAAAGGTACAGTATAAGAGTTTTTTAAAACAAACTTTTTAAACATGTGAAATGACAGTTATCCCATGTAATGTGGTTTTTAATTAAAATAAAAAGTAAAAAAACATAATATTTCATTTGTAATTAGAAGTGTAGTTTCAAATTTTAAAATATGGAGTCAATATTATAAATATTGTCAATGAGAAATGACTTACTTGATGCACTTGTTTTATCAGAAAGTTGTTTAATTTTAATATGCACTGTAATTTTTAATGTGTTTGCATATCGGAATATTTTGCCTGAATAATCCTATTGAATCTAGAAGTGTTCAGCCTGTAAGTTTAAAAGTAAATGAAAATAGCTAGAATGAGCTGTTAACAAGAAGATGCTTAGGTTATTTCCCATGATGACAAGAAGAAAGGAGAAAAATTGAAGAGAAAGGAAGAGATATGAGAAAAATGAAAAGTGGTGTGGAGGGAGTTTAAATTCAAAAGAACAATTTTAGAGTATCGTCAACACATTAAATGAAATTAGAGGAAAGAACTGGTTAGAATTGAGAACACCTACCCATATATAGCTGTACAAAGTGGGTGTGTGATATTTTATTTTTTAAATATTTTTTTGGTATTAAGATATCAATGATATATACTCTTATGAAGGTTTCACAAGAAAAAAAATGTGGTTATTACATTCACCCTTATTATCAAGTCCCCCCACCTCCGTACCCCATTGCAGTCACTGTCCATCAGTGTAGTAAGATTCCGCAGAGTCACTATTTGCCTTCTCTGTGCTACGCTGTCTTCCCCATGATCCCTCCCACACCATGTGTGCCAATTGTAATACCCCTCAATCCCCTTCTCCCTCTCTCCCCACCAGCTCTCCCCAGCCTCTCCCTTTTGGTAACCACTAGTCCCTTCTTGGAGTCTGTAAGTCTGCTGCTGTTTTGTTCCTTCAGTTTTGCTTCATTGTTATACTCCACAAATGAGGAAAATCATTTGGTGCTTGTCTTTCTCCCTCTGAGCCACTTTTTAAACTCTATGACAGATAAATGTCTATAAACTAAGGAACCTTTTTAAAAGCTAATTCCATGCAGTTTATGTCTGCATAATCATACCATCTGCAGCTCTGCCATGTTTGTATCATAAAATAAGTGATAAATTCTTGATCTTGAGGAATCAAGGAAAGGTTCTTCTTGCAAGGAAGGGTACAAAATTTAGGGAGGCACTCACTCAATGGCTCGATCTTCACCTTCCAAGTTTGTGAGTGAATACCTCCTTAAATTTTGCATTGAGGACTTTGCCTTATCCTAGTCCTGGACCTGTTACTGTTTTGTTTCACTGTTTCAGTGACAAAGGTTGTGTGAGGTCTTCTGGAATAATTTCTGTTAAAAACATGGTTAAGATGATCATAGACACATAAATTACTAAAATTTAAGTTAAGTGTAAAAATATGCTCTGTCTACAGTGCTTTTGATTATCTGGTGTTAACAGATTTTCAGATTAAGGATGGTTGTTAAGAAGCACAGCTGAGGTCCTTTATGTCCCCAATTCTGTTTGCTAACTAGACAGAGGCTAATCTTCATTAGGAGGAGAGGAATTAAGCCTTGGGGCAGCTTCTCCAGGCAGGCTGATTGCATGGCTTTTCACCCCTTTTCACAAATACTTTTGAACCTGAAACTGGCTGTATTTTACTACTGAGTCCCAGCTGGTCAGAAAAGCTGCATATAACTCTACCTCTCTCCTTTGCTTAGAGCCCCACCCTGCTTTCCAAAAGGGGCTGTAAGGTTGGGGCTTGCAGGCTTTAATTAGAAGCTGGATATAGAAGTGAGCTGGTGGAGAACATCCCCTACTTCCAGGGATCCATGGAGTCTCTCCCTTTCCACTCTTTATGGTGAGGTCTTCTAGGACATAGATTTATGAGGTGGAGATGCTCATAAGGGATAGAACTCTGGCTGAGACCGAACACTGATGTGGATCTTTGGGAAGGGAAAATGACGAGAGGAAAGGGAGGAAGGTAGCTTGCAAAAACAAGATAGGGCAGATGCTATACTTAATCAAAGTTAGTTCTGTTTTTATCTGTGTTTCCACCATCCACACCTCCCCAGTCCTAGTTGATTGAGAATTGACTGCAGCTCATACCAGATAAGCTGGGAAGAAATTAATTTTTCTACTGTTTCTTGCATGGTATCTGAAGTCCTTTTTAAAATACAATTTGTAACTACTTTTAAAAGGTGTCTTTATCTGAACTAAACTGAAGCATATGATTTATTTGAAACCACATAAATATATGTGCATATGTGTGTATGTATATTTGTGGATGTATATAAATACCTAAATGAATGAATGGAAACTATATGGTGTTGTTTCCAGAATATTTTTATATATGCAGTTCTCAGCTTACAAGCAGGTTGTTCCTAAAAGTTTGTGAATTATCAAAACAAAAAACATTTCCTCATAGAAATAACTATTATTATTATCAAGCTACTAATTCATGAAAGCTAATTTATTTCATACCATAAGTAAAATAACTATTGCACTCCTGGATTCTGAAAATGTTGTAAAGGAGAAATTCTGGATATTGGATTTACGGCATCTTTTTTTGCTCACCTGAGCAAGGATTCTAGTAGCATCGGTTTCTAGAGCAGTGGGGTAAAGAGTTGAACGGCAAAGATCACTTGTATAATTTGTATTCAGCAGTTAAGGGTAGTTTGTTGCTGACTTAGTATAATGCTAATAAATTTAATTTCTATAAGTTAAATATAACTTTTCAAAATACTGTAATTTTTTTTGACAAATAAACTTTTTAAATAATCTTAAATACTTTTGGTTTAGGACATCTGGAGATGGTGCGATTTCTTTTGGAAGCAGGCGCAGATCAAGAGCATAAAACAGATGAAATGCACACTGCTCTAATGGAGGCTTGCATGGTAAGATTGGTGAAGTATATACATGAAACAAGTTTATATGTTAGAGACAGTGTGCATTGAGTGCCTTTTTCTTGGGTTCCAAGATTCTGTTTATCAAAGGCTTATTATGAAGTGGACCTCAGCTATCTGAATTATGAATAGTTTTCAGAGCCAGTTGTACAACATTAACTTCTATTAGAGGTGCATTGTGAAGCTTTACAGCACTACCTTCATTTTCTTAGTCTCATATGACTATACTGGTTTTACATAGTTGGCACGAAAAGTGACTTTTTAAAAGTTTGATTGAGGATGTTAAAGAGGAGAATATAATCCACAAAGTGTGCACATAATACTAAGTATAACATGTTCATCAAACAAATTATTTAATAAATTAAAAATTTGAAATGAGTATTATTTGTATTACATAATTACCCCTCTATCGTGGTCTCTTCTGAGCCCTGAATTCCTTTTTTAAGAACTCTTTTTTTAGAATTTGTACTTGGAATTGGGTAATAATGGTACTCGCATTTATGAGAAAACATACCAAACAGAGAAAAATGCCTCAGTGAGTTTGAAGTTTCTTATCTCAGCTTCTTTCTGATAACGATTATTAGAAGGATGTTAAATTTTAATTACTCACTAAAAAAATTAGATAACCATTTAAGACATGAAATATCTTTGTTTTCCTTATTGCCATAGTGTTTGCTTTAGTAAATTATCCTTTGAACAAACGAAATTTTCTTTACAGGTTTTGAGTTCCCCATTTGTTAAAATGAGAATAATCTCCCTCTCTAGGGTTGTTGTAAGGATTAAATGAGATAATGTTTGAAAAATACATCAGTAATATACCCATGATTAGGAATTTAAAACTTCCTTGCCAACCCAACTATAAGAACAGCCTATATGTAGATTAAGCAATTAAAATGAAATATTCACTAGACCTAACCAGCATGCTTTGGAAATAAGTGATATAAATAGATGAAAGATATTAGTAGGAGCCAGACATTTGGAGGCTTGGTAAGAGATTGAGTTTTTAAACTAGACTGCAAAGGAAATGTAGGAGTTGATTATAGAGGGCAAAAATTCTGAGCTGAAGGAACAGCAAAGTAACCTTAATAATAAGACGAAATTGTGTAATATGGCAAGCACCAGAGGCAAAAATGGACATGACATATTCAAAGAAGATGAAATGTTTGAGTTAACATATAGAAGGAAAAAGTCTATCAGAGGAAAATAAGAAGAGAAAGAGAGACTTTGGAGCTGCCAATAGTTAGGAAAGCTGTGGGAAAGGGAGACCAATGAAAGAGACAGAAGA
The DNA here is from genome assembly GCF_040802235.1 of Manis javanica. NCBI lineage: Eukaryota > Metazoa > Chordata > Mammalia > Pholidota > Manidae > Manis > Manis javanica. The sequence goes on from NC_133160.1 coordinate 115,357,478, forward strand.
CACTAAGAGAGAACTTATTTTTCTTTTTCTTAATATTCATTGGCATTTGAATGTTGAACAACAAAGTACCAAGTACATATTATGTTCCCTTTCCACTAACACATCATGCATAATTTCCCCACTGCTCCAAAAAGTGTTACATTTTTTCCTTTTCTACCTAGTCAGAAATTTGCTTGTCCTAAAAAAGGTTTCTACAAAGATTCTACTTTCCCTTTCTAAACTTTAACCTTTTAACATTTAAGTTTATTCCATACAGTGTCGATGTTATATCAGAGTACTTGCTTTCTTAATGTACTTAACTGTTTTTATCCCTGATGGCTAATAAGCTTCTTGATTGAAGGTACCATTTTTCTACATATTTTTTATCCTCAATCTCTTATTTCCTAGTCTGTATTTTTTTAAAAAAATAGATAGGTCTTAATTAAGTATTAATTAATACTTGCTTACTCAGCTATTAAATGTAGACATATTTGAATGGAGATAAGTAAACTTCATTGTATAATAATTAAGCCTTCATATTTTTAAAGTTTTTTTTAATGGTGCTGATTTAATTTTTTGATTACATTATAATTAGGATGGTCACGTTGAAGTAGCTAGATTACTTCTTGACAGTGGTGCCCAAGTAAACATGCCTGCTGATTCATTTGAGTCACCATTGACTTTGGCTGCATGTGGTGGGCATGTGGAACTTGCGGCTTTACTTATTGAAAGAGGAGCTAGCCTGGAAGAGGTCAATGATGAAGGTTATACACCACTGATGGAAGCAGCTCGTGAAGGACATGAAGAAATGGTGGCATTACTTCTAGGCCAAGGTAACCATACCAATTAAGATACTAAGGCCTAAATGTATAAAATGTCAGATTATAATTTTACAAAATTGAATTACTGTATTTCATCTTTCTAGTAGATTTGTGATGAGGTGTTGTCAGAAAACTAATGAAGAAGTATTTGCTTTAAAAATGGCTTCTACACTGGGCTAAACAGAATCAAATAGACCTTAATATCAAGCTTTCAGAGCTATCATGTGCTGTGTCAACAAAAACAGAACTAAGGGTGGCTGGAGATGTAGATTATGTAGGGACATATATGAGATTCAACATTTCTCTAGCTAATATATTGAGAATTCCTCTTGGGGCAGAATATCTATTACTAAAGATTTGATATATCTAGTGTTTCATGAAACACTGGGAAATCCTGCCATAAAGACTAACTTGATGACAATGCTTATGTTAGAAGCTCTCCAAGAGTCAGTTCTGGGAAAACTCAATTACTTTCCTGTACTAAGATACCTTAACTTTAGCAGTAACCTCCCATCTCTATCCATATATGTAGACTAATTTTATATTTCTTTTAGTAGTAAAGTTTCTGTTCAGACAAATTTAAGAGTAATAGCACATTTAGTCACTTAACCAATTGCCAATTTTGTAACCTAAGGGCAAGTTTCTAACTTTCTGTGCCTCAATTTTGTCATATATAAGAGTTGTTGTGAGAGTTAATACATATATATAAAGCTTTCTGAACACTGTTTGTCATGTAGTGCCTGTTAAGTGTTAGCTATGGTGTTGGTGGTAGTAGTGATGATGCTTTGACTTTAGGCAAGTTAATTAGCTGTACTTCCCTTAGCTGTAAAGTGGAGCTAATAATAACGTAAAATGCTTTCAGTATTGCCTGGCAAATAGTAATAATGTATTAAATGTTAACTATTATCATCATCATCAACATCTTTATCACCATTATTTTTGAATCTTTGTTATAGGGGAATGTAATTTATTTTTCTAAGTCCTTATGTCACTTGATTTATACTTTCTGGCTGAATAAATCTCACTCTAGCTGTGTACATCAAATATGGACTAGGGGATGTTGTTCCATAGTTTTGTTTTTAACTGCTCCCTGGAGTACAGAAGAAGCAGTTTATTATTTAGTAAAGTAATATAAATGTTCATTTTTGAAATATAGTTTATGAGGAAACAGTCATGTTTTGCTTATCTCTGGAATAAGTTAATGACTTTCTTTAAATAGTTACAATCTTTATTTTAGGAGCAAATATCAATGCACAGACAGAAGAAACTCAAGAAACTGCCTTGACTCTGGCTTGCTGTGGAGGCTTTCTGGAAGTGGCAGACTTTCTAATTAAGGCAGGAGCTGATATAGAACTAGGGTGTTCTACCCCTTTAATGGAAGCTGCTCAAGAGGGTCATTTGGAGTTGGTTAAATACTTATTAGCTGCAGGTAGGCACTTTTGCATTGGGAGGTTGTTTTACATGATTTAAGTAAAAACGTTAAAATGCAGAAAGTTTTTTTTCTGATGTTATGATACAGTGAATGTATGTAAAAAAAAATTATGTGGTAAACTTTTGTGTGTATTCTGAATAAGTAATTTACCTTATTACTGTTTAAAGTATTTACAACTTTATTTTCAAACAGCAATCTATTTCTAATTTTTTTCTTTTTTTGCTTTTAAAGATGCAGACAATATTCTCTATTTCTAGAAATGGATAAGGCTATTTTGTGTGATTTGAGGAGATATGACTTATCTAGAAGAAATTTCTGTGTCCATCATTTATGTCTAATGATTCTTGTATTAAGTCTACTGTGCATTATTTAACACTACTACAGGAGCTAATGTTCATGCAACAACAGCAACTGGGGATACAGCACTAACGTACGCCTGTGAAAATGGTCATACTGACGTAGCTGATGTCTTACTTCAGGCAGGAGCAGATCTGGTAAGCTACGTCACTTTTTAAGTCCTAATATTTACAACTAAGACAGCAAATTAATATAAAATTATGTGGAGGTTATAGACAAAAGGTATTTATTTATTTCTAACTTTATTTTGACATTTGTGCTATTCTTTATTTCATTTAGTCATTTTTTTTCTATACTATTTGGTATCCATTATTTATTGTCCTTGTTAGCAGGGCTATTCAATCTACTACCTCTGGCCCCCCACAAAAAAGGGAAAGTTTTGTGTTAGGTATGTTAATAATAAGTTAGTTTTCTCTTAGGCAATTGGCTATTTTTAGAAGCTTTTTTGATATGGTATGAAAAGACAAACATGGCTTAGAAGCATTTCACTGTAGCTGAAAAAGTATGTGGTATGTTCAGGTATTATTAATATTAATTAATATTAATATTAATTATTAAAAGGAGTTAAAAACATAAGAATAATCCTTTCCCTCAAATAACTTTGAATTTAGTTAGAAGGATGAAATACTGAACTCATTATAAGGTAGATTGTAAAGAGATATCATAGGGAAAGTACAAGGAGTAAAGAAGCTTAGAAGAGGGAAAGACATCATCTGAGATATTATATTTTGGGCTAGGTAAGGTTTAGAAAGGTAGATATGGCATTGTTGTGTTAAAATAGATACACCAGTTAGAAGAACTACTATGAGTACAGCCTGAGAGGTAGGGAAGCATAATGCAAATGTGTGTGGGGGAAAATAGTCTTCCAGTTTAGCCTGTGAGGATGTAGGAGTGAGACATGGAAAGGTAGGTTTTAGTTAAAATATAAGCACCATATATTCATGGGGCTGAGATTAACAAGCAAATATGTTTTCCTGGAGAAGTTCATAGCTTATAACAAATCCACATGTAGACAGAAACAGGCTCTTCTATTAACTAGTTTCATAAACTTAATTATTTACCTTCTCTTTCTGCATTTGTGAGACGGTTGAATTAGATTACTATTGTAGTCTTTTTCTCCATGTTATAGTCTAGTTAGTTTTGTACATATTTCTCCCTTATTAGATTCTGAGCATCTTCAGTTTTAAGAACTATATTTCTAGTGTTTGTCACAGTGGCAGTGAAACATATAACCATGTGATATTGGTTTGTTAATTGCCGTTAGAAAAACTTAGTTGTGTCGCCTAATAGTCAAAAGTTGTTCATCAGATGTGACTATATATAAATGTATGTAAAATACTTTTTAAATGCTATTTTTTCCCAAACCTTTATATTCTAAGATCTGAAAATTTCTCCAGTAGCATTCTCAATTACCCAGCAGTCACAAGAATGCCACCATAGATCCTCCATCCGTTGGAGACCCAGCGATCTCCAGTAAATATCTTATTTTCTTAGAGATACTTAAGTTATCAGTAGCCTTGTTTTTGGATAAGGTAAAATAGAGATAATGGGAAGCCTATAAAATGAGCAGAAGTGATGTACTTACATAAATTCATACAGAATACAAGTCTACAAAAGGAAAACCTATTGGAGTGGATGAGGATGCTAATAATTTTGATTGCTAGAATGCTATTACACTGTTCAAGTTCCACCATCTTTTTTGTAGAAAGAGAAGGAAAATTAATACAGGTGGATTTATATGAGGTCATCATAATCACATGAATAGTTTTTAAATGATTTCTGTATAAGATACTTCTAATTTGAGATTTTAATTTTAAAAATGTATTCCTTAATTTGCTTTGTTTTAAAGCATGATATTTAATGCATTTAGATTCAAAAATCAGTCTAATTTTTTTTATTTTGATTTTCATGAAAAAGAATAATTGTTCACTAGCAATTAAATGTCAATTAAGTATTTGTTTTTTAAACAGGAGCATGAATCTGAAGGTGGAAGAACTCCTTTAATGAAAGCTGCAAGAGCTGGTCATGTTTGTACTGTTCAGTTCTTAATTAGTAAAGGTAGGTGTGTGTAAAGCAGTAATTTTTTCCCCAGAGGCTGTTTATCCCCACTGTTGGGTATTTAGAGATTGGAGGGTAAAGAAAATTTTGGAGTATCACATGGAGGATGTTACTGAGATTTTGTGAGTAGGCAGTTGATAAACATGCAGTGCGTAGAACAGTACCAGACTGTGAAGACTTGTCATACTGAGAACTACCCTTGTGGAGAAACATTTCAATAAAGAAAAATTTCTCTATGTAAAACTTAGAAGGTTTAGATAATTTGAAGTCTGTTCTAGTCATGTAATTATCTTGAAACCTAGATTTTGCATGATGTTTCACACCACTAAGTAACTTGAGGGCAAGTCACTTTTCTATTTTATATTTCCTCCCTTGGGCCTAAGTTTCCTTCTTTGTAAAATATGGAGAGGTGGCCATAAATACAGCACAAAAAAATGTTCAAAATTGAAATGTGACAAATATGTCAGAATGCATGGAAAGATGTCCATTCATGATCAATAATTCTACTTTGAATACCAAACTTTAATGACAAAAGTAGCATATTATTATTTCCTTTAAATTATTTCTTAGGTGTTTATTGCTTAAATTCAAGTTGAAATATTTTTTTCTTGTAGATTTTATCATATTCTTAAGTATAGGAGATTAAAGATTTTACTTTTGATTCAACACTGATAAAAGGACTATATATAGAAACACCATATGACCCAGTAATTCCAATTCTGAGAATTTACCCAAGGAAAACAAATCACCACTTTGAAAAGATATATATGCACTCCTGTGTTCATTCAGTGTTATTTACAATAGCCAAAATACGAAGCAAGTGTCCATTGACAGACAGAGATGTGGTACATGTATACAATGGAATATTACTTAGCCATAAAAATAATGAAACTTTGTGGGGTGGGGTCATGAGGAAAACAGTGTAGCACAGAGAAGACAAGTGGTGATTCTGGCATCTTACTACACTGGTGGACAATGACTTAAGTGGGATATGGGGGAACCTGATAATATGGACGAATGTAGTAACCACATTGTTTTTCATGTGAAACCTTCATAAGAGTGTATATCAATAATGCCTTAATAAAAATAATAATAATAATGAAACCTTGCCATTTGCAACAATGTGGATGGCCCTAGAGGGTATTATGCTAAGTGAAATAAGTCAGGCAGAGAAAGATAAGTATGATTTCACTTGCATGTGGAATCTAAGGAACAAAACAAATCAATAAAACAGAAATAGATTCATAAACACAGAGGAAAGACTATTGGTTGCCATAGGGGAGGAAGGGTGGAAAGTGGGAGAAATAGGTGAAGGAGATACAAACTTCAATTTGTATTGGAAGAGGTACAAACTTTCGATTATAAAATAAACTAATCATGGGGTCAGCATAACATATATAGTTAGTAATATTATATCTTTGTAGGATGACAGATGGCAACTACACTTATTGTGGTGAGCATTTAGTAATGTATATAATTGCCAAATCACTATGTTGTACACCTTAAATAATGTAATATTGTGTCAACTATACTTCAATAAAAGTAAAGCAAAATAAAATTAAGGACTACATAGACCATATACAATTTAAAAGGTAATGTGTGTCATTTCCTTCTTACCAAAAATTCTAAGGAGATCTCAAGTTTGTAATTGTTTATAGGTAAAGAAAGAAAATAAATCAGAAATAACTTACCAATCAAATTATTTTAGGCATAGGCAGTTCAAACACTTATGATGTATGTTTATACTATAGTATTCTCAAAGAATGAAATTATTTACATAATCAGTATCTCCTCTTCTTTGGTTAATTTTAATGAATCTTACTCTAGTTTCTTCTGGCTATTTTATTTCCATTTCCCTTATTGTCTAGCACAATGTTCCAAATCAGTATTGAATTCATACTGAGGGGGAAATACTCATGCTCAGATATTTCCCAGTGAAGAAAGAGGATACTACTATTTCTTTCTATTACATGTTAATTCTATACATGTTTAGCCCATAGAGAGCAATGTGGTTTATTTTTATTGGCTTTTAGTCATGTTTACTACTGAAGAATTCAAAATGTCAGTAAATTTTTCCTATTTTACATTTTAAAAACTGATTACATTAGGACATTAAGAGTATATAATAAGTAATATTGCCTATCTTTCATTAGTACACACTGAAATATTTATGGACAAAATTAGATCATGTTTGAGATTTGCTTTAGAAAAATCCAGGATGGAAGAGGGAAGACGATGTGGGTATATGTGAAACAAGTTTGGCCATGTGTTGTATAATCATTGAAGCTGGGTAAGGGGTATGTGGGGCTTCATTATACTATTCTCTCCTTTATGATTTACCACAATTTAAGAAACAGCACATATTTTCCATGTCTTGTCTGTTTCAGGAGCAAATGTGAATAGAACCACAGCTAATAATGACCATACTGTACTGTCCCTGGCTTGTGCAGGAGGTCATCTGGCAGTGGTGGAGCTACTTTTGGCTCATGGGGCAGATCCTACTCATCGTTTAAAAGTAGGTAATTCCAGTGTTTCAGGTAACATTGTGAAATAATTCTTCTTTCTTGAATATTACGAATTACCAATTACAAGTTCCATTTATAATGGCATTCTAAGTGTATTCATCTTCATCTGTTTTATTAGACTAGAGGAAAGTGTTCTTTACTAAACCTAAGATTTTAATGTGTCTGGGACCTTTGGCTTTATCTTCTATAATGGTTCTGTAAATTAACTTATTTTTAAAATTTCTTCCCCTTCCTTATCCACTCTTATAGGATGGCTCAACTATGTTAATAGAAGCAGCAAAAGGTGGCCATACAAGTGTTGTTTGCTATCTTTTGGACTACCCTAATAATTTGCTTTCAGCCCCTCCACCAGATGTCACTCAGTTAACCCCACCATCCCATGATTTAAATAGGGTAAGATTCAAAATTAAGGTAATTTCTATATCTTCTTATTCCCCTTTTGCTCATAGTTCCAGTTCAAACTAGATTGATTATTTTTGTCATAATATGTAGTTCTCTTGGTATATATGTACTTGATATGGTTAATGAACATCTGGTATAACATTTAAATTCTAGATTGATATGATTTTGCTTTCTCTTTTATTACCAGAATAACTTGAATTCAGAGTCCAGTGAAAAATTGTCATGGAAATTGATTACTAACATTTTTTAAGTCCTTGTCTAAGATTGATGCCATATTAAAGATATTTTGAAAAAGTTTTGTAATTTATTCATTTAAAACATTTTTAATGGAGTGTGTCAGAAAAGCAGAAATAAAATTAATTGCCTCTGTTTTAGGCTCCTCGTGTACCAGTTCAAGCACTGCCCATGGTTGTTCCACCTCAGGAGCCTGACAAACCGCCTGCCAACGTTGCCACTACTCTTCCCATCAGGAATAAAGGTCAGTTACTCTTCCAAAGCCTGTTTCTACATGTTGTCTTGGTAAAAAATGGTAAGATTACCAAAAAAAATTAGCCATTTCAAATTATTTTTCCATAAAAAAATTTTTTTTACTGAGTTGGCATAATTAAAGAATTTTTTAACAATGAAAATGTTATTGAGAGAGAAAATAGTCAATAGCACTAATTTGTGGTAGAATCAAAAGTATTAGCAGGAGAAATTCAGATGCTCATCTTTGATGCAGTTCTGATTATCCATGATTTCTTATAAATAGTCATTTCTATTCATGTTAAAATGTTAGGCTGGGTGTAGTTGGATGACATTTGTAAATTACTTAAAGTTGTAGTGATTCAAGGCATAAAATCAAGTTAGATCAGAACTAAATTTTGTTTTAGAATAACCTGTTTTACATAGATTTTATATCTGGAATAATTTTTGAGCCAATAATTCAAAGTTACTTCAGATATGCTTGCTTGTTTCTCTAGAATTCTAAGAGCCATATTTGACTTGTAGATATTATACCATGCATGTTCATAAGTTATGTCCCAAAACATTACAGCTGCCAGTTTGAATCAGTTTTTTTCTTTTTAAAGAGTTTGACTTGAAGGACCAGTGTGGTTTTAATTTTTTGGTTTTGGCAACCTATATTATTTTACCAACAAGAATACTAATTATTTCCACAAGCTCTTTTTCAATCACTACTACCAGTCTAGAGCCTTGGCACCTTTTTGAATTGGTATAGCAAACAACAGATTGCTATACTTCTAGCCAGATCGGTTTAGTCACCTGGCTGTCAGAAGATACAGTGGATGACATAGTCCAGCATCTTTTCTTCCAGGGAAACTGAATTCCCATTCTCTACTGGCCAGGTAGCTGTGTGAATATGTGAATTTATATCTTGCCTTTATCACTCTTCAAGATGGTAGGCCCCAACAAAGATGTGTTGTAGTTGGGTTTTAGTTTCTTGGTACTTCTCAGTGATTTGGGTCCTCTTTGTGTGTATGTGTGTGTGTTTAAAAGGCACAGACTATTAAATAAGGAAAAATCTTGACTTAGAGGTCTAACTTTTCCCTACATCTTAATAACTTAGCATTATTTTTCTATTCTTACAAGTTTTTACATCTTTATGACAGGTGAATATCTGCACATACCCTTAGATTTTACTTTAATTGTACCACTTAGATATCACAAACCTGCATCCCTCTATTGTCTAATTTTAGCCATGTGATATTTTAGAAATTCTGAAATTAATTTCCCCAAGATTACTCTATGCACATAAAATACATACATTTTATATTTATGATAAAGAAGGTGAATTTGTTTTTAACTCCTTAACAGTGCATTTTCACCTATGGATATGGTAACTTGGTGCATAACTGTTGGCACTAAACCTCCCAACAGTAACTCTGTAATGAGGATGCCATTCATGTGCACTTCTGAGGGGGTTTCTTTTTCACACAGCTGCTTCTAAACAAAAGTCCAGCAGCCATTTGCCAGCAAACAGCCAGGATGTACAGGGTTACATCACCAATCAGTCTCCAGAGAGCATTGTAGAAGAGGCTCAGGGAAAGTTAACAGAACTGGAACAGAGGATAAAAGAAGCCATAGAAAAGAATGCACAGCTGCAGTCCTTGGAACTGGCTCATGCTGACCAACTTACCAAGGAGAAGATTGAGGAGCTGAACAAAACAAGGGAGGAACAAATTCAGAAGAAACAAAAGATTTTGGAGGAACTACAGAAAGTAGAACGAGAGTTACAACTGAAAACTCAGCAGCAGCTAAAAAAGCAGTATCTAGAGGTTAAAGCTCAAAGAATTCAGCTTCAGCAGCAACAGCAGTCTTGCCAGCATCTGGGACTACTGACTCCTGTTGGGGTTGGAGAACAGCTTTCCGAGGGAGACTATGCACGGTTACAGCAAGTGGATCCTGTTTTGCTTAAAGATGAACCCCAGCAGACTGCTGCTCAGATGGGTTTTGCACCAATCCAGCCTCTGGCCATGCCTCAAGCTTTGCCTCTGGCGGCAGGTCCCTTGCCTCCAGGGTCCATCGCAAATCTTACAGAACTGCAAGGAGTGATAGTTGGACAGCCAGTACTGGGCCAAGCACAGTTGGCAGGGCTGGGGCAAGGAATTCTGACAGAAACACAACAAGGGTTAATGGTAGCCAGCCCTGCTCAGACCCTCAATGACACGCTGGATGACATCATGGCAGGTGGGTTTATATTGTTATGAGCAGGTATCAAATATGATTTGCTTTAGGCGAGTAAGAGTGTGCCAGAATTTTTGCCATTACCCGACTTGAGAACTGTTTTTGGACTCTTGACCCATGTATATCTTTAGAAATATTAGTTCAGTCTCAGAAGTTCTCAGATGGATACAGGTCAAATTAAAGATTAGCTCACTCAATACAAGTGACAAACTTTCTGGCTTAGGTGGGTAAGCTGGGAATCTAGGTTTCTCAGTAGTGGGATTGATGTTTGATTTTTGTTTTTATTTCTGTTTTTTTCTCTTTAAGTTCAGACTACTAGGGTTGAATTCTGGCTTTTTTGCTTCTGTATTCACACCAATAAACTGGGAAATTGATAGAAGTTGAAATACAAAATTAGTAGGACACATCAGGAAGCTTATTTCTGAACAAATAGTTGCTATCCTAATGGATCAGACTTCAAACCTGATGGGTATTTTTAAAAAAACTTTTAAAACTATAATAAAGTACCAGATCAAATAGGGTTTGATTATACTGTATGTCAGTGATTTTAGCGCCTATGAATGTTATTGTGTAGTATCTTTCTAATTGTATTATGGGAAGGTGTTGGTCCCCTGACAGTATCATAAATGATATATCCTTAAATGTGTAGCCAGAAGAATTTTATTCCATTACAAATAGTTCCATTGGCAAGAAGAAATATTTTAGAAAGTTGTTTTAATGGTACTAGATTTTGGTACTTATTTCCTGTGAGTTCTGTAACAAAGAAGTAGAATGAGATTTTATAGGATTCTAAGTCATAAGAATGCTATAATGAGAAGGATGATTTTCTTCACAGAAAAAAAATTTGTAAAGGAAGGAAAAAGGAAAAACAAAGTAAATATTTGAATTTTGGTAATTTTTATCTGTTCTCTCCCCTCTTTTTTATTCTTTGATCTATACTTGAAAGATAATTGAATTTTCTAATTTGGAAACTGCTTAGTAGCATTACATATTATGAGATTCATGCATAATTTATCACCTTTTAAAATAATGAAAGAAAACTAAATTGCGTTATGTCGATATTTAGCTAACATTCAGAAACTAAGAGACCAGCTAATGAGACAGAATGTTTACTTATAAACTGCCCTAAAGTTTCCCAGTCTTCTTTTAGTATCATCTCTTTTAATAATACATGAAATGGAAGTCTCTGCTAATCATAGAGGGTGCAGTAATTTCATTGGAAAGAATGCTGTTCATCGTTAGTAAGCACTGTAAAGATTCTTGTATTGATAAGTATAAAAATTTTCTATATATTTGAAAATTACTACTAATCACCATTAGCTGGTTATAATAACTAGGAGTATGATTTAAAACATATGATAGGAAAATTGGAGCACAGTCGCCCAAAATACCAAATGATATTACCTCAGTGGCCACTGATCTGGATTATAATGATGCTTTTCTATTATGTCAATTGAACTACCAAAGAATGTGTAGAGTTAAGTGTTATTTACCCAACTAAATGAATAATTTATTCCATGCCAATGAATATTTTTAAAATTTTGGATATGGTGTCAAAATTTACCTGATGTTCTCAGGCATAGTTATTAACAATGATTTGCCAGTTGTACAGTTTTTATGCTGATCAGAATTATCAGAGGTTGTAAAGTAGTTATTTCTTTATTTGTTTACCAAACAAAAACAATTAAGTTATGCCTGTGTATTCCAGATGTTTTCATATAAAAATTTTTTTTTTAACTACATAACTTTTCAAGGAATGTGGAAATGTGACAAATACTTGACATATAATAAAAGTACCTTACTTTTTATTATGCTTATTTCTATATGAGGAGAGATGCCCAGAAGGAAGAGCAGGACTAAAAACATCCAGCCTCCCAACCTGGTCTCCATCTCTTGTCGTCATACATATACACAGACATAAACACTCACATAGTCACTTCCACAGCCTTTCTTTAAACTTCTTTAATTGTAGCACTTGCTTTTTCAGTAGACTAATGATTATTCTCATTTCTTTCTTTGGGTTTTATAATATTTTACAACATCATTCGTCTCACTCGTCTTCCCTCCGTTAGCATAATTTCTGTTCTTTATTCTTTAGTCCCCATTTATTAGACTGCTCTTGTAAGGTTCAGTATCTTTTTCTCTAACACTTCGGCTGGCCGAATCTTGTGTCTTTGATGTTCTCCATATTTGACAAAGCAAAATCAATTCCATCTTTAAAAGTATTAACACCTTGCTTTTGCTATGCTCCCCAGGTTCCCTTTTTCCACCTGATGTTAAAATTTTTCTAAGCATCTGGTTCTCCCTCTCTAAAATCTAACCCTAAAATGAAGTCCCACATGTAAAGATGTGTAACAGAGTTCCGTCAGGTACCTACATATTTACAGTTATTACTTTTAACTGTAGAGAATGGATGAGTGATATAGGCAATTATTTAGTTTTAATACACCAATTTCATAGGTACCCCAAAGGAAGTCAGTGAATTGATTTTTCCTGTTTCTTTTTAGATGAGGTGATAAGAACAACCAATTTGACCAAAAATAAGAAAATTAATTTTGGTATGTTCTTTAAAAGAACTTTTTCCTACTGAAATGTAAATAATAATTTAGTCATTCAACAGTAAAGCATAGATACTTTTCTTTAGCATCATGAAATGAAAGTCAGTGCTTTAGATAGATTGGTGTTAATTCTGTTTAAGCTCAATTTTGTATTTAGCATTTTCATTTGTGAAAATCCTATCAAAGGAGAATAGTGACTATATTTTAAGAGCCATGATTTTATATGGTTTTGAAGTTTATATCTATAATATGTACATTTAAATTATCTTGATCTTTTTCTTGACATAGAAACTCAATATGGAGTAACAATAACAAGGTCATCACATGATGAACTTATTAGAAAATGCCTTTTTCTACTGATGTGGATCCCTAAAGATTCAGTGTTTTGTTTTGTTTTGTTTCCTCCTTTGTTTTCCTTTGGCTTTAAGTGGACTTAAAAATGTATAATTATAGAATGTGTGTTGCTATAATGTATAGTGTATGTTTGTGCCTGAACTAAGGATTTCATGTAAAATAGATTTTTTAATTGACAGTCATATTTATAATTCTTACAATAAGGTCATTACAGGTTTGTTCTTGTCAGGATCATAACCTCTTTTGCCTGGTGTCACATCTAGTAGTGAATCACGATTGTTTTCTGTCTGATGTAGTTGATTAACTACGTTGGTAACATGTATCCACACTACTGTTGACCTCTCAAAGATTAACGCCCAGACTTTAGTGCTATAGCATTTTTAAAAGGAGAAAAAAGGATTGATGTTCACATCTCAACTCCAGAAGTGAGTTGATGAGGGAATAAAGTACCCTCAACTGCCGTCACCTTTGAAGTTCTCCCACCTCAAGTATTAATATAATTAGCCTGTTCTCAATTTGCATATTTTGGTGAAAATAATATCATGGTAAAATGATATTTAAGAGACCTAACAATATTCTATATTAGAAGGGTGATTGTCTGCATATATGTATTCCTACCCTAATCTTTTTATTTTGTCCTCATAACTCAGTGTGGTTGCTGGATTGATTGGTGGGCATTTAACCCCCCTCAGAATAATTCTACATGTGAGAAACTGTATTTCTGTATGAGGATCAAATTTTTATATTTATGCTGCATACTGAGGGCTGCAACTCAGATTATTATCCCCCTGTCTACAATTAGTAAAATATTAGGAGACATTTTAGAAGACTGGATAGCAAGGTTCTCCCCAAACAGTGATATTACTGTAATTAGCTCTAGAATTTATGGTGTGAAATAGGCAGGTTAAAAAATCACATTTTTCTCCTGCACTTGACTGTTTTACCTTTTTATTCCTTTCCTGATTAAGAAGATATAATGGACAGCTACATTTGTATTTCTATTTAATTTTAATTCATAAACATATTTTTGTTTTGAGGACTTTTGAATTGAGGTTTTATTACATAAAGGAGAATTTGGTTTTAGATGGGTTATTATTTAGAATATGAGTTACTCTCAGTATCGTTGTAATTTTAGATTGTTGTCCAAATTCAGAAATTACTAGTAAAGTGGGTTTTTGGTGCTTTATCAGTCTACCTGTACGCATTTAAATATTTTCTAATAATTACTTCTTACTGTTACTTAACATGTGTTTCATCCTTATTAAGTGCAGTTATTTTGTTCAACAGCAGTCAGTGGAAGAGCGTCTGCAATGTCAAACACTCCTACCCACAGTATTGCTGCTTCCATTTCCCAACCTCAGACTCCAACTCCAAGTCCTATCATCTCTCCTTCAGCCATGCTTCCTATATATCCTGCCATTGATATTGATGCACAGGTAAGCTCCAAATTCAGTAATGATTGTTTTTAACTAGAATTATGTTACCATTAAAAACATTAATCAGTGATTTAAATCATCTTAAATTGTTTTGTCTCCAGGCACAGACCTAAGCCACAGTTACAAGTAATTAGAATCTATATATTGAAAAAATAGTAAATACAGATTATTACTGATAATTATGTGATGGTCTGTTTTCCCAGGTAATCAAAAAATCTTTTATTTTAAACTTAGAAGATGATAGGAAAAGAAATTAATTTATTTGATTAGTGTGTATTTTCTTCTAATCTTAAATTAGAAGATATGTTTTAAAATTCATAGTGGATTTCATGTCAAAGAAAAGATTCTTCCATTTATATTTGGTATATACTCAGTTGGATTTGTGCTACCTGAAAATTCTGATATTACTACCTGAAACACACTGTGAATCTTTGCATCTGTGTCTGTGACACTGTTAAGTAAAAGCAGTAACAATAATAACAGTTTTCTTTAAAAAATCACCTTGCCATGACATCTCAGTGAAAAGTGAGAGGAAAAGATAGTTTGCATTTGTCCTGAAGAAACGCCAGGAGGCCTGAGTCTTCTAAGCTAGGTAAGGGTACATACACGGCCACCTTCAGGATTGAAAAATGTTTGCAGTGTATTTAGTTTTGTATTTTGATTAATACTTGGAAGGGGGAACAGATGAGGGTGAGGGTATGGCAATGAACATTATAAAACGGTTTAGTAAATTATCAGTTCTTTATAACTTGAATTTCACGAAGTGCTGTGTATCTGTTGTTGGATCATTATTGGCATGCGCTCCTAACCTATTGAAAATGAAGCCTCCTTTTCATTAAAATGTTTCTTGATAATACTGTAAAAAAGGAGTTTCATTTTTGTTCTTGTTACTTCTCAAATATTTATTGGAAACTCTCTTTTGAGCACTTAAAATTTTAAGAGACTGTTTTCAAGGAATTAATCTAATCTTCAGACTACACATACAGGGTAGCTACACTTAAACACCCATTTCCCTAATGAAGAAACCAAGGCTAAGAAATAGACTAAGCATTTTGCTTATGATCACTTCATTTAGTTAAGAAGTATGGGTCTGGGAATAAAACTTAGTTCGATTTGACTTCAAAGGCACCCGTAAGTATCAAACTAAACAGCCTTTTTGGAAAAAAAAAATAAGCATTAATTTGATGAAAAACAGTGTTTACATGTAATATTGATAGCATTGTAGAACTGGATTGAACTTGGTATTGAATTTTGCATTATTTTCTTCCAATCTTGAGGCTATGTTTTAATGAGAAGTATGTTACTAGTTTTTGTGAGATCAAGAATTTTGATCCATAAACAAAAATAAAAACTTCACCAAAATATAAAAAGATTTCTCTTAAAAATGATTTTAAACAAAACAGCCACAGAAAGAAGTTCCTCCAAGTATGATAATGAATTTATTGAATTTTAAATTGTAATGATGCTGAAATTTTATCTGACTATACCACTTAATTTACATTGACTCTATTATACATAATTTCTGAAAAGTTACATATAAATGCTTTAAAAGTCCTTTTATAATTTAAAATTACTTAAATTTTAAATGTAGTAGACATGAAGATTTGACTGGGCTCTTTAAAAATCTCTTTATCTGGTCTCTACATCAAAGTTTTTCCATTGGGTTAGTGGTCTAACATTACTTACAGTACTTTTTATGGAATTTACTATACTTGCTTAGACATTAGGAAGTTCCTACTTTGGAAAACGTAATACAAAGTAAATATTCAGAAATAATTGTTACCATTTTTCTTTAATTTTTGGTGTTAGTTTTTAAATCACTAGTTTTTATGATACCAAGCAGGTACTTAGAGTGGAAAAAATATAGATCATTTTTACTCCATCTGAACATTTTTGTAGATTCTAAAATAAAATTTTACATAATGGATATTTTGGTTTATGTGTGCCAGCACTGTGCCATGATAGACAAGTGAAATGATGGAAAATTAATGCCAAGATTCTTCCTGTCTTTTGAAAGATTCTCTAATAATTGTATATATTTTTTATTTAACAAGACTTAACATGTACATTCTTAACACTTTACAAGTAGTGACTTCTTTAACTTAATCTTAATAATGACCCTCTGAAATGTAGGTACCTTTATTATTCCTATTTTACAAGTGAGAAAAGACGTGGAGATATTAACTATTTTGTCCAACAGCTAATTTATGGTATAGCCAGCTTTCAAACAACTCTGTCATTCTGGCTCCAGAATCTATGCTCTTTATCACTGTACCAAACTATCTGTTTTTCAATTTTTGTATTAAGTGTGAACATTGAATTTGAATTATATTAGCCTGGTAAATTAGATTACAGAAAATGGGTCCACCAGTTAGATAGCAAAGGATCTCGTCTTTCATCTTTGCATCTTTTCATCATGTTTCCTTAACCATACCACATATTCACATCAAATTTTATTAAGAAGAAATGTTAATATTTTAAATGGCAGTATATCAAATTAAGTTTTCTTTTAAAAATGCTAATGATTCTTTAAAAGGTCATACTTTAAATTTCTTTAATTGATCATTATAGTCAGAAACTAATATTTTTAACAAGAATTAGCAGGAATCATATGTTTAATTTCTGGACCTTGAAGAATGTTGAAGGTAAGTGCATTCTTTATAAGGTTCCTTTTTATAGGGTTTATGTGATATAACTAGAAATCACCTTTTGTGTGCAAGTGTGTGCCACATGCGCTCCACCTGTCATGTAGCAGTTGTACTGAATCAAGTTTATCTGGATATTTTCAAAATTTCTAAGATTAACATCATGTACTGTACTGTTAGAAATATTTATTTTAGGAAACATCAGTAAATGATAATTTAAGGAATTATGTGGGACTGTTTTTCTATTCCTTTGGATAGTATTGCTATAATCTTTATTTTGCTTGGATGATATTACAGATATTATCTGATGGTCCAGAAATTTGGAATCATGTAGAGATTTTTAAGAACTACTGGTTTTATATGAAAAGGAACTCTGATTGAAGGCTAGAGTTGAATAGCACTGAATTAATTAGATACTTCCTTATTTTATTGTGTGAAATTTTTATTAACTATAATATCCACTAAAAGTGAGAAAGAACCAATTGTTCTGTTCATGGATTATAAAAACTTGTGGTCCAGTCTCCCTCCCTGTTTCTTATCACCTGTTTTTCTTATATTTCTGATCTGCTTGTCATTTTTATTCTCAAACTTCTAAGGGCTTTCCTTGGTCTTGGAATAACTTACTTTATTACATCTCAAAAATGAGAAAAATAAATTCTTCCTTAATGCAATTTTGCCTTTTTTCCTATTTTTAATAATTATGTATATCCCATTATTGTCTTTTTAAAGAGGATAGACATTGAATTTAACTTATATACCAAGACTGAAATTGTAAAGTATATAAAACTATGTCTTACCTTTAATGGTATAAATATCATTTGTATATTTTTTTCTTCCTTTTGGATTTACAGTACAGTTATTTAATTTTGTAATCGCAATGATGTTTTAACAAGAAATGAAGGAGACCAGGAAAAATGAGTTAATAGTGAGTTGTAATATGCTGCCATGAAAGCATTCTACTTCAAAATGCATGTGCATTCTAGTTGTTTATATGAATTGCTTTAAAATAGGTTATGTACTATTTTACTGATTATTCTCCTTTATTGACTACCCTCAAGTGCTGTCCTTTTTAATCTTATATATAACCCCTAACATGGCTAAAGAATGATATATGTGGAAGTATGAAGGATACAGAGGTCTAAAAATAGTTTGACACTTTAAATCTTAATGGTGTTCAAAGTAATTTAACTACTTCAGATGTAATTAATAGATATATTTCCTTTTTTACAGACAGTTCAGGTATGTTTTTTCACTTGCATTCCAGCTCAATAAAAGTTGCTTTTTCCTTTTATATTGCATCTGTCTTAGGATTCCTTCTTGTTCTTCAGTCTTACAAAACTGAATAGTCATGTTGATATCTTACAGAATATTTACATTATTTAATTTTTGTAAGCCACAATCATTGTAACAACATCTGTTACGGTACAGGATAGTATATTTTATGGTTTTACTGACAAAATGAAAATTTTCTTTAGAACATAAACCTGGATGAGCTCTTAACAAAGCTCTGAACATAATTCTCCTTTTCGAATTTCTCTTAGATATTTGGCAAAGAATGTGACTTATTAACCAGTATACTACAGCATGACGGTAGGGGTACTTTGCCTTCCAGAAAGTGATCATCAGTATTATTGTTACCAGTATTTCCTTGATTAGCAATCAAGTCCAACAGATCTTTCATTTTCTGTACTTTATCAGTCATTGTTAATTTTAACCAAAACTTCTACTAGTAATTTGTGTCTTGATGTATTGCAAATCAGGATAATCTTTCTTACCATTTTGGGATTGTGTAGGTGTATATTTGGGGAGGTGAAAGCCTTACATCAGAATCTTTAAATTCTTCCATTATTATCTTAAAAAGCTTGTCATAAAATTTCATTTATCCTTAATGCAAATACAATGAAGTTACCCACTCTTAAGATCCCCAAGAAATTTGACCAGCTCTCCTTTCCCAGACATATATTTTTACCTTCACCTCTCATAATACATTGTTTCTATTTTTCTCATACTTTGAACATAAATTCGCCCTACACAGTAATCAGTAAGCTCCAAGTGAGCAGGGACTGTATTTACTTATCTTTGTGAACACAATAGTATCTAGCATAGTACTTTGAATATAAAAGGTGCTTAATAGATGTCAGTTGAATTGATGTTTTATAATGTGGGGAAAAAAGCAATATTCCACTAAAATTTTCCATGCTTTTTCCAATTTTGTCTGTTCATTGTCTATTTAATATAGGCACTACTTTCCTAAATTACTCTTCAAACCCCAGAAGACTTTTAGAAACCTCATAAACTTCATCATAAAGTTGACTCTTCTACTGATTGTCTAAACACTGAGGTAGAGAGCACATTAAGACTTAACATTATACTGACCCCAGGCAGCTGTGCCTTTAGGCACATAATCTTGATGTAATGGGGAAAACAGGATTTTGTATCCAAGATCTTGGTTTTTTTTAAGCCAGTTCTTACTAGTTATTAGTTATGTGACCATCAGAAAGTTATTCCTTTGAGCTGTTGTCTCCTTTTCTCTGAAATCAGACGTAAATTTTCCTTCCTTACAAATCTGAAGTGAAGATCAAATAATACAGCATAATGAGAGCTGTCACTCATTTAAGTATTCATGTCCTTCTCCATTGTTGTAGTTGGTGCATCTCTCCCTTGTGGCCATCCCTGATCTCTGCAGTCAGTAGCTCTGCTCTCTGCCAGCCTCTTCTGCAGAGCAGTTTTTGCGGTCTCCTACATCACTGACTAGTAGGCTTTTTCTTATTTCTTGACTCTATCAATTTTACATTTTGTCTCTTGTTACTCATTTTTTTTTGTAATGGAGTTTGATTTTTAGTGTTATTAACCTTCTAGGAGAATATGCCTTTCCTTTTGCTATTCATTACATGAATATAATAAATATGTAAATATATAAAAACAAAATAAATAGATATTTCATATATATAGTCCTTTGTTTTATTAGTAATAGTCTTTGAATCTGTGGCTCTTTACTGCTGTTATCACACATTCAACTTAACTGTCATGTATTGTTTCCTAGGCAAAGCATCACTCGTAGGTGGACAGTGCAAACATGAATAAGACATGTTCACTACCTTCCAGGAATCTATCAACCCGAGGGTGATAGACATATACCTAATGTTAGCATAAGGAAGATGGGTGATATAAGTGCCATAATAGAGGTGCATATATAAAAATAAGGGAAGATAGCCTAGAACGGCCTGCAATAGAAAAATAATGTAATACCCAGATGTAATTTTAAATTTTCTAGAAGCTACATTAAAAACAAAAAGAATAGGTATAATGAATTTTAAGAATATATTTTATTTAGCTTAATATATCCATATTATTGTTTAAATATGTAATCAGAAAAATTACTAAGATATTTAATACATTACATTTTTATTTCGTAATACGAGTCTTCAGAAGTCAGTGTGTATGTTATACTTGCAAGTTAGAGTTATCATTATCAGCCTAGTTCTCCTGGGACTTTTCTGATATTAGCAGCAAGAATCTCTGATACTAGAAACCCCTTCAGTCATGGGCAAATTGGGATGGTTTGTCACCCTATTTAGAATGTATCTCAATTTGGACCTAACTTAGAAATGCTTGATTTGCAATTGGATTTGATTAAATGTACAGGTGAAAAGTAGGTTCTTTTACTCAAGATCCTCTAGACATACTGAAAAGTTTCCCAATACCTAATTATCAATTTTTTAATTTCAATTAACATTAAGTAAAATTTAACATTTAGTTTCTCAGTCACAGTAGCCATATTTCAAGTACTGGTAGCCCTTTGTTGCTAGTAGTTAACTTTTTTGGACAGCACAAGTTTAGAGTACTTAAAAAGTATGAGGACTTAGTTTACTAAATAAGAATTTAAACGATGATAGAGTATGACCACTGATAAATCCAATATTGGTTACTGTCACTAGCAGAAGTCAGAAATAAATTGTTTATACTCTGTATATTATATATTTTTGTTGTTGTTCCTTCAAGTATTTTGGGGGTTCTCTAATAAAGTTAAGTTATTTGGAAACCAATTTTTTCATCTCAAGGTTTGCTTTTCAGTTTTTTTAGATGGTTTCAGCATAGCAAATTTGGTCCCACTGCTAAATTTTGCTTGATAATCCATCCTGTGTATTTTGAGATCCTTTTACTCTGTCTGGTGGGAACCAAACTACTTCTGGTCCTGTGTAATCTCTGGGTGTTGTTCAATCTGATCCCTCTGATGGTCTTTCTCTGGACTCTGGAAAATTTTCCTCATACACATGTGCAATCAGAATTCATATGGGAACCCTCTGCAGATCTCTGGAGTACTCTTTATGTAGTGCTTTCTTCTCCAGTAGTCTGCCCCGTGAATTCTAGCCATCTTGTCTTCTCAACTGAGGGAGACTGCCAGTCTCTGTTTGGATGCCTCACCCCTCACTGCAGCCTGGAAACTCTAGCAATGAGTTGAGTTACTCATTTCTGTCCTGAGACATCACTGTTATGCACTCTCTAACCACCATCATTTCATATAGTATCCCTTCTTTTTTTTAGTCATTTGAGATAGGAAGATAAACCTTGTCTATGCTACTCCATTAATGGCTAGAAATGAAAGTGAGTCACAGCATTTCTTTTAATCACATAGTGTATGTAACATCGTTGAAAAATCATACTATTTTTCTTCATGCCTGCTTTAAGACTTATCCATAAAGTTCAAATATTACTTATAGCCTTTAAAAAAATCACAAGTTGGCCACTAATGGAGAAAAACAACTTATTATCCAAATGGTTGAAACAGTTGAGTGGGACATATGTGTCTGTGTGTATTTGATATATGTACATATCATGTAATTGATGTAAACATTTTTAAATTAATAACCAACAAATTAATTTTTTACAGACTGAGAGTAATCATGACACAGCTCTAACACTTGCCTGTGCTGGTGGTCATGAGGAACTGGTACAAACACTGCTAGAGAGAGGAGCTAGTATTGAGCACCGAGACAAGAAAGGTAGGGCCTACTTCTGTTAATTTTTTTCCCCTGGAATATTTATGTTCTGTGTAGAATGTGACTTCCAGCCGTGTTTTGATGGTTAGATATAATGGAAGTCAGTAGTGTTCCTTTGTTTAGCATGTAGTGAGAAGTTCTTTATTTTTTCCAGGTTTTACTCCACTTATCTTGGCTGCTACAGCTGGTCATGTTGGTGTCGTAGAAATACTGTTAGACAATGGTGCAGACATTGAAGCCCAGTCAGAAAGAACCAAGGACACACCTTTATCTTTGGCTTGCTCTGGGGGAAGGCAGGAGGTAATGCTTTTCCCAGTGTAATTTTTTTCTTCCATCTGTTTAGCAAATATGCTTTAACATATCTGATTTTATAGGAATGACGGATTGACATTTAGATTTGACACAGAGGTAACTGAAATTATTATTAGCAAAAGGACAAGTATTGATGTTAGCATAAGGCAATCTTGCCAGAAAAATCATTTTTGTTATTCCTTTTATCTGAAAGTAGTACCTGCCATAGAAACTGCTCTCTGGGTTCCATAGGAATCCTTTATTGCTTGAGAGACTCTTTGTAAAATAAAATAGCCTTGCATTCATACTAAGCAAATGCTTTAGACATCCCAAATCAAATCAGTAAGCTCCTGATAAGCAGGGCCTATTATCCATCTTTTCCTATCCCATAGTACCTAGCATGAAAGGTGCTTAGGCTCTAGAGAGCCTCTGTTTCTCTCTACATGTAAGATTAGCATGGAATTAAGAGTATATGATTTCTAGTGTTCTGAGGACTCTTGTCTTATAATTTTTTCCCACCATTCCTCACCTCTGGAAAAAAGGTTCTCAGATAAGATTATATGAACATTTAGTTTTTTAAGGAAGATAGAACAGCTACTGTGATCAGGTGTAGGACCAGAAATTATAGTTTTATACACCCCCCTTTGTGTGTCTTCTTCTGAAATTTAATAATCAGCTGGATAACCTAATTTTTTAAAATCCAATCCTATATACAATGGATATAGGCTTTTGAGTAGCCAGTCATGCTGTCTCTATGGATTGACAAGTTCTCAATTAAGGAGTCATTGAATCTTAGATTTAGGAAGCCTCCTAAGTGATCCAGGTAAGTTTACTACCCATCTTAAAAATCTTTTTTTTCTTCACCGTCCTAATTATTATAAAGTTCTCCTATTTATCCAGCCTGAAGTGTGTCTTCTCTGAGTTACCCCACTGCTCCTAATTCTGTTCTTTGAACCGATGGAAAGAGGTTTATACCCTCTTGTACCTTCATATATTTGTCTCTCTATTCAGCAGCCACTTATTCTGTATGTGAAACTTGTCCTGATCTTTTGACTGTTACCTTGAGAATACCTTTTCCAAACCCTTAACCTGACTGTTCTACCCACTGTCAGTATCCCTTCTGAAATATCATATCTAAAGTACTCTGATTAGTGAACTGGTTGAACTATTGCCTCCCTATATGTATATCTTAAACTGACCTCCCCACCCCTTTGCCATCAGGTATTGAACTCTAATCAGTAAATCCACTACGGTTTTTAATGAACTAATAAATAAAAATTTAAGAGACTAATTCCTGCATAAAAAGAATGGGAAATTTAATGAAATGGTTCATGTGTAGAACGATAGGGGTTATGATCCTTTATTTTGTGGATTAAAAAGAATTGGAATCTATTGATAATATAGGTATAATTATTTTTTGGTACAGTTTTTCCTGTGGCAAATTTATAAATTGATAATTTTTTGCTTTATACTTGGAGTAGATATTGTATGTGTGGATAGTTAGGTGCACTTGTTACTAGAGATGTTCTGCGTAAGAGACAACAAAATTTTCACTTGTGAGATTTTCAATCATTGTATAGTTTGAAATACTTGCTTCATATAACAAATTTTTGAATCAAAATCAGTTGATTTCCTTCTTTTCAAAGCAGTGTTAAAGCCTAGATCATATGTAATCTTTATATATTCTTATTAGGATATAACCAGGTGAGTTATAGAAGTTATATAATAGTGTATAAGTTATACAAGACTTTTAGAATAATAATTTTGGTTATAATAGTCTTTTGCTTTGATTTGGTGTCATTAGAACAGTTCAGTACTTTTGAAGTGATTAGTAAAGCATTGGAAAGTTATTTTTACTATAAAATCACATTCTGATTTCTTTCATATTGAATGTTACTTTTTGGGAAACCATTCTCTCTGAGAGATAGAACATCAATTATCCTTGGATTTCTGTTTTATTGCTTGAGAGACTCTGTAAAATAAAATAGCCTAATGCCAATTTTTTGGTCTTGTTTTTATTACCTTGTCACATGACTAAAAAAATGATGGACACAGAGTTATATCTAAAATGGTTCACAGCTTTATTCAAATGAGTAAAGTTTTAACTTATATGTAAGACAAAGCACCATCCATTACCATTTATTTGGTAATTCCCAGTTAGTATTTTAGGATATGTTATTAATAGTAAAACCAAGGAAGAGCTATGATCTGAGCAATCCTTAAGTTCTTAACTCTTACACCACATTCATAAAAAGGAGAAATTACTAGTACCTGAGTCAAAGATTTGTGCATTAAATGGCATAGTGGACAAAAGATTTATGAATAGTCAATAGTCACTTACAATTTTTAGCTATCAGGGAATTCAAATTAAACCCCAGTGGGGTACTATCACATACTCTCTAGAATGGCCAAAATTAAAAGAATGACAATACCAAATGTTGCCAAGGATATAGAACAACCAGAACTCACTCACTGCTGATAGGAGTAAAAATAATACAGCCAATTTAGGAAGAGGTCTGGTGATTGCTTATAAAACTATACATACACCCAAAAATTCTACTAGGTGGTACTCATGAGCAGTGAAAATACATTTCCACAAGAATGGTCATAGCAACTATATTCAAAATTTCTAAAAACTAGAAACAAAGCAATGGTATTCATCAGTAGGAAGATAAACTATAGCATATCCTATAATGGAATGCTATACAATACACACAAATGGCTCTGAAACACTGTGATTAATTTATATGCACATCTAAGATAGATGAAGCTAATAATCTGTGGGTGGGATTGGCTGGGAAGAGACATGAGTAAACAACAGATTTACATTATATTAGATTTATGCATTTGTCAGTAGTCAGCAAATGTATACTCAAGTTTTAACATTTATTGCAGATTACAGATTTCACCTAAAAATACTGAAAACAAGTAATAGTCTACTTAAATACATGCTGATGTATTTAAGGTAACTGCAGATGTCTACAGTTTACCAAGTGAAGTGCATCAAAAAATGATTGACAAATAGATGTAATAGAGTGTGTTAGAATATTAATAGTACGCTCTAGATAGTATATGTAAATTTTTTCAATTTTTCTGTGTGAAAATTTTCATAATTATATGTTGGGGAAAAAATAAGCATTAGCTTTATTCCCATTTTTTTAACATTTAATTACTGATTGTAAGTTTTAAAAAATGTTTTAAAGACATTCACATGGATAAATGAAAAAATCTTACTCTATTTTACTACTGTGTGGTGGAATAACACAGAAATACTAATTTCCAAAATAGCATTGCACAACACAGGAGATCCAAATCTTTCATGAACATACCGTGCCATATCAATAGATGCCAAAGTGGATTTTAATTGAAACTATCTCTTGGTTGGCTCTGAGAACTCTTGGTATTATTTGAGGCTGATTTTGTGCAAAGCATGAAAGAAGGACTTTCCCCCTTGTTCTGTTATTTAATAACCAGAAAAAAAGAGAAATCAGAAATAGACATCTTACAAATGGTCTTGCCTTAAGAATAAAACAAATATTTTCCTTTTCTCTTCTCAGGTGGTGGAGCTATTGTTAGCTCGAGGGGCAAATAAAGAGCACAGGAATGTTTCTGATTACACGCCTCTAAGCCTGGCTGCCTCTGGTGGCTATGTGAATATTATCAAAATACTACTAAATGCTGGAGCTGAGATTAATTCCAGGCAAGTTTTATTCTCTCTACAAGCCCCTTAAGAGTGCAATGTTAAAGATATTTGTGCAACACTCATTTTTCTTAATGCCGTATTTAGGAAATGCCTTATTACAAATTTACAATCCAAATTGTTGGAGGTTTTTAAGGTTAATTTTATTTAAGTATTCAAACTGTTGACACTGAACTTGAAAATATATGTTTCTCTATTTCTTATGGTTCTAAAAGTAAACACATTTTTATTATGAGTTTTTATTAAGCAAGTGACTACATACTTTAGGATAGGATCTTAATATCTATCTTATTAGTCACTTAATAATTTTAATAATTACATTTCAGCCTATGTCATTATGTTAAATGAGATGCAGAAAGTATTGGGTGGCAAAAAATTTGTAGTGGTATCTTGATAGTATCTTACAGACTTATCTAGGGCTTAAAAAAGTGATTACTTTAAATAATCTTGCAAAATAAAGCATCTTACATAAATCTTAATATAATTCTATATTATCATGTAATTTTTCTGGACATTTAAAATATGTATTTTTCCTTTTGTTCTCCCCATACCTCCATCCCCAGAACTGGTAGCAAATTGGGCATTTCTCCTCTAATGTTAGCAGCTATGAATGGGCACACAGCTGCTGTTAAGCTCCTGTTAGACATGGGCTCTGACATAAATGCTCAAATAGAAACCAATCGGAACACTGCCCTTACCTTAGCCTGCTTCCAAGGAAGAACTGAAGTGGTTAGTCTTCTACTTGATAGAAAAGCAAATGTAGAGCACAGAGCTAAGGTAAGAAAAAGTCTGAAATTTACACATGGATTTATTGCTTTGATATTTAAAGTGTACATTAGCAATATGCTAATTATAAATTTAGTATTTTCTGGTAACATTTACCTCTTAGATACATATTTAATCAGAAGTCATTCAGTATGATTGAATCAAATATTAACTCTTGGAGATACGTCAACAAAACATTTTGAAGGTAATAATGATATTAGGGTTACTAGCTGGAAATATGTACTGTGATGAAAGAGAAAAGGAACATTTATCAAGTGCCAGTTATATGCCAAGTGCTTGCATCTTACACAAATTTTTTCCCAACAAACTGCAGCTAGTTTAGAATCATCTTCAGTAGATCACACTATAATTCAGGCCAGTAGTGTCGGTGCTGAAAGTTAGTTGTGAATTTTTGTAATAACTATACCATATTGCTCCTACTGATTGTTGTTCTCAAACATTTCAGCTCTTCTGGTCTTTTATGTGCTGTTTTTTATTTTTCACTAAACCTAGACTGGCCTCACACCACTGATGGAAGCTGCCTCTGGTGGGTATGCTGAGGTGGGCCGAGTTCTTTTGGATAAAGGTGCTGATGTTAATGCTCCCCCAGTGCCATCTTCGAGAGATACAGCTTTAACCATAGCAGCAGATAAAGGGCACTATAAGTTCTGTGAGCTTCTCATTGGCAGGTATGATGTTACCATATCCCACATGTATGAACACAGTGTTACTATTGATAATTATTCTCTCTGTGCAAATTGGACTATTAAAAAATCAAATGAGATTACTTGTGTAACCTACAAGTGCATGTTTAAATTTTTTAAACCTACCCCTGTTATTTTCCACCCATTCAGGGCTATGCTACATTGTCAGAAATATTTTTCTTCCTTTCTTGTGCATATATGCTTTCAAAATACTAGAATAAGCTGAGCTTTGTAATATCCAACTATTGTCATCCATATTCATAGCTCCCATGCAGTTTGACTTTTACAAAGAATATTACTCCAAGTCTTGAAAGTCTGTTAATCTTAGCCTTCATATTTTATTTTCTTGTTCTTTATCAGACAGGATCCATGATAGTTTCTGCTTTCAGTCACTTAGAAGTTGTCTGACAGTCTTCCAAAGATACTTGGCTGCTAACTGAATTTCCTATTTTAACAGTCTTAAAGACCTTTTTAGGGTATATTAAGCAGTAATGTTTAGTAGTAGCTACCATCAGCCACTCTTAGTCACCATGAGTCCTAACTACCATGGTGCCCACTGAGTGCTAAACCTGCATGTTGATTTTAGACTCATTCTTCTCTGAAGCCACACAGTAGATGCATAAGTATAAATAATCTGAAATAGGCAGTTGCCTCATAGGATACTATTTGTGTCTCTTGGCTACTGTTGTTCTGTTGATTATGATATTAACATAACAGATGTACTTTTATTTTCCACAAAATAAAGTCACATTTTTCAGAATTTTTCAGTTTCAAGTTTTGAAACTCAGAACTATGCAGAGTCATTATTTTTTAAATAAAAGCACTTATTGATACTGTTTTTTAACCCAATGGCTTGAGTGGAAAATTTTTGTAATGTAATTGAGAGAAAAATGTATTTTAGTCCTTGAATATTATAAACAATGCCTGTCTTTTACAGAATATTTTCACAGTTAATAGTTAATTTTTGTCATGTATGTTGTTTATTTAGAGGAGCTCACATTGATGTACGTAACAAGAAGGGGAACACTCCATTGTGGCTCGCAGCAAATGGTGGGCACCTCGATGTGGTTCAGTTGCTGGTACAAGCGGGTGCAGATGTGGATGCAGCAGATAACCGCAAGATAACTCCACTTATGGCAGCTTTTAGAAAGGTGAGTCTTTCATCCTCACTTATTTGGATATGTTTAACCTAGGTTAGGAAGTGCATAGTTGAGTGACCACTAAAGACTCATTTTAGGATTTTACAGCAGTGATGAAAACTAAAATAATGAGCAAGTAATCATTCTCAGGGTGACGTTGAAAGGTAGATACAGATATCCCAGAGAGCCATTATATTACCCAGATTGGACATGCAAGCTAAGGAAACTTTAAAAAGTTATTCTAAGTAATATTTTCAAAATCTAGAAGCAGTCTTAGTCTCTCACAAAATGTAAATCTAAGAGTAACTAATTACTTGTTTATGAGTGTTTTCTTATAGTAGCACAGCAGAGAAAAATTCAACTTAAAATTGATTTTATTTTTAAACATTGGTTTTTATTAGGAAAAGAATTAATGAAATAATGAAAACCCAACTGTCAGTATTTGAAACTACTAACAATCAATTGTACTATATTCAGAACTAGAAATAAAGTTTGTGAAAGTGAGAGAAAACTTTCTCTTTCTGTAGTACATAGCAGAGAGCTGTGTATAAGTAATTTGACTTAAGGGTTTGATCTCTTAAATGCAGTTTTAATTTCTTATTGGGAAAACCAGATTACTATTTGAGTTTTGTGTCATACTGAGAAATGTAGATAAAATCCCTTGCAGATTCCAAACTGTTTTGTTGTATTGAAAAATGTTAATACGTAAATTGGAACAATATCCTCTTTTCCTTTTTCTCTTACTATTCTCTGTGAATCCTGTTTTTTATACCACCTCTTCCATGGGTGTTCTAGACCACCTAGCCACAGACTATTTTTTTTCTTCACCAATCAGTTACTTTCTCAGTGTCTACCTTCCTCTTCTCCAAGCAAGCTAGCATATCATTATCAAGTTAATATTCCTAATCACCCTCTGTGTCAGTATCCTCTTCAAAAATCTTTTCCTGTCTCCCAGTCTCTGTATCCTTTGAAATCCAATCTTAAGTTTGTTATTCAAAGCCACAACAAATTAGTGCTCTTAGAGCTCATTGCCTATTATGAGTCCCTAATGTGGAGAGTCTTCTAGCTTGGTCTTTTCTTTGTCACTGTGTCTCATGTCACCTTTGTTCTCATCTCAGGAATGCCAGTGTCCTTGCTTATTTTTCCAGAGTTACTCATTCTTTGGGTATACTTTGAATCTACTCTGATACAAAACCTCTTTCCATCATTTTTGGGCTTACATTGAAATATCTAAAGTCCTAAAGGTAGTAGAAGCTCTACCTCTGTTACTGTCTTGATTATCTATTTATTTGTATATATATTTTTACTAGTCTAATGTTTAATGTGCATAAATCCAATCTTTCCAAATAAACTTAGCTCCGTAAGAACAATACTTATCTTTTATACTCTTTTGTATGTATTCCATTATCTATTTTTTTAGTACCTAGCACGTGCAATTATAATAGTTGGGATATCACATTGTACAGTTTAGCAGTCACTTTTTTTTAAAGGTGTAATTTAATAAGGGAAATAAGGTCCACACATTCATGTAATTCCGAGTTGTCCCATATAAATAGTTTAAATACTGTAGTAGTGGTGTTGAGACATTAAGAATGATGCAAATGGCATTTGAACAATTCATTAAAAAATAGGGATAGTTTTTAAAAGATACAGATGAAAAGGAATAGAGGAAATATATTAAACAGCTGTTTATCCAGCCTGGCTATAATTAGCCAGGTGTTGCATCAGAGCACAATAGTGTGGACTGCACAAAATGGAGAGCCTCTTAAAAGTTGGTGTAAAGATTTTGAACTAAACTTAATGAACTGTTAGAGTGAGTAGTATATTCATAGGTAATGCTTTAGGGAAGTATATTTTATTTCTCTCATACTACCTAATACAGTGCTATGCATTCAATTTTTATATACAATAAAGAACAAAATTATTATTTCTACTCTTTTAATGCTCAGAACCAAAACAGGATGCTCACATCTAGTGAATTAGCTAGGAAAAGAAAGATGAGTATTTTTTATTAATTTCAGATATACCCCCAATTTCTTCATGCTGATTTTTTTTTTTTTTTTGTAAATTCATAATGGTTTAAATTTGAGTTCAGATTATTCTGGCTTTTTTTGGAGGGTGGGATGAAAATTAACAATGTAGATTCACTTTTTAGAACCAACACCTGTCTCCTTTTCATTTACAGTGCAGATAGTACCCAATTAAGTCTTAGATTCCTTTGACATCAGTGTCATGAATTTAGTTAAGATAGACTGTAGATTTACTGAATCCTGTTAGAGCCTTTTTTCAACCTGACATCGATATCTATTTTTTAGGGTCATGTGAAGGTGGTGCGCTACTTAGTCAAAGAAGTCAATCAGTTTCCATCAGATTCTGAATGTATGAGATACATAGCAACCATCACTGATAAGGTAATATTATTGATCAAATTCATCTCACTATATGAGCTAGGGATCCCATTTGGTTTTATATATATATCCCACATGGTGTATGGCAATTTTCATTTATCTAGTATTTGGGAATGAAGTATACTATTTAAGAGGTTCTTCAGATTATTTACTTACCAATGAAGCAAGAAAACATTTTCTGTTGTAGAACTACTTTTTAAATTTTGCCAGAGCTAATTTAGTTTTACATAAATACTAAACAATCTGAAGCAGATACTGTAATTCATTAGGGCTATAATCTATATATATGTTTATTCAGGTTGATACCTATTGTGAGAGGGGTAAGCCCAGTAGATTTTTTTTTCATACCTAAACAAAAATGAACACAGTGCTTCTAATCATGGGCAAGAAAATGTTAAGATTATATAAAAAAAAGTTGAACTGTCAGCTTAAGAATGAATTGGCTAGGATTTTTGCAAGGAAAGTAGGGAGGATAAAATAAATTCTATTAGAGATCTAATTGAGATCGTCCCTGGTGGCATTTTGATTTGGAGTTTATACTAATAGTTTAATAATATCCTAAGACATGCCTCTGAAAATCCAAAGAGGTCAACAAACCTAAGAATTTATATTATATTTCCTCAACAATTATTACATGACAATGAGCAGCTTTTTGCCATGGATTTTATTAATAGCTAATTTATGGTCTTTCTTGCCTCTAAATTCCTCTATGACAGTAGATACCACTATTTCTTGAAAGTGATACCACTAGGGTTTTTGGGGGGGAAGAAGATTAAAAATGAGGCTTTTGTCTTAATAGGGAAATACCGCTTTCCTGTTAAAAGGTATGTTCTGAGAATGAAATCACTGAGATAAAAAGTGTATAGGTACCTGTATCTATGATTTCTTCATGAATGGTTCTTGCTCATGAAGTTATAGCAATAATTCTTTAAATATTTGAGAATAATTCTTGACAATTAAGTATTTTAAAATGTCTTAAACATGTTTTCTTTGTGGGCAGTTAGCTCATTAACCAGCAAACATAAGTGTTATCACAACTGTTTGCTGTGTATGATTTCTTCTATTCAAATTACAGGAATGAATAATTTTATTTGCCAAAGTACCAGTCAGTGGATATTATTGTGAAGAAAACAGTAGAGTCTTATGCTTGTGTATTTTTAAAAACATACTATTTAAACTAGATTTTTATTTGCACCCTATTTTGCCTTGCCATTGATCTTTATTGCTTATGTTCATTCAGGTACCTTAATTAATACGTTCATGTTTTCAGGAATCTCTCTAAATGTGCATTGTTTTTTGAGGCTGGAAACATCTTAATTTTTCATTTTAGGAGATGCTGAAGAAGTGTCATCTTTGTATGGAATCAATAGTACAAGCCAAAGATAGACAGGCTGCTGAAGCAAACAAAAATGCCAGCATTTTATTAGAGGAGTTAGACTTGGAAAAGGTAATGATAACCTTTACATATGAAAAGTACCTACATTATTTCCTTCCTCGTTTTTTACCCCAAATCTGTAATCTGTTGTTTTTGTTTTATTTTTGTTTCTGCATTAAATTGTATATATGGTTCCCTCTCCAAGTTTGGCTCAAGTAGTAGAGAGAATTCTGAGTTTTTTAAATATCATTAAAATAATTTTCTTCTTAAATCAAATTTTAAAAATTTTAATGTAGGGATTGTGCTGATCTGGAAGTCAGAAAACCTAGTCTCTAAAGGTCAATTTTAGTCTTACCCAGCTAATGATCTCTTAATCCCCATCCAAGTCCACATACTTCATTGATCCTAGGCTTTGTAATTTGTTGCCAACAGATTTATCAGATATATCAAATGCACTACTACCAAGGCATCACCAACTAGTGAAGTACAACTTGGTGGAATGTTCAATGAGTACATTTTTTAAATGGATGATTTATTTTATACTTTTCTTTCTGAGGCAGACGGACTACAGCATCATTCCCATCTATTCCCATGGGAGTAAAATACTCCAAACAACATGTTGTTTGTACAGTCCCATAAATCCTTTACTCCCCTTTCCTGTCATTAATTCTGTGCTCTTGAATGTCATAGAAATAGTAATCATAGCAGGAAGAGAACTGGTTAGCATTGAATATTGTAGAATATATATATTCTGCCATATTTTATCTTTTATAAAAAAGGGTTAAAATGCTGTAAAATTTATCAGGTGCTATTTAAATTTATAAAGGATATGCAGTGATACAACCTTTTTTGATTTGGGTCAGGTCCATTCTTTTTTTTTTTAATTATACTTGCTGACTTTGTTAAGCTATATATTTCACCTTGCATAAAGAAAATATAAAGTATTCTAAACATTCTAATTCAAAAATGAAAATACAGTATTTTCTGGAAAATTTATTTCATATCAGAGGTTCTTCATTTTTCCTTTTTACTTTTTTATTAAGGTATGATTGATATACACTCTTATGAAGGTTTCACATGAAAAAACACTGTGGTTACTACATTTACCCATATTATCAAGTCCCCACCCATACCCCAGTGCAGTCATTGTCCATCAGTTTAGTAGAATACAACAGATCCACTGTGTGCCTTCTCTGTGCTATACTGTTCTCCCCATGATCCCCCACACCATGTGTACTAAACATAATACCCTTCAATCCCCTTCTCCCTCCCTCCCCACTCGCCCTCCTACACCCCACCCCTTTGGTAACCACTAGTTCATTCTTGGAGTCACTGAGTCTGCTACTGTTTTGTTCCTTCAGTATTGTTCCATTGCTATACTCCACAAATGAGAGAAATCATTGGGCATTTGTCTTTCTCCGCCTGGCTTATTTCACTGAGCATAATGTCTTCCAGCTCCATCCATGTTGTTGCAAATGGTAGGATTTGTTTCTTTCTTATTCCATTGTGTGTATGCACCACATCTTCTTTATCCATTCATCTACTGCTGGACACTTAGGTTGCTTACATACCTTGGCTATTGTAAAAGTACTGCGATAAACAGGGGTGCATATGTCTTTTTGAATCTGAGAAGTTGTATTCTTTGGGTAAATTCCAAGGAGTGGGATTCCGGGGTCAAATGGTATTTCTTTTCTTTTTCTTTTTTTTTTTTTTTAGCAAGAGCTTGCAACACCTTCACATAGTTTGAAGAACCTCCATATTGCTTTCCACAATGGTTGAATGAGCTTACATTCCACCAGCAGTGTAGGAGGGTTCCCCTTTCTCCGCATCCTTGCCATCATTTGTTGTTCTTAGTTTTTTCGATGCTGGCCATCCTTACGGGTGTGAGGGGATATCTCATTGTGGTTTTAATTTGCATTTCCCTGATGATTAGTGATGCGGAGCATCTTTTCATGTGTGTGTTGGTCATCTGAATTTCTTCTTTGGAGAACTATCTCTTCATGTCCTCTGCCCATTTGTTAATCAGGTTATTTGCTTTTTGGGTGTTGAGGCATGTAAGTTCTTTGTGTATTTTGGATGTCAACCCCTTGATCGGATATGTCATTTACAAATATATTCTCCCATACTCTAGGATGCCTTTTTGTTTTGTTGATGATATCCTTTGCCATACAAAAACTTTTTAGTTTGATGTAGTCCCATGAGTTCATTTTTGCTTTTGTTTCCCTTTCTCGAGGAGATGGGTTCAGGAAGGAGTTGCTCATGCTTATATTCAGGAGATGTTTGCCTATGTTGTCTTCTAAGAGTTTTATGGTTTCATGACTTACATTCAAGTCTTTAATCCATTTTGAGTTTATTTTTGTGTATGGGGTTAAACAATAATCCAGTTTCATTCTCTTGCATGTAGCTGTCCAGTTTTGCCAACACCAGCTGTTGAAGAGGTTTCTCCATTGTATGTTCATGGCTCCTTTATCATATATTAATTGACCATATATGGTTGGGTTTATATCAGGGCTCTCTAGTCTGTTCCATTGGTCTATGGGTCTGTTCTTACACCAGTACCAAATTGTCTTGATTACTGTGGCTTTGTAGTAGAGCTTGAAGTTGGGGAGCGTAATTCCCCACTTTATTCTTCCTTCTCAGGATTGCTTTGGTCGGAGGTTCTTCATTTAAAAAGAATTCTGACTTAGATTCTCATCAAACAAAAAATTAACTTTTTTGGCCATTTTGAAGTTTTAAAAGAATATGAGCTCATTAGAGTAGATATTGTTACAATCACTATAACTATTACTTGACCTATTTTCATATTCATTTTCCTCTTATATTTATTTAATGCCTACTAAATACCAAGCAACATAATAAGGCCATGTTGTATGATAGAAAAATATTATTTTAGCCTTCTCAGGAAAAATATTGCCCTAGTATTACAGATGAAGAAACTTAATCTATTGGAAGTTAAGTTAACTTGCCTAAGCTAGGCTAGGATTTTAATCCATTTTTTTAATTCTAAATTCCCTGGTTCCCTTTCCTCCTGTAACAGAAGGTAACCTACTTCTTAGTTTTTTTTCTTTCTGAAGTATAATATCCTGTTTTTTCATTACTCTTCTATTTTTAAGTGTAGTAATCTCAAAGTAATAGTTATTTCATGATTATGTTTCTTTTTGCATTTTTATAAATCTAGAAACATCCTTGCTATACATGAGACATAGATTCTTGTTTTTAAATAAAATCTTTAATTTTTTCATAGCTTTTATGTTTACACAGTACATTAGAAATACATGTAGGGATTTACTGCATTCCTATGGATTACAAAGTCAGGAAGCAGTTTTAGGAGATATTCTATTAAGGATGTCTGTTCTCAATCAACTTTGTTTTTTTCTTTTTTCTTTATTTCAATAATGTACTCGGTTTAAACTGTTAATTATGCAAAGATAACTAAAGAAAAACATATGCTGTGATTGTAAGGTAACTAAAGTTAAATACCTAATATTGAACTCTAAAATCTTTTTAAGACCCTTAAAGAGCTGACCACCATACTATTCCTTACACCTCTGTGATCTTATTTTTTCATTACTTTTTTCTGGTCACCTTCCTCCATCTGTACTGATTATTCTTTTTGCTCTTGCTGTGCCTACTGCTTTGAACATCCCTTCAGATGCTTCATATTTTAGTCTCCCTTTTACAAACAGTCTTCCTACTCTTTTCCCTTCTCTATTTTCACTTTCTAACATTCTAAATACTACATTTTAGTTATTTATCTTATTTGTCTCTTCCACTAGAATATATGCACCACAAAATGGTGCCTGGCATATTGTAGGTAATTTGTTGAACCAATATTTACATATATGGAGATGGTATACTTTTTGGAAAACCAAAATCACATGAACATATTACTCTAATGCTTGTTTTCCCTCTCTCAGCAATTGTTAGATATTGCCAATTTATAGTGATTTGAGTAACTGCAGAATAGACTCCATAGTAAATTTGTTTCCGGGTTTTTGTCACTACAAATAATGTTTCAAAAAACATCCTTATGCATATTTCCTTATATTTTGGTGCTTTTATTTTTATGGAGTAAGTTTCTTCAATATATCCTAAATTTGATACTTCCAGAATATTTTCTTACTTTCGTCAGCAATACATGAATGTCATTTCTTTAAATTCTTGCCAGCATTTCTTAACCATGATATTCATGCTTTTAAGAGCCTCAGAAAGCAAATCGAAAGGAACTACTTTCAAATATCATTGCATATTTTTACATAATATTAAAACTCAAAGGTGATAAGTAATTCTTAATCAAATTAATTACATGTAAATCGATTCTTCTGAATGCACTAATGCTTTATAAATGGTTTCAAATGGGTGTGATGCTTAAAGAATTCTAGATTAAAGAGGAGACTCTTCTTTCCTGATCTCCAGCCTTGTATTTCTGTTTGAAAATTATCAGATGAGGTCTGAACAAAGTTTTGGTTCACTATGTTTTTCTTTATGATTTATATCTGGGAAAGCATACTGTTTTTTGAGACAGTACATTCTGGCTCTACCATTTCTGATTTAGGAACATCTTTTATGTTGGTCTTGGTCTGGTCTATGTGGATGTTCTGCATGAGTAACTTGATGCTTGTATAAAAAATGCTTCTTTGATCACCCTTTCTAACTGGAAAATTTTGGCTAACATGTTTGTAAAAACTGAAGCTGAGAATACTTCCCATTATATTTATCAGATTCACTTATCCTTATTCAACAAACATTTATTTATTGAATATTTATAGAAGAGTTCCCATCTAGAGGAAGGAATTCATATGGTCAAACTATAGAATCCTCTTGCAGTTAATTGCTTCTCTTAATACACTTAACAACTAGATTATGTTCTTGGCAGTTAGGATATTGTGGTCTCCATGTTTGATATATCTGTTTCACCCCTCCACTTTATTACTTATTGGTTTTCCCCCTGCCCTTTTCTTCATAAACTTTTAAGGAGCTACATAGGGTATATTTTTAAAATACTCCCATTAGATAATTTTCACCTAGGTTTTTTGCCATCACCTGCCATTGTTTACCCCACAATCTCAATTTTATACATTTTATTCTGATTATCACCTCCTATCTTTTCAACTTTACTTCCTCTAGAATTCTACCTCCAACAATCGCGACAATACCTGCCAGTGAATTATAGGATCCATTTATCCTACCCACCCTTTACTGTTCCTTACTCTTTTCTTTCACCTTATTCTCACCTGTATCCTAGTAACTAAATTTGTCTAGAAAAAAAAAAACACTCAATCTTGGCAACTAATTTTACTTCATATGTATGACACTGAACCGTTTAATGTTGCCCAATAGTGTAGGTATATTTCACTGGTTTAATTCATTCTGTAATTCATCTAACCATTATTTATTACCTTCTCCTTTAGCCTCTGATTCCCAATATATCCTCTCCTTGATAGCCTTCTATCCTATATCAGTAAGAAAACTGAAGCATCAGAAAACTGTCAAAGACTTTCCCTACCCTATCTGTCCATTCTCCCACCAATCCCTGTACCCATATACTTCCTACCAGTTACTAAATAAATTTTTTGTAAACAGTCCCTCCATTTGTGAACTACTTCCTATCTGGTTTCCCTTGCTCAAAAACATAGTGTAGCAGTTCTCTTTTCTTTCTCTTAAGTCATTTTTGCCCCTCTCTTGGATCCTTATTTCTCTAATCTTTAAAAAGTTTGATTCTGGCAAACTTCCTCCCCAGTTTTCAGCTACAAGCCCATTTCTTTGCTCCCCTTTGCAGTAAAACTTTTTTGTCTCTTTTGGTTATCTCTAATTCTTTTTCCTTCTTCTTGAATCTACTCTTGCCAGGCTCTCAACTCCCACACTCCACCAAAACTGTATGTTTTTATGGTCTGCAGTGATTTTCATGTAGCTAAATCCAATGATTACTTCTCTGTCCTTGTGTTACTAAGCATAGTAACACCTAACATACCCTCTTCAGTTGGCTTCTGTTATGCTATATACACTTGGTTTTTCTCCTACCTCTCTGGATCTTCCTTCTGTTGTCTCCTTTGCCTGTTCTTCCTCGTCTCCCCTTTTAGGTGAGCCCCTTAGCTCACTACATGATCTTCCTGATCCACCGGGCATTTCATCCTGCTTCTTAACTTTAAATATATACCAGTTGATCCCAAATTTGTATCTTTAGACCAGACCTCTTACTTAAACTCTAGTCTCGTATATCCAACTAGTTACTCAGCATGTACTTGTGTCCAAATGTGAGCTCCTGATATTTGCCCACCCCAACCCCACAACTCTATCTTGTAATTGCTCAGGCTAAAAACTTTGAAGTCATCCTTGATTCCTCTTTATCCTCCACTGTATTGGAAAATCTTGTTACCTTTTCCTTAAAAACATACCTAAAATTCAGTCATTTTTCATCACTTCTCACCCTGGTTAGAGTCATTAATATCATCTCTTACCTATATTACAGCAGTAATCATTTAACTGATCTCCCTGATCCCATCAGTGCTCTGTAATCTGTTTCCCAGCACTTTGAATCCTAAATCATTAAATCAAATCCTATCACTCTTCTCAAAATTGTTCAGTGCCTTTCCCTCAGAGTAGAAGATAAAGTCTTTAAAAAGCCCTGCCAGCCCTTAGGTAATAAAGCTCCCAGATACTCTCTATGAAAGTCATTTTCTACCATTCTCAACCATACTAGCCTGCTTGAACATTCCAGGCCCTACTTGAACATACTTACAGCTTATGTAGTAGCTATTCTCTTTTCCTGAAATACTTAGGATCTTTTAGATGTTTGCTTAAATTTCACCTTCCTGAGACTTATACTATTTAATAAATATTTAAATAAATGTCCCTATTTAAAACCAAAACCCCCTATCTGTCCCCATATACACACTTCTCCCAGCTCTAGTTGTGTTTTACATTGTACTGAATACCTTTTTTAAAATTATGTAATGTATTTATTATGTTTACTATCTGGGTTCCTCCCCTACCCAAGTAAATGTGAGCTTTATAAGCTTCATGTGGTCAGGGATATTCTGACTCATTTACTAATGAGTGCTAAGAGACTAGAACCATGCTTAGTACATAGCAAGTTAACTTTTTGTTGAATCCTGCCTCCCTTTCCATGGTATCTTCTATTTCTTTTTCTGTTGTTGATACCATTACTCATTATTCAGAAATGAAATCTTGATGTCACTTTGAGCTTCTCATTTATCCTTGCTTCCTATTCCCTACATCCATCAAATGAATGAATGTAGTAAATTAACTTAATCCAGTGCTTGGCACATATTAAACCCGATACCTATTAATTCTATTAATGTTGTCTTCATCACCACCTTTAATTGAGTTTGCAGTCTATTTATGAGCCTTCTGTTCTATTCTACTCCTCTGAGTTATCACTTCTTACCTGAAGTATTGCAGTAGGCTTAACAGTCTCTTTAAATAAGTAAATGCCTTTGCCTTTGCCACCTTTTGTCCTTAGTCTGATCATTCTTGTTCAGTGTTAACTTTTCCACAGTTTCCAGTTTCAAATACGCAGATGAATTGTCCTACTCCCTTCTCAAAAAACGTCAGTCTTCTTATTGCAGGGGAAATTGCACACATTTTCGTCCTATGTTTTCTGGGCTCATCACTCACTATGGTTTTCTACTCTTGACTTAACCACATTTACTTATATTCAGATTTGCTGAAGGTATATCTTTAATCTGGACTACCTCTCCCTAAATCCTTAAATCCTCATCTTAAAAAGCTCAACTTTCTCGTCATTTTGTTCCCTATACCCTCAGTTAGAAATCACCAGTTGGATTAGTGTCCTTTCTCTTTCCACAATGAGATTATTCTACAACTTGCCTCTTCATCAAAACCTCTACCTTTCTCCACATACACTCACATATAGCAGTTCCCCAGTAAGTGAAAAGAGGAGTAGGCATGTACCTTGTGACAAAATATAGGATATAGACTGAATGTTAACCCTTTTTTCCTATACTTCCAGACTACTTGTATCTTCCCAGTACAGTTATTCTGTTTTCATCTGTTCTCTTTGGAATCTTATATCAGCTATTACCACTTACCCCATACTCCTTCATCTTCAGTTTCTACTGTTTCATTACTCCTACTCTGGCCTATAACTTAACCAAGGTAACCAGCCTAAGGAAAACCTTACCTCTTGATTCTAAATCCAAATATTTTAAAAGCATAATCTATGTCTTGTTGACTCTGCTTTTTAAAATTTTAATTTTCAGCCCAGACCATTTGTCTGCTCCCCTGCAACTACACTGAACTATGGCAGAGATCCATAATGGCATCTTAACTGCTGAAACTTCTTTTCACTTCCTACTGATACTTCGTTGTGTTACTTAATCAGTGTTGATTTTCCTTTATGAAACTCTTCACCCACTGTAGCCATTTTCTCTTGATTGTCTTCCTCTGCCTGATTATCCTTTCCTAAAGTCTCACTTATTCTTCCTGCCCCTTCCCCACTGTGTGTGTGTGTACACACACACAAACACCCAATACACAATATATAGTCATAACTCTTAACCCTTGGTGAAATTTAGTTCATGAGTTTCAACTGCCACCTGCAAAATTATGCTACCTCTTTAATCTGTATCTCTCTTGTCTAAATCTGCTTAGTTTTAGAGAATTCCATGCCTTGTAGGTCCTTTTGCAGCAATAGTGTTTGAGATCTCCTCCTCAGAAATAGGAGCTCTGAATTTATGCCCAACTTTTGAGTCCAAAGGGTTAGTAAGATCTATGAGATTGTGAAAACACCAGCCTTAGAGCTTCAAAATTTAGAAAGAGTAAATACTTGACTCTTAGGACTGAACTCTAAAATTTGGTAATCCAAATTCCCTATTCCCAGAGGGCCAGCTGCCTCCACTGACTGAACTCTGTAAGGCCTGAGGCACTTGCCTACCTGAGACCCAGCCACACCCACACACAAAGACCTACTACCCAGCCCATCACCCCCATTCCACATCTAGGCTAGGTGGGCTGGATGAAAGCCTGCTTTCTGATTTAAACTTTTCAGTTTAAAAAGTTTCTTCCCCCTTGAATATCAATCACAGTAACCTGCCAGTATCAATCACAGTGACCTGCCATTGGACAAATTAAAAAATGCTGCAAAATAGAGAACCCATCGTGACTGAAGCCAGAAGTCTCAAACTTCACGTTATTTTGATTACCCAAAGATATTTCCTGTACCTTTCTCAAGGGTTCCCTGTCTAGACAGACATGACATAAATAAAACACCTTTGAGAGGCATGCAAACAAGAGTTTGAAGATAAACACTTTATGAGCCAGAGAAGGAAATTCTGAATTGGAGAGATTCAGTATATACTTATAGCCATAGTT
Source organism: Manis javanica (assembly GCF_040802235.1). Taxonomy (NCBI): domain Eukaryota; kingdom Metazoa; phylum Chordata; class Mammalia; order Pholidota; family Manidae; genus Manis; species Manis javanica. The sequence goes on from NC_133160.1 coordinate 115,399,466, forward strand.
GTTTTGCAAATGTTTTTCTGGCACATCCTTCACCCCGACTTCCACTTCTTCTCTTCCCCTTACACTTACCCATTGAAAGTCAGAGCTAAACAGGACAACCGTAGGCCTCTCTAACTGGAACTGTGGCAGAGAAAGCATTTCCTGAGGACAGGCAGCTAGCTCCACTGAAGCCAGGCTGGATTGCTTCACACATGCTTGGTTCCTTCTTTCAAACTCACCAAGCAGATACTACACCTCCTCCCTTGTAGTAACTAGGAACTGAACGGTCACCAATTACTGGTTTTTTACCCAGTTCTTTAAATGGTCAAAAGCTCCTTCTTTACTGGTCTTCATACTGGAGTTTGTGTACTTCTGGAGGACCAGCAAAAATTTCTAGGTGCTATGATGCGGGTTTTTTTTTTAGAAGAAATCTTTTTATTGAAATCTAGTTGCTATACAACATTATATTGGTTTCAAGTGTACAGCATGGTGATTTGATGATTATATACTTTCCTCAATGACCCTCCACCATAAGTGCAGCTATAACATATACAAAGAAGTTACAGTCTTACTGACAATATTCCCTATGCTGCACTACCACCCCTTGGGGGACAGGGCAGGAGTGCTGAGCAAGTCCCCATCCACCCAGTCAGCACTTAGCCCATCTGTCTCGGAAGCTTTCTCCATCCTCAAAGGCCCAGAGCTGGACAGGTGCATAGTAATTTTTTGTTTGTTTGTTATCATTAATCTACAGTTACATGCAGAACATTATGTTTACTAGACACCCCCTTCACCAGTCCCCCCGCCACAATCCCCATTACAGTCACTGTCCATCAGCATAGTAAGATGCTGTAGAATCACTACCTGTTTTCTGTGTTGTTCGGCCCTCCCCATGCCCCCCCCCAACATTATACATGCTAATCGTAATGCCCCCTTTCTTTTTCCCTGCCCTTATTCCTCCCTTCCCACCCATCCTCCCCAGTCCCTTTCCCTTTGGTAACTGTTAGTCCATTCTTGGGTTCTGTGATTCTGCTGCTGTTTTGTTCCTTCAGTTTTTCTTTGTTCTTATACTCCACATATGAGTGAAGTCATTTGGTACTTGTCTTTCTCTGCCTGGCTTATTTCACTGAGCATAATATCCTCTAGCTCCATCCATGTTGTTGCAAATTGTAGGATTTGTTTTCTTCTTATGGCTGAATAATATTCCATTGTGTATATGTACCACATCTATTCATCTACTGATGGACACTAAGGTTGCTTCCATTTCTTGGCTATTGTAAATAGTGCCGCGATAAACATAGGGATGCATCTCTTTTTCAAACTGGGCTGTGCAGACACATATGATGTAGCTTTTAGAATTTTAACTTCTATATGTATTCTTTCCTGAAATCCATCTGCCTGAGAAAGTATTGGTGTTTTATAGATTCTCCTTAACTCTTTCCCTTTTCAGGAACAACTTATTTATCTCTCGCCCAAGAGAATGCAATTTTGGTGCATTGCCCCAGGTTATAAAAACTTTCAAGGTTGACAAAACCTTTCAGGCCCCTACCAGGAATAATTTGAATAGGCAGAAGGAATGTCTAGCAAAAGACTTAAGAAATGGAATCAGACTTTTTCTGATGAAAAAGTAAGTCTGATCTGGAATATGAAATTGTCTTTGAGGTCTGGTTTCATTAGTTAGGACATTGTGACATTTTCCATAAACAGTATCATTGTTTTGACATATATATTTAAAATACACATAAAATATACAGAACAATAGATTATGGGCAGGGAATACATAATTTGAAAACTTTTTAGAGGACATGTAAACAAAGAGTTGAAGATAATTTTCCATTTTAGGAACCAAAGAAAAAAATTTAGTAGTTAAAATAGCTTATTAAGAGATGTTATTGGACTTTGAAACTTTTTTTTTATTATGAAAGAAATACTCATTTTAACAAATAGAAATGTCAGTTACATAAAGTAAACATTGAAAATCACCGTCTTTCTGCTACCCCTCTTGCAGTCCCACTCTCTCCAATAAGCCTTTTATTTGTATCCTCTTAAGCTATTTTTCTGTAATCTTACAAATAGGCCCACCTAAGGTATTCACTTCCCCTATAAATGGGATCATTGGTCTGCAGTGTGCCTTTTTTCCCCTAATATATATAAATTGTGAGCATTTTACCAAGTATATGTTTATAACACTTTTAATGACTGCCTAGTATTCTGTGAATGGATACTGTTGTTAATTTATCCCCCCATTGATGGATTTAGCTTGTTTCCATTTATTACCATTATTAATTTTAGAGTAGAAATTGTTGAATGTATGTATTTTTAAAAAATAAACTTTATTGAGATTTAATTTATGTACAGTGAAATGCACACATTTTAAGTGTAGTTTGAGTTTTGACAAAAGTATAGACCCATTTAACTACCATCTCAATTAATATGTAGAACACTGTCATCACCTCAGAAAGCTTCCTCCTCGTCCTTGTCTTTCAATACCTAACCTCTTCCCCTTGTTCCCCCTTCCCCCACATCCCCCAACAAAACAATCACTGATCTGATTTCTACCACTGTAGAATAGTCAGACTCTTCTGAATCATTTCTTTTGTTCAAAATATTTTTGAGAGTGAACATATATTTTTTCACTAGAAATGGTAATTTTATAGGAAAGTTTTTAGGATAAGCAGTTTGTAATGTTCATAGGAGGCTTTCAAATTACATTTCCTAAAATATAAATATTTATAGCCATTTAAGAATGAAACGCGGTACATTGTTATTTTAATTTATATTTCTTTAGTGATTATGAAACTATGTATCATTTACCCATTTAAAATTAGATTGTCTTTTATCAATTTGATCTTGATGTTTAAAAGTAGTATTTTCTCTTTACAATGATTTAAATATGATCTTGATGAAAAAATTAATTGAACTAGATGACTGAATTTTATGGTATCCCAGTTCCCTTATGGTAAAATAATGTGTGTGAAAACATTTTTTCCAAGGTAAGTTCCAGTGTTATAATTCTGATTTATTGATTCTTTAACAGTTAAGGGAAGAAAGCAGGAGACTAGCTTTGGCTGCCAAAAGAGAGAAGAGAAAAGAGAAGAGAAGAAAGAAAAAGGAAGAACAAAGAAGAAAACTAGAAGAAATTGAAGCCAAAAATAAAGAGAACTTTGAACTCCAAGCTGCTCAAGAAAAAGAAAAGCATAAAGTTGAAGGTATTTTTTTCTAAATAACCATCTAATTTGTTTCATGTAATACATTTTATTAAAAATTATATTTCCTTGGTGGAGTGGGACTAGTGAATTAGTGAAGTGGACAAAGAAATACTAACTTCAAATTATAAAATCATTTAGCCACAGGGATAGAAGTATAGCATAGGGAACAGCTCATAACATTATAGTATCTTTGTATGGTGACAGGTGGTAACTACACTTATCATAGTGAGCATTTACTAATGCATATAATTCATGAATCACTAAGTTGTTCATTTCAAACTAGTACAGTAGTACATATAAATTAGATTCTAATTAAATAATGATCAAAAAATATATTTCCTTAATATCAGTAAGTTGAGGTAAAAATAGGTTTCTAAGTTACTAAGCACTTAAAGTATAAATATGCTATTTTCATTTATTAACTTCTCCCATGTTTTATATTATGAAGAATTTCAAAGCTATAGATAAATTGAAAGAATGATAAAACAAAATAGCTGAATATTCTGTACCTACTTCTTAAAAATAAACATTTTACCATATTTGCTTTATCTTTTTCTCTCTAAATATGTATACATATTTTTTCTAAGCTGTCTGAAAGAAAGCTGCAGACATCCTGACAGTGCACCTATAAACCTTCAGCTTACAATGGAGCTAGAGGGTATTATGCTGAGTGAAATAAGCCAGGTGGAGAAAGACAAGTATCAAATGATTTCACTCATCTGTGGAGTATAAGAACAAAGGAAAAACTGAAGGAACAAAACAGCAGCAGACTCACAGAACCCAAGAATGGACTAACAGTTACCAAAGGGAAAAGGACTGGGGAGAATGGGTGGGAAGGGAAGGATAAGGGGGAAAAAAAAGGGCATTATGATTAGCACACATAATGTAGTGGCGGGTGGGACACGGGAAAGGCAATATATACAGAGAAGACAAGTAATGATTCTATAGCATCTTACTACACTGATGGACAGTGACTGTAATGGGGTATGTGGGGGAGACTTGATAACAGGGGGAGTCTAGTAACCATAATGTTATTTAAGTAATTGTACATTAATGATACCAAAATAAAAATATTTAAAAAAAATTCAGCTTACATTCTAAGAATGACATTTTCTTATATAATCCCAATACCATTTAAAATACCTAATAAAATTAACAGTTAACTCCATAATGTCATCTACAGTCCAGACCATATTCAGATTTTTCTCAAAGGAGGAAATTATTTTTAACTAGGTTTAGGTTCTAGCTAAAAGATTATTTGAGATAATGATATTATCGGGAGGAACCATTGGCACTAAACCACCAAATACATATGCTGTGTGTGTGTGTGTCTGTTAATTTCTTCCCCTCTAGGCTTTTATTTTGAAAAATTTCAAATGCAGAAATGTTTAAGGATTAGTATGCTAAACATCTGAATGTCACCTAGATTCTTTTAACATTTTGGTACATTTGTCTTAGTTATCTTTTTCCTCTCTTTTTGTGTGTATGTGTGTCGAGGAGGGGAGGGGACAGTTTACATATAAGCTGTATGCACTATTAGAAATCCCCCTAAACACTTGAGTGTATTATTTCCTAGAAAAAAACAGTATTTTACATAATCACAGTGACAATTATACTCAAGAAGTTTAATAATTATATATGTAATATACATATTACATACATATTTCCCAATTTGTCCCCAAAATACTCTTTAATAACTGCCTACTATGTACTGTTTAGGACTTAGGAACAAATTGGAGAATAGATCAATCATTTCCATCTGATTATTGAATGCTGGAATGACCAATGACTTTATGTCGTGGGTTTATTTTTCTTCATGTGCTTAAAGCTAAATATATTCTAGGGCTTGCTAATTCAGTATTACTACTTTTGCAGACGAGCCTGAAGTTTTGACAGAGCCTCCAAGTGCCACAACCACTACTACCATAGGTATATCTGCAACCTGGACAACTTTGGCAGGTTCCCATGGTAAAAGAAATAATACCATAACTACAACCAGTTCAAAAAGGAAAAACAGGAAAAATAAAATTACTCCGGAAAATGTTCAAATTATATTTGATGATCCACTACCAATCTCATATAGTCAGCCAGAGAAAGTAAATGGAGAGTCCAAGAGCAGCAGTACCAGCGAGAGTGGGGATAGTGATAACATGAGGATTTCCAGCTGCAGTGATGAAAGTAGTAACAGCAACAGCAGCCGAAAGAGTGACAATCATTCACCTGCTGTGGTCAGTACCTCTGTGACGAGCAAGAAGCAGCCATCTGTTCTGGTTACATTTCCAAAGGAGGAGAGAAAATCTGTTTCTGGCAAGACTTCAACAAAGTTAGTTCCAGTTTTCAGTTTTACTACTTATCATCATGAAAATCCTTGTGGCTGAATTTTTAGGAAAGCAAGCACATTAACAACTGGCACAATAAGGATTTGTCTTTGTGCTAAAGGCACAATTTCATTTGAAGAATAAGCTATTTTTGAAATTTTGTATTAATGAGAGAGAAAATAATTTTTACTATGTAATTTCTTCAGGTTGGTTGTTAAATTTAACCCAAAAAAGTATTGATTATGGTTTCTCAGGGATTATTATTGTAATTCAACTCTGCTAAATTTGACCTCTAAATAATATCAAAATGGCTCTTCATGTTATACCAAGTATTGAAAGGTGAAAAATAAGTTCCTCATTTGTTCACCATATTTATTCAAAAAATAAATAAAATTATATAGTAGATTGCCTTTATCATTTTAAATTTCTACATCGGTTGTATATTTAATGGACTTTTCCTTCCTCTCTGTTAAAGACTGTCAGAAACTGTCAGTGAAGTGACCAGTAATTCTCTGTCCACTTGCACAAAGTCTGGTCCATCTCCCCTTTCCTCTCCCAATGGGAAGTTAACAGTAGCAAGTCCTAAGCGTGGTCAAAAGAGGGAAGAAGGATGGAAGGAAGTTGTAAGAAGGTGAGAGAGTTTCTTTGGTTATTTTCCTCATTCCTTTTATGTGCTCTGTTTCATAGTAAAGTGTGGTTTATCTTACAGTTAAATTCCACAGACTATTCCAAAGGCTGAATCTAGCCAACAGAGACCTACACTATATTTTAAATGAAAAAAGTATAGTTAATGCTTTTTAAATTGGAAGATTCTGCATAAAAAGTTAGATGATTATGGTATCTGTCTGATTCCCCATAGGTATTGACACTTGGTAGAGAACTAATTTAAGTTCTTTAAGATGATACATTGTGTCTTGTTCAACTTTGTAATTCAGAACTCAGTATATAGTCTCTATTACTGACTTATAAATATTTGAACAATGAGTAAGTGTTGGTTTTACATTATTCTTGTCTTTAAAGCATAGGATACCTTTATTTTAAGAATTTTAGAACTAAAGTATTGTGCTTGGGATTTTAAAAATAGTTGTAAAAGTAAAACAGCATCCCAGAAACTGAAAAGAATGAAGATACCACAAGCACAGAAAGGATTTGATCCCTCATAAATCTTTGATAACCTATTTTAAAGACCTTCCCAGAAATACCATTAGAAAATTAAATTTTTGATTATTTGAAATAAAAGCTGTAATGAACCAAAGTTATTACTCTCAGTCCCAAAATGCACTGTACACTTTTTTCGTATTTTGAACCACAGCTTCCCCCTAACCCCATCTCTATCTTTCTCTTTGTCTCTCACACACATTCTGTTAAACTAACGGAAATCATAACATCAGAGTACTCTCTGTATTAAAGTAAGTTTCTGCATTCCTTTTATATTATGGTATACAAAAGAAATTCTTAACTAATTTGAAAATAATGACTTGTCAGAAATTGATACCCACCTTTCCTGAATCTGAATGTCTAAAATTACAATGTAATTTTGCAAGTATTAGATGAGTTTTGCTTTCTTAAAATTCCAGTGGGCTTTTCCCTTTCCTCATACTGCTAAACATTCTTTAAAGAATTTCTATATTTGAGGATAATCATTTTATGTCTCTTGAAGCATGCAGGGAAACCATTTTTAATATGATCCTTTCAGTTAGTATGTTAGAGAATAAAAAGAAGAATGTGAGTCAAACACCTGCCCACAAGATGCCTTTCCTGACTCTCTGGATTGCATTAGATGTGTCTTTGTGATACCCTGTTGAGCACTCATGGCATGGTCTTGTCGTTATCTTACATTGTGTTTCCATAGTCAGTTTATGTGGGCAGGAACCAATGTCTGTCATTTGCTGTTAGTATTTGCATTAATGAAGGTTGAAAGTCAAAAAAGCAAACAATCTTTGGTAATGAGATAAGAAGCTGCTATAGAGCTTTATCTTTCTCTTTTTTCTCTGTCTGTTTTGCTCTTTCATTCTCAGTTGTCTTTTATCATCTAGAGAGAATAGATCAAGGAGGCCTATTCAACAATAACCTATTCTGTATTTACAGAAACATAGCTATCTTCACTCTTACCTTAGAACCACTGATACTAGTGATTTATCTTAATTTATCTTTGCAACTTTTAAACAGGTCAAAGAAAGTATCTGTTCCATCAACTGTGATATCCAGAGTGATTGGAAGAGGAGGCTGTAATATTAATGCTATTCGGGAGTTCACTGGTGCACACATAGATATTGATAAACAAAAAGACAAGACGGGAGACCGGATAATAACCATAAGGCAAAACTTCGTCTCTTATGTTTTCTTCCCTTTGTGTTTTATTACACCATAGCTTAATGAAATATAAGCATTGGAGTTTTCAATTAAACTTCGTGTCTAATAGCATACTTTTTAAATGGCAGTTTGAAGAGTGTTTAAGAAGATAATCTTTACAATTCTTTCTCTAATTTATATGCTCTTGTGAAGTCTTTCAAAGAGCTGTAAAGGAATTTTTCTTTCGTGTGTGTGTGTGGCACAGGTTTAGATAACCTTTCCTTAACATAAATTGTTCATATGATATTCTTAAAAATTAATCTGAGACTTTGTAAGAAAGATTGTTTTTAAGCAGTAGTAGGTTTCCATCTTTCTTAACATTTGAAATTTGTTATTCTTAGATTGTGTCCTTAGAATATGAAGTCAGTAATACATTTAAATTTGATGTGGATATTTGTCTTGAATATGTTTGTGCCTGAATATCTTTAGCATAAAGATGATATTCCAATAAATCATAAGCTTGATTGTGAGAGGCAGATACCCCTTTGTAGTAAAAGAAAGGCTGTTATATAGCCTGTCTCAAAAGGAGAAAGGCAATTAGCCATCTCGATTTTGTACGTATCCTCCTCCTATTTTATTTTTCCCTCTCCTGGGATAGGAGGGTAGTCAGAACCTGCCTTATGTAGAGAAAAGGGAAGCAAATCCCCTTTATGAGTAATCTCCCCCTTAGGGTTCCCATAAGGTTTTCCCTAAAATCAATTATCTTCCTGAAAATCCAACGCTTAAGTTTTGACATTATGGTCCTTGTTGGCATTATCAGTATTCCTCTCCCATTTCGAGACATTTTTCCAATGTAATTAAATAATCATTCTAATAGAGAAACCACTAATAAATATGTCATAGATGAGGTCAACTTAGGTACCAGTATTTAAAATAAAATACTATTTTTTTACTCAGTTGTATCATTACCTTGTTTACTTAATTGATTTTTTAGTAGTGATCAACTGTTTATCTTTACACTAACATTATGGTTTATCTAGGTTTTTAAGTGCAGTGGTTTTTCTACCTGTAGTGTATTTTACAGTAGGAAAGTGATTTCTTAGTCTAAGGAAACAATAATAAATAAATTTTTGGAAAATAAACCACTTCCTATTCCTTTGAAAAATACAGTAACATGTCAGGACAGTTTATTGCTGTGTTGCAGAATACATCAAGAGTAGTCAGAAAATTACTGCTTAAATTTTGTTAATCTATATTCTCTGTACATATACATGCACACACACAACACACAAATGAATTTAGGATTTTATTAAAAAGTAGGGAAAATTGAACCTAATTTTTTTTTTTATCAACTAACAGGGGTGGCACTGAATCAACAAGACAAGCAACTCAGTTGATCAATGCTTTGATTAAGGATCCAGACAAAGAAATTGATGAACTTATTCCAAAGAATCGTTTGAAAAGTTCTTCAGCAAATTCCAAAATAGGGTCATCAGCACCTGCCACCACTGCTGCTAACAGTTCCTTAATGGGAATTAAAATGACGACTGTAGCTCTGTCATCAACATCTCAAACTGCCACAGCACTCACTGTGCCTGCAATTTCTTCTGCATCTACTCACAAAACCATTAAGAACCCAGTGAATAATGTAAGGCCTGGTTTTCCAGTTTCTCTTCCATTAGCATATCCTCCTCCACAGTTTGCACATGCTTTGCTTGCTGCTCAGACTTTCCAGCAGATTCGTCCACCAAGGTTGCCCATGACCCACTTTGGAGGTACTTTTCCACCAGCTCAATCCACTTGGGGTCCTTTTCCTGTCAGGCCTTTGAGCCCTGCCAGAGCTACTAACTCACCTAAGCCTCACATGGTGCCTCGCCATAGCAATCAGAATAGCAGTGGTTCTCAGGTGAATTCAGCAGGTTCTTTAACTTCAAGTCCAACTACTACGGCCAGTTCATCAGCTTCAACGGTGCCTGGTACATCTACAAATGGCAGCCCTAGTTCACCTTCTGTCAGAAGGCAGCTGTTTGTCACAGTTGTGAAGACGTCCAATGCCACCACCACCACAGTCACAACCACAGCGAGCAACAATAGCACTGCGCCCACAAATGCCACGTACCCTATGCCTACTGCCAAAGAACACTACCCAGGATCATCCCCATCTTCCCCTTCACCGCCTGCCCAGCCAGGAGGGGTTTCTAGAAACAGCCCTTTGGATTGTGGAACAGTATCTCCAAGTAAAGGGGCATCTTCCTCTGAACAGGAAGCAAGTAGTCCACCAGTAGTAGAAACAGCAAACAGCAGATCTCCAAACAGCAGCAGTTCTTCTGGGAGTTCATCAGTTCATTCTACTCAGCCACAGCCTCCGGGATCTGTTTCTCAGGAGCCAAGACCACCTCTGCAGCAGTCTCAGGTTCCTCCCCCGGAAGTTAGAATGACTGTTCCTCCTTTGGCAACAAGTTCTGCTCCAGTGGCGGTGCCTTCTACTGCTCCAGTGACTTACCCTATGCCTCAGACACAAATGGGATGCTCACATACTGCTCCTAAAATGGAAACCCCTGCTCTTAGACCATCCTCTCATGGCACAACTGCCTCTCACAAGAGTCCAGCTCCAGTGCAAAATTCCTCTGTTGCAGTCCTCAGTGTCAATCACATTAAAAGACCTCACAGTGTTCCCTCTTCTGTCCAGCTACCTTCAACCTTAAGTACACAAAGTGCTTGTCAAAATTCAGTACATCCAACAAATAAGCCTATTGCTCCCAATTTCAGCACCCCCTTACCATTTGGGCCCTTTAGCACATTGTTTGAAAACAGCCCTACTTCTGCTCATGCCTTCTGGGGAGGATCTGTTGTTTCATCTCAGTCAACACCAGAATCTATGCTATCAGGAAAATCCTCCTATTTGCCAAATTCAGATCCTTTACATCAGTCTGAGACTTCCAAAGCTCCAGGTTTCAGACCACCATTACAGAGACCCACTCCAAGTCCCTCAGGTGAGTTTGTATGTTCTGACATTCTGCAGCCGCTCATTACAAAGTGATATGAGAACTCTTGGTCATTTTCTAATATTTTTGCTGTCTGACTGGGCCAGATGGGGACAGAAATTATTGTATTCAGTTAACTAAAATGCTGTTGTATTAGATGTTTAGTATGGGGTTATTATTTTCTTTAATCTTTTTAGAAGCTACAGTGGATATTATCTTGAATTTCCATAAATAAATTTCTTCATCAGGTATATTTTTCTCTCTCAAAATAAAAGGTCTCTTCTGTTTTAATTTAATAAGATACTATCAAAAGTTGGCTTTTATTTCAAATAAAAATGATTTTTTATATTTTATTTTTCTGATACTCTTTTCTTGCTTTCAAAAAAAAATGAGAAAAGTACAGATCCATACAGTTTAATAGGGTGGGTAACCACTAACTATATGTGCTATTTAAATTTAATTAAAATTAAATAAAATTAAAAATTCATCTCAGTCAAGCAGGATGATTTTTTTAATTTTTCAGTTTTATTAGGGTATTATTGACATATATCACTGTGTAAGTTCCAGGTATGCAGTATAATAGTGTGACTTAAATATATTGTGAAATGATTACCACAATAAATTTAGTTAGCATCCATTATCTCATACAGATACAATAAAAGCAAACAAAAATTTCTTTTTTCCTTATAATGAAAACTCTTAGGATTTACTCTCAACAAGTGTGATATATATCACATGACAGTCTTAACTATAGTCACCACATTGTACTTTATTCTATATTATTTATCCTATGTTTATCCTTATTTATCCTTAATACTTATTTACCCTGTTAATTGGAAGTTTGTATGTTTTGACCACCTTACTCCAGTTCTCATTTCCTACTCCCCACCTCTGATAACCAGAAATCTGATCTCTTTGTCTATGAGTTTGTTTGATTTTAGATTCCACATATAAATGAGATCAACACAGTATTTGTCTTTTTCTGTTTGACTTTTCTCACTTAGCATAATGCCCTCAAAGTCTATCTATGTTGTCACAAATGGCAGATTTCCTTCTTTATTGGCTGAATAACTAATATTCATGTGTGTGTGTCACAGCCTATTTATCCATTCATCCATAATGGACACTAAGGTTGTTTCCATGTCATGGTCATTGTTAATAATGCTGCTATGAACATGGGAGTGCAGATATCTTTCCACATGAGTGTTTACGTTTCCTTGAGATATATTCACAGAATTAGAATTGCTGGATCATATGATAGTTCTATTTTTAATTTTTTTGAGGATCCTCCATACTCTTCTCCATAGTAGCTGTTAACTGGCCATATTTCAAGTGCCTAATAAGCACATATGGCTAGTGGCTGCCATATTGTACACAGATACTGAACATGTCCATTATTACAGAAAGTTCATTTGGTATAAATTATCATCACAATGCTGATAATTTATAGAGAATCTAAAGGTCTCCTGGTTGCTTTTTGTTTTTTCAACTTTTTAATTTGAAATGTTTTTAGATATATAGAAGAGTTCTCTGTAATTACCCCAGCTTCTCCTAATGTAAATACATTATGTAACCATGATACATTTATTAAAACTGAGAAACTAATATTGGTACAGTATCATTAACTAGTCTACAGACTTTACTCAAATTTCACCAGTTTTCCCAATATCCTTTGCTGTTGCAGTATCCAATCTAGGATACCAAGTTGCATTGAAAGCTGTGTGTTTGAATATGAACATTTCAAGTAATTAAAGATAATCCATGCCGGAGATAGACAAACTGTGGTGCTAAATATGGCTTACTGCCTATTTGTAAATTTTTTTATTGCAATGTAACAGTGATGTAAGGTTTTTATTTTTGTTTTTACTTAAAAAAGTATGTGACACAAAAATAGGAAATTCAAATTTCAGTGATCATAAATAAAGTTTTATTGAAACACAGCCATGCTTACTCATTTACATATTGTGATATGGCTGCTTTCATGCCCTACTGACAGCCTAAAAATACTGTTTAGCCCTTTACAGAAAGGTTGCCAGCCTGATCTGTGTTATCGAAGAGGTGACATTCTGGGATTAAAATTTCTAAATTTAATGGGAACTGGATGTTGTTTCTAACTTATTTATGTAAAATATAAATACATAAGAACATGGTCAGTAAATATTTGTTTGCTGAGGTTGATTGAAATATGTGTACCTTCAAAATTGTTTCAAAAACAATTGGGTGTTTAGTATGCTACCAAAGCGAGGAAGTGACGTTTCTGGGGGGTGTTAATTTGTCCCAAAATTCACACTGAAGTTTAACCTGAGAGTCCATCAGAGGGGAATATTGCTAAATTTGGGTCAAAATAGGCATGTTTGCCTTCACAACTACACCACTATTACTATATCCAAGAAAATTAACATTAATTCAATAATAGCACCCAATATGTAGTATCGTCATTCCAAATATATATGCTTACATGTTTCTTTTTTTTCATTTGATCCAATATCCAATCAAGGTTCCCACATTGCTTTTGACTATTTCGTCTCTTTGGTCTCTAGTCTAAACCATCTCACCACCTTCCTTTGTTCTTCTTGACATTGAATCCTTTGAAGAATCCAGTTGTCCTGAAGAATGTCCCACATCTTAAGTTCATCTATTTCCTCAATCTTAGATTACATTCAGGTCAGACATTTATGGCATGAACATCAGATAGATGTTTTAAGGAGTATAATTCCACTGCATTATATAAGGAGACAGTCAATGACAAATCATCCCACTATTAGCTATGGAAAGCATGGCCACTCAGTTAAGGGGCTGATCATGAGATCTCTCCATTGTGGAAGTATAGTTACAGTCTTTTTTTCCCTGATAATTCTTAATTTTTTTAAGAGGTTATTTATTTTTATAGCACTTTTACATTCAGAGAAAAATTGAGAGAAATAGAAATTTCCCATATACTCGATAATCCTAAGCCGGCATACTCTCCCCATTATCAACATTCCCCACCAGAGTGGTATGGTGGTTTCAATTGATGAATCTACATGAACATATCTTATCAAAGCCCACAGTTAACATTAGGGCTAACTCTTGGTGGTGTACATTCTGTGGGTTTGAACAAATGTCTAATGACATGTATCTAAGATTATAGTGTCATATACAGAGTGTTGTCATTGTCTTGAAATTCCTCTGTACTTGGCCTATTCATCCTTCCCTCCCCCCTAAGTTTTTTAGAGATAAGTTTTTATGCAACTCCTAGGCCATTAACCTATTCAAATTCCAATACTTATATTAAAGCCACAAGTATTCTATAACTACTAAAAAATCAAATATTAAAACTAAATATAAAAAAATTTTCTTTGATTATTCCTTTTTTATAGTGATCTTTATAAGATAAAAGGAATGATATGTCACTGGACTGAGAGAAGTAAGCAGGGAGACATTTTTTAATCTAAAATATTTTTGGATATATCAGGGACCTCAGAATTTTCAGTTTTTCTAATTATTTATCTTATGGGTAACTATTAGCAGTTATGATTATCTTTTACATTATAGGTATTGTCAACATGGACTCGCCATATGGTTCTGTAACACCTTCTTCTACACATTTGGGAAACTTTGCCTCAAATCTTTCAGGAGGTCAAATGTATGGACCTGGGGCACCCCTTGGAGGAGCACCCACAGCTGCTAACTTTAACAGACAGCATTTTTCCCCACTTAGTTTGTTGACTCCATGTTCATCAGCATCAAATGGTGAGTATTATACACTGTAATTCCATAGGAGGAATGTCTATGTATGTTTCCTTAAAAGCAAAAGGTTTTAAGTTTTTCAAAGTTTGAAATTTTTTAACATTTAAAAATCATAATATGATAGATAAAAATATAATTTGTATTCATGGCAATCTGTGAAATCAGGAAGAATTACAGTAATATTTCCAAATCTTTAAATTACTAGAATCAACATCATTTAAATTACTAGAATCAAACCTAGAATATTATATTGAAATTATTTATTTCTAATTTTTTGAGAAATAATTCATCTTGTTATACCATCTATACATTGACTTTTAGTTTTATTTGAGAATTCACTTATCAAAGAGAAAGATTTCTAGCTTAAAAAAATAAATATCAGGTGCTTTTTGTCCACTTTTAAATCTCAAGTACTACATAAACAGCACAGCTGATTTCACATTATCCATTATTAGATGTATGTTGTTAACTCTGCTCAGATTTTTGGAGCAGTGCTTAGATTTTCAAACTAGGGAAGATCAGTCATCAATAGGGAATTCAACTCACATCACAAAAATTCTATAGTAAGATGATTTGGGTTTTAATTAAACTACCAAATCTCTCCTTACTAGCAATGCAAGAACCCAGGTGATAGAGCCTGTTCAACTGAATGAAAGAGTAAAAAACTTTTAAATATTTGAGAAATACATATCAAAGTACACCACTTACAGTATGAAGTAGTGGTTTATAGTGAATCTGCATATTGCGTAGTTTTTCTTGTATTTGTCAAATAACAAGGAGCAGGAGCATCATATAGAAAGGATATTATTCTTTCACAAGAGTCCCTAAGAGAAGAAGTAGGTTTTAAAAGACTAGCAGTTCTCATTGAAGATATTTTACCTATCTTTGAAAAAGGTTAAGAAAATTTCTTAACAATTATAATTGAGATAAAGTGAATAGTTTAATAATGTTACTTAGCCTGATTTATTTAAACATAAGCCATTAAATAGAATAGTTAAACTAAATGTAGCTCTAAGGAATAAGTGGTTGTTAAATTTTAGTCTTTAACTCTGGCTGGTAATAAGGTTATAACATCAGTTACTTAAAGCTGTATTCAGTACAGCATTCCTCAAGTTACTAGAGGAATATGTTTTTTGTTTTGGGGTTTTGTTTATTATAAGGAAGACTGACAGGTATATATTGAAGAATTGGAAGGTAGTTCACTCTGTATTAATGATTGGTACTTTTTCCTAACTAGGGGTGCCTTCCTTCAGGGATATGACTTTGAAGAGACTTAAAGGGCAGAGTACAACAATTAAAGACAAAAAGAGCCGACAAGAAAATTAAAATAGTGAGGATTACCAATGTACTTCTTTTGTAATATAGCTAATAACTATGTTAAACTAACAACAACAGTTAATTTATTGAGTTTAGGTACTTTTCAAGTTAATTTCACCCCAAACTGCCTTTGTAGGCAAAACCCTAATATAAGCATTTATGTGAGCTTAGACAGGTCACTTCAGGGAACCTCAATTTTCTGATCTGTTAATATCTACCACACTGGATTAGTGTAATAAGTTAATTGGATTATGTATCTGTTATCTACTATTACTTCTGGTCTGTTTCTTTTTTTGATGATAAGTATGAGGATGGTTATAATGATAGTAAGTGTTAATCCTGTTTTCTAATAGTTTTATGAATGTACCACTATATAGTAAAATCTGGAAAAAGAACAAAGTAAAGATTATTTAAGAGCTATAGGTAGTTATTGAATATATTCAAGACTAATGAAGTTGGAACAGTAGAGCAAACATTTTTATAAATAGCCAATGATTAAAATGTTGGAATACATTATAATTTTCTGATTTTAGCTGCTTAGTTTTTTTTCAGACTCCTTTTAAAATTAGTTTTAATCTCTAAATATATAACAGATCTGGATCAGTGTCCTCTAAGTATGTTGAGCTGAAAAATAAACCATAAGAATAAACATCTCCCTTAAAATGTCTACCCCTGGGTTATTCATATTCACCTATTTATATATAAAATAAGGATAGCTTTTTATTTTCATATTCATAAAAAATAGACATTGGGGAAAGAGAAGGAAAAATTGCAACACGACGGTCATTGAAATGTGTTACCTGAAATTTTTTGGTTATCTTTAAAATAGGATTCTGAGAAGCAGAGAATGTTTTTAAGTACACTAGAAACATTTATTGGTATTAATGTTTATTACAATTGCTTTTATTGGTACATTCCAGCAACTTTTTTGTTTCAAAAAATTTTAGGCTTACAGAAAAGTTGAAACAATACTTCTAGAAACATCTATATTCCTTTCAATTGGTAATGACTTAAATTTACCAATTTCTTTTTAAACATTTTGTTCCATTTTACTTTATCTCTCTGCTTTTTGTTGTTGAAACATTAGATTCATAAGTGATACTTCAAACATAAAAACTTCAGTCTGCAACTGAAAAATAAGGATGCTTTCTTACATAACCAGAATATCATTATCAAATACTAATATGTTAACATTAATTTAGTAGTAATATCTGATATGCAGTGCCTCTTCAAGTACTCCCAATTGTCCTAACTTTTTTGGGGGATTTTTTTTCCCCTTTGAGCCATGAACACCTCAAGGTAAACAGGTTGCATTTGTGTATGTCTCTCACATCTAACTTTTTTAAAAAGTAAGTTTAAACTTGTAAGAATAGCACAAAGAACCCTTGTATATTTTTCCCAGATTCACCAATTGTTAATATGTTGCTACACTCCTCCTTCTCTGCCATGTATCCCTCTGTCTGTGTGTGTGTGTATGATATTTTTCCTGCTCCATTCTAGAGTTAGTTGCAGATATCAAATTTTCCTCTAAATACTCCAGATTAAAATGTTTCCTAAGAACAAGACACTGTCTTCCACAACTGCAGTGCAGTTATGAAATTCAGCAAATATTACACTGACAAAATATTATATATAGTCCATATTCACATTTCACCAGTTGTCTGAATTAATGCCTCTATTATTTCCTCTCCTCCAAGATTCAAGTCAGGATCACAAACTGTGTTTAGTTCCAATGTCTTTTTAGTCTCAAATAATCTGAAACTCTTCCTTTAGCCTTTGTCTTTCAAAGACTCTTTTAAGATTACAGGTCAGTTGTTTGGTAAAACACCCCTTAATTTGTTTTTCTGGTATTTTTTTGTGATTAAATTTATATTTTGTATTTTTTATGGGAATTCTAGTATACAGTCAGTGTTGTATCCTCAGTGCATTAAATTAGAAGGTATAAAATGGCAGTTTGTACCATTTTGGTGATGTTAATCACTTGGTTAAGATTGTGTATGCCAGATTTCTATACTGTCAAATTATCATTTTTTCCTTTGTACTTAATAAGTAATCTGTGGATAGTTACTTTGAGACTGTGATCTTATTCCTCATTAGACTTTCAGGCAGAGTTTAAGGGAAATAAGAGAAGAAGTAGCACTTGTCTTAGTATAAATAAGTTTGATTTTTGTAACCATGTTAATTTAATGTTCATAAATTTTTAAATCAACTTTGGTGAAGGAAAAAAACACTAAAATTGAATATAAATAGAAACAAACCTTTGTGTATTGCAAATTATTAACATAAATCTACTTTTTATACCCTTCAGTCTAAAGACAGACTTTAGACAAATCTTCAGTTCTACTTATGACACTTACTTTTTATAGTTTATGGATAAGCAACTTTAAAACTATATGTGATTTATTATAAGATTGAACAAATTAATAAATAAGTATTTCGACAGTGTTATAACCCAAGTTCTTACTGTGAGAAAAGAGAAAATGTGGGAATGGATAAGGCAAGGAAGAACTCTGTAGAATTAGGGAATCAATTTGAACTCATGATTTTTTAAAATATGTATGTACAGGATTGCATCATATGAAATTGCCATTTTTCCTCCAGTTCTATCTACTGAGAGGGCCTTGAAGCAATCAATCTTCAGCAGCAGTGAGCACATATAGTATCCAGATCTGTCTATTAAATTTTTTGTCCACTAAAACAATCTAGGGTTTCTTGGGGAAATAGCTGATTTGTGAGTTGGGGGCAAGGAGAATACAAGGGGAACCTGCAAAGTCTTATAATGTCAAAAAGCAATTAGGTGCTCAAAATGATGGGACCTGTTCAGGACATAGGAGGCAGCTTCAAAGGGCTCACACCGGCCAAATTCAAAAGAATTTGACCACCAAAATGAATAATGGCACCTCGTTGGATAAAACAAGAATCCATGAGTTTACAGTGATTATAAATAACATTTTTAAATGCAAGGAAAGGAAACTTCCTTGTAATAAAATGACAACACATAAATTTTGAAGGAATTAAAATTAGAGCCATCATTTTGCACCTGTTAGAGTGATTGATTCAGGCAACTGACCTCAGACCTTTACCTCTAATACTGAATTTTTAACTAGTTTGTATTTTCCTCACCTAATATAAGTCTTAATACTGTTACTTTTAAGGAACATTTAGTTGGTTTTGTCTGAGTTCCAACTCTTGGTTAGGTAATCTGTTCACATGAAACTATTTTTTTTTTGTTTATGGTAGTCTTTTAAAATTTTATTTTCAGTATTTATTTATATATTTTTCTTAAAGGCTGCCTTCCAGATGCTGTAGTAGAACCACAGAAGCTTTACTTATTTTTCATAATATATATATATGGTTTATTTGAACAGGTTCTATCATGTTTCTCCATACACTCCAGTCCTTTCTTCCTGCCCCCCCTAGAACATCAGGACATGATATTAGGACCCTAACAAATTAAGTTGGGCTGTGGGAGACAAGGACCCTGCCTTTACAGAAAATAAAAGAAAACAAAAACCCTTTCTTGAGGCCCCAGAATAACATTGGTGATGCCCAAGAACCTTCTGTATGTAGCCTAGGCAGCGATCACCTGAGCATTGTCCCACTCAAATTGGTAAAATCTATCCTATCAATATTCAGTCAGTCCTGCGTTGATTACTGGTCACTGGCTCTGGTCTGTAAGTTTCAGTCTTTGACAAATTTAGTCAATGGGCCGTTTTGACATTCAGTCTTATAAAACTGTTATCAGTTCAAAAAGCATTAACAGTTTGAAAGAAAGGAACTAATTTTAAATCAAAATAATGTATTTACAAAACAGTACCCTTACAATGTGTGTTGCATGCTGGTATTTTTTGTTTTCTTTAAACTTTAAAAAAAGTTTTGTGCTAGTCATGACCAATTACATTCATCTTATGATCTGTAGTTTAATAAACACTGAATTTAAGCATGAAGAAAGTACAGTATAATTTTCCTGCAGGAAATTTTATTTTTGATTTGTAAGTCACACTGTTCCTTGAATTTGAATCCAGAACTCTTGTCATTTCAAAAATGACGTGGGTTTACCTTGAAGCTTAAGCTTGACATACCTCATTGCAAGAGGTCCTCCCAAGGTCCTATACCTAATTTTTGTATTTGTAATTTTGTATTCTTTTCTAAAGTTCCCAAGGTGATATAAGATCCAACAGAACTTCTAAATCTGTTATTTCTCCAATATATATGATACATTATTTTAAAATAACATAGCTCTGAATTAAACTTTTTGTTTTTTTCTAATTAAAGAAATTATAAGTAGACATGAGAAATTATAATAATTAGGCTTTTTTTGTGGCAAAGAATATAGGCCTACCCAAGGAATCTCAAGGAACATGGTATTTATTTTTAGGCTATGCAGAGCCATCTTCAGAACAATCCAGGATTTGAGACAGCTATTCTCTCCATCTCTCTAGAGGATTTATGGTCTCTCAATTCATGGTGTTTCTTATGAGGCTCTTATATTTACTCTCTACACTTAGGCTTCTTCATAATCTCATCTTGAATATGGTCCTTAAAGATTCAATTCATAGTTAATTAAACCAGTTTTTCTCTGATGATCAGTTACACCTTCTTGAATGAGGAATATGATTGGCCCAGCTCGTATGTTCAGGTTAGGCCATGTCAGTCATAGATTGCTGGCTCACCTGAGATGGATCACTCTTTGGTCAGATGCCTGTCGTTAGTCCAGCAAGCCTTCAAGAAGGAGAGGAAAACAGTCATCTGATAAAAACTATGGCTAGTGAGGTTGGCAGAATCTGTGAAAAGGGCAAGTCTTTTAAATGGGGCACATTAGCAGGCAGGCCTGTTTATTCGGTTCATTAAAAAAACGTGAAGGGTTGCTGTTATTTTGCTTTGCTTTTGTTTTTTGAAGGAAACAAGTAAGAAAAGATAAACTAGATCTAACACAGAGGTTAGGGCAGGTTCTCAGAGACGAGTGTGGGGGAAGGTAGGATTCATTTATTTTTCTGTCCTGCCACACCACTAAAACTATGTCTTGGTGTTGGTTGTTTTGGGTTGATTCTCAGGTATGTAATTGTGCTCTTTAAGTACTTAGTTTAAAAAACAAAAAAAATTTTAATCCCTCATGTTTTCCCCTTCGTGTGTTCTTTGTAGTTCAGTTTAGTCTTTTCTGTAATAATCTTTCATTTCTAACACTTCAGTTTCATTATCTCATTACCAGTTTTACTAATTCTGAAGTATGCTGTTCTTTCATGTCTTACCATCATTTCTTTTAGCTCACTTTGGAATTATAGGCTGTAGTTTCTTTCTATAGTTTCTGCCTTTGGAGTATTAGGGTATACCTTTCTTTCTAGCATGCTTTTATTGTCTACAAGATGTTTTGGGTCTGTATCTCTTTTAGTTCACATAATGGAATTCGACTGTGTGGTTTTTTTTCATATTTTTGTTCCCCAATAATATCAATATCCATATAAGTTTTTTAAGTATTTTCACATTCATTCTTTATGTTAATAGTCAGTACAACTCACTAGTAGGTGGTTTAGCCAACAAACACTTCTGCAAACACTGGTATGATGTAATTGGTCTCCACAGTATTTTCCAATTCCAAATTTGTAAGATACCTGAATCCCGTTTTTTTTTCCCCTGTCATAACATATCAAAGGACGAGTGTTCCCTAAGAATACAGTTTGGGAATTGCTAATACAGGCATGTTTTTCCCCACCTATGTTTTGTTGTTCGTTTAATTAAAACATTGTCTTCTCATTGCTTTGTTGTTATACTTTACTCAGTATCAAGGGTTAATTCATTTAAATATTAATTGGTTTAATGGTTTATTATATGTGTAATTACAGCTTTCATATCTTAACATTCTACCACATAACTAAATGGGAAAACTGTAAGCCAAATTAAAAAATGACTGAAATAGAACTTTAACGAAATTAATATGCATAGTTTATTATTGAGCATTTTTCTCATATTTAATTTTTCCTCAGAGTGCATATTTTAAGTATCTTCAGAATTTAAGGTTTGATTTTATAAAATTATATGCTCTATGGATGACGTGTATACTATTTCAAAATATTTTTTCTCTAGATTCTCCCACACAGTCAGTATCCTCAGGAGTTCATGCACCTTCTCCTACCCCATCATCAGTACCTTTAGGGTCAGAAAAGCCCAGCAATGTCTCTCAGGACAGGAAAGTTCCAGTCCCTATTGGGACTGAACGTTCTGCACGTATCAGGCAAACTGGAACTTCAGCTCCATCTGTTATTGGAAGTAACTTGTCCACATCAGTAGGGCATAGTGGCATCTGGTCCTTTGAAGGGATTGGTGGCAATCAAGGTATGATGTACTATCCTGCTTACTAGAAATTGTTTCTGTATTTAACTAAAATATTGTAAGAGTATTTAACTTTCATAGTCATTGTTAAAAGATCTGTATTCATATCTGTTTTGATAATCTTTTAAGAGTTCAGAACATTTTTGTTCCCATGTGATACTCCATTTCATTCACATTGATAAATATGAATTTATCATTGCTTTTTGAAAGTAGTCATAAGCATATTCTTTTCTTAATTTCATCAAATTAAAGAGATGCTAATAATTTCCTTCTCTTCAGCTTTTATCTTAGCTTATTTTCTCTGTGTAACAAAGTGTTTAGTTTATTAGGTTATTAGATCACTAGGTACAAACTTGGAAATACTGCATTAAATATATATAAAAGTAGATCATTATTCTAAAGGTATTCACAATGTAATGTGGAAAGTATTGAATAGAAATATATGAAATACTTTGTTTTTGTCTTCTGATTTTAAATTATCACCAACTATTTTTTTCTGACTCTTTCATTTTCCCTCAGACAAAGTAGATTGGTGTAACCCTGGGATGGGAAATCCTATGATTCATAGGCCAATGTCTGATCCAGGAGTGTTTTCACAGCATCAAGCAATGGAGCGAGAGAGTACAGGAATTGTAACTCCTTCTGGTACATTCCATCAGCATGTTCCTGCAGGATACATGGACTTTCCTAAAGTTGGGGTAATGGTGATTTAAATAAGCATTTTCATTATTTCTAAATGTTTTCTTATTATTAACCTGATCTCTTTACAAGTGGATAAGTGTTTGTGAAATGATGGTAAGGCTCTGCCTGCAATTATAGGTCAAAATCTGGCTAAAATATAAATCTTTATAAGTTCTGCTTTTGTGTCCATCATTTAGAGATGTGTTTTTTGATTAAATAATTTAAGCTTATGTATGATATAAAGCCAGAAGAAATCATATCATGGAAAATAATTTTTTAGATTACCTAGATAATTTACACTTCCAAAATGAGGTAAAGTTTCAAATACCATTTTAAGGCTGTGGATTATATTTGGGAAAGTAAGCAGTGACTTGAATGTACATGCATAACCTTTCCTTTCTCCTTTTTTCTAAGGGTATGCCTTTTTCTGTATATGGGAATGCAATGATTCCTCCAGTAGCACCTATTCCTGATGGTGCCGGAGGACCCATATTTAATGGCCCTCATGCTGCGGACCCCTCTTGGAACTCCCTGATAAAGATGGTTTCAAGCTCCACAGAAAATAATGGCCCTCAAACGGTAAGGCTGATTATTCAGTGAACTTTTATGTAGTGTTAATGAGATGCCAAAATAGACAAGACACAGGTAAATCATGGTAGTGAGAGAGTATGGTGAATGTGAGCAGTTGAGAAAATTTAAGGGGAATTTAATAAAGCTAAAATATAGCAGAGGGATGTGGAAAATGGTACCAAAGCTAGTGATTTGGGCTAAAATTATGAAAGGCATAATACATTCCATAGAGTAGCAGATGATTACTAAAAGATTTTAAGTTGCAAAGAGTTGTAATTTATACATCAGAATTTATTGCTGGTGTGCAAGGGGCCATTTACCATTTAGTACTTTTATTGAAAGTATTATAAATGTCAAAACAGCATATAATTATAACTGAAAATGCACAGACATGGTTGTTTATTTTAACTTATTTTGGTGTATGTTGAATATCTTTGCTTCATTTTCCTTCCACAAACATCAATCTGTATGTACTCTGGTAATGGTTTTAAAAAATGTTGATAAATCAGATCTTGTTTGAGGAATTAGAGAAGAGGCAGGAAAACTACAAGTAAAAATGGCTTATTGTTGCTTTTCTTCATTGTTTCTGAGTATGTTGCAAAATGAATGAGATTTAGCTGTTTTTTAGTCCATAGATATTAACAGCACTTCCTAGTTTTTAAGAGTCTTGTTTAACCAACTATATGTTGAATATGTAATATTTAATACAATGCATGCTCTATATTCCTAGGTGTGGACTGGACCTTGGGCACCTCACATGAACAGTGTGCATATGAACCAGCTTGGCTGATGAGGAGCATCTTGTTAGCCTGCAGATTCCTTTTCATTCAGAGGAAATCACAAGTGGCCGGAAAAAAAATTTATGCTCCCAAATCATTCTACTGATGTGCTTGACTGAAGTGTGTAGGCTTTTTGCAGAAGAACTTACTAACTGACCTATTTTCTGTGAACATTTGTGACTGCTCATCCCCCATCATCATCTGTTTTACCTTAGTTAGCATTTTTCTTATCATTTTTCTTTTTTTTTCTTTTCCTCTTCCCCTTTGGACATAACTTTCTGTTGAAGCTGTTCTTTGGCTGGTTGGTTTTA
Organism: Manis javanica; assembly: GCF_040802235.1. Classification (NCBI taxonomy): domain Eukaryota; kingdom Metazoa; phylum Chordata; class Mammalia; order Pholidota; family Manidae; genus Manis; species Manis javanica. Next base: position 115,423,962 of record NC_133160.1, read on the forward strand.
GTACTGTAAACTGCTTCTGAGCAAACACGGAAATTTAGCAAAATTATGTAAACTTGATCCTGAAGTTTTAGAATGGCAAATAAATGTACAATTGTTTACATAACAGAAAAGGCTAAGCAGAAAGTAAATTTCAATATGTCAGTATAGAGGCTCTACTTTACGTAGACTTAAATTAATGTGAGATATGTACGTTCATATTCAGAAATCTGGATGTTTTCCTTCATACATTAAACTATTAATAAGCATAATAACTTTTCTGCTTGTGTAATTTAAGTATAACGTGAAAGAATGGGCATTATCAGTGGGGGTTTCCCAGCGTTGGCTTTTAAAATACCCATCCGGCTCTCTTTTGAGTTTGTTTGCAGCAAGGCACATATAGAAGAGAAATTTATCACTTTTCCATGTCTTTTTATTACCTTCTCACACTTCTAAAACTAATACACTCTTCTGTCTTCACCCTTTCTTCTCTCCTCACCTTTACCACTAATACCGGTAAAATTCTCTAGCTGATCGTGAAATAATTTTGTAAAGATTTTTACTGTAATGGTTGCTACAGAGTTAAAGCACATTCATCATCACCTGTGGTTTCTTGTAACCATAAAATGTTTAGTCTTTCTGAAAATTTAAAAAGCCACCACTGGCTCCCAGTCAGCATATACAAGCTCTTATTATACTGTTTATCATTTAACAATTCAATGTACTATTTTATATTGGATAATATTGATTCTTAACATTGGCTTTCCAGTCTTCAAGAGTCAACATAAAAATTCCAATTTTCAGTAATTTAGTGGAAAGTATCTTTTTTCTTTTTTTCCCCCCAATTTTAAAGACTTCTTGTTCTCTATATTTGCATATTATCAGTGAAAGGGATCAACAGCTAACTTGGGGCAGTAATAAAATTTTGCATTTGTCATTAAGACAATTTATGGTGGACATGAACTTAGATTACAGAATGAAGTCTCCATTTAACCTGTTTGTAAGATACAGGGCCACACTAACTACTCAGTGGGACTTATCTATTCCATTCACTTTAAATAATAAACAGAAACATATCCAAGAAGAATATGTGTCTTATCCTGTCTCATATGGAAAAAATTAATTATATGGTTGAAATGTAAAAGGAAGTAAGCATATAGTAAAGTAATGTATCAACCTTTTTTTATTAGAAATTCCACAGTAGTGAAATATAAACATCAACTAAAATTTAGATAAACCCAGAGTTGACAATATTAATATGGTTCCTTGGCTGTTCAAGTAAATGAAATGATTTCTTTACTCTCATAGCCTGAGTAAAGAATAAGTTTGTCAAACATTTCCAGATGTTTTTAAGTAACACACTTACATCTTTTAATTTAGGAAGTGGTCTTAAATATAAATTTGGTTTTCTACCTGTTTATGAAATAAAACTGTAGCACTTTATTAAGAAAGGACTGTAATGCTATTTAACAGAGTATTTTATATATAACTTTTGCTACTCTCCTATAATTTTTTGCTCAATTTCTTTCCTGTGTTAACTAGGGTTATTTCTAATTAAAATAATCCTGCTAGATAACAGGTACTACCCAGTAGTTACTACTACAATACATGAGTTGTGTTAATTCACAAAAGCAAATTTCGTAAGATAACAGCATCTTACTAAAAAAGAGGAGAAAAAACTCTATTTTCTTGACTTTAAAACTATGAGACGGGGGAATGTAGATTAGAATGCTCCATAGGTAGTTTTGAGAATCGGCTTGTCAATTACAATACCATAGTTTTAGAATTCTGTAGGACAAACGTTTTTCAAATACACTTTCATATTTCAGATGTAATTAATGCATTTTTAGTCAAATTTTTAAAAAACAATCTTTTGAAAGACTATGGTCTTTCAAAAGACCATAATTTTTTGAAAGTATATGGTATATGTGATTGCAGACTACATAATGTATTTCTTTTCTCTCAAATTCTCTAAAAAAGTGACAACTCTTGGAAAAAACACTTTGGTTAGTTAACACCTTAAATCCCAAAATAGTACATTTTCAATTATTATGTCGTCTGTTTATACCAACTATTCTATTTTAGAGATGATTTCATTACTAGGGTTACCAGCATCCCCATTTCATGTCCTTTCAATATATATTTCAACATATACCAACATATTCACAAAAACTGATTTTAGTATTCATGTGAAGGATATTTTCCCCTTCTGTTTCCTGTTCAGTAATTGAAAATTATTTTTTTGGGTAAACTGATCTTACACAGTCATTTTTCTCAGGAAAAAAGTGGGGGATGATTAGTTTACTGATACTAATGATTCCATCTTTTTTTACTCAAATGACCTAAACACACATTTCATAAAAATTACTTTACACACTATATTCACATTATTTTAAAAACAATGCAGAGTATTAGGCTAAACAGGGAAGCTCAAAATCACAAAACCTCTTCAGATCCTCTGATTTATTCAATCTATTTTTGATGTTTTTCAGAAACACTCTCATTCCCACAGATCTGGCATTACAGACATTTAAAGCCTGCCAAACTTTCTTTGAAATAACAGGTTTTTAATCAGAATTATTTTTAAGTGATTATAATATCAAAGGAAAACCAATTTTTTAATGACTATTACAGAGATTCAGTATTCCATTCGATGTATTTTTACTTAAGATAAGTGAATATCCAGATGTGTTTTAAAATTAATGTTCGGCATACTTAAATTATACTTTATAAATCTGGATGTTCTTAAATCTCTGGAAATAATAAGTATCCCCTGTTTTAGTACCTGTTTTTGCTAACTGAAAGAAATCTGGAGAGGTTTTTCACTTTTATGAAAGAAGCCATTACCATACTAATGTAGATCTGTTAGAGAAGCAAACTTTCAGGAAGCAAGGTATTAATACTCTTCACTTTAAACCATTTGGCTTATGAAAGGTTTCACAGGACTGCTCTGCTTTTGGATAGGGAAACCTGTGTACAGTCAATTGATAAATGCTTCAGTCACAACGCTTAATTGATGGTGTCACTTGAGTTAACTGGTTAATTTGAGGTGGCTAGGATTAAGGATGAGAGTATCATTAGCACCTTAGTATGATCTATGTTACACACCTTGACTGCAAAAAGACCATCACTTATGTTTTGGGTAAGTAAATATTGAGAAAAATGTGCCACTGTGGCTTTTAACTAAATAACTCCTTTATAACAACTGGCATAGAAGACTAACTGATATGTTGTAAGAGGTTTCATATTAGACTCCTACTTTAAAATGAATTCATGCTTTTGAATGGTAAAAGCCAATTTTACATGCTCAATACTTAAGGACCGACCAATAATAAATGATACAAGAGGATGTTTTTCAACAAAGAAAAAGTAATTCTACTTTAAATAGCTTTGGTCTTGAAAAATAATGCCTTAAATTAGAAAACTGTCGATTCCAAGGGATCACTTTAACAATTGCTTGTGAGAGTAATTTTCTTTTTAAAGGTCCTTTTGTCCAACATTTCAGAAGGCATATTTAGAAAATGAGAAATTTAAATGACTGTTCATATATACAGGTTATAATGTATAAATAGGCCGTATTCAGATTATGAGCTCCATTCCTGGGTTCACTGTGATGAATAAGAATTTCAGAAACTGCAGGGGGAAAAAAAGTAGTTTTTGTATTTAAGGAGCTTAAAGTTTAAAAAATTAGCTGTGTGACAGAACAGGAATGGGCTAATTATAAATTTGGTCTTCTAAAAGTTCTAATACGGTGTGTAAGTTCATTTGTGAAATGTTAGGGTTGATGTGATTTCAGTTGGTTTGCTCAATATTTGTATGGTCATTTTTTACTGTATTCTGCAACTCAAAAGATTACAAGGTATCAGAGTTTTGGTTAGCCAGCATGTACTTAAACATTAGTGCTAACACTACTTTTGTATTGGACTTTAAAATTAAATACTTCCATTAACATTCTCTACCAAGTAGATAGCAAGTATTGATCCTCTGCATTATATGTATTAAGAAATTTGTTTATATATGAGAAATTAACAAGTTGAATACTCATAAATTTTATTTAGATCAAAATATTCAAACTTAAAAGTGAAAGAGTTTATGTGATTTCAATATGTAGCAGATCAAGTGGACCTATGGTGTCTGAAAAAGTCCCAGTCCTGACCCCATCATACAGCTCCACAGAAAGAAGTCTTAGGGATCTGAGGAGTAGTTTGAAAACTTAACATAGATTATATGAACAGTGAATACATAAACATGGATTTTTCTTTTTGGGATTTTTTTCAATTGACTCTCTCCTACATATTGAAAGGGGAGAGTCTCTAGGTCCAAATGCCACTGTGGATGACTCTCATAATGTCATCAGTTCTCTAGAAGAATGATGCAACAGCACTGAAGTCGCTTTTTTATTCCCACAATCTTTAGACGAAGATATTTCCACTTAAAATTCATTTCCACCTTAAATCAGTAGTCAGCAACCTGTCACTTTTTTAACTTAAATTACTTTTAAGAGGGAAAAATGCATAGGAAAACAGATGGGTAAGCTTTTTCTTTTAAAAGTAATGTATATAGCATACGTTGGGATGTGTGTGTTTAAGCACATTTAAAAATTCATGTATGGACTTCTCAGATGTCAATTTTAAGGTAGATGACTTCCAGAATCAGTGAAAAAGACTATTCTGGCTCCCTGGGGTAGGTACGTAATGAAACAAGAATAGCAGCTGCAGTTGACAGTGCCCCAACTTTTGTCACAGTCTTTTTTCTAATCAGCATTTTACTCCACGCAACACCATTTGGCCTTTAGGTCTAGGGGTGACCTTTCTGTGAAGAAATTACCTCATTCCAGTTGCTGTTACCAGAAACACAAAAGTGAAGACTAGTTCCATAGACATGGACCATTCCTTTTAACCAGAAGACACCTAAAGCTACTGTTAAGGCTCTAGTAAAAGAATTCACGGGGTTTCCAGTGTTAATTACTCCTAAGTCAGGAGATGATACTTTACCCCTAATAGATCTGGTATTTTCTAAAGTTTTGGGTCAAATATTGAAGGAAAGTCAGTTTGCACGTAGGGTAAAAACGCTAACTGGAAGAAATGAGCCACTCAGATCTTTATTCCACAAACTGAAGTATGCCTCAAGCATAAAAACTTGACGGCTGGAAACATGCCTCCAAGCTGGCATTTCAGCAACGTGACGACTCTTTAGCAGTATAACAAGTCTCAGTCTCTAGCGGAGGCGATCAGGGCGCACGTAAAGAGATGGGAGACTACCCTTTGGTCACAAAAGACACCCACCAAGCTCAGTCCCGTACAAATGGCATAACTAGTTTAAAAGAAAGGAAAGGCACATGCTGAAGACTCTCTACAGGGCGATCGCTCCCTAAAACTCACGTCCGGCCCAGGGTAGCAAACCCACCCACGGCTCTACAGTTCCGACCTCGGAGGAGTTCCACGCCAGCACCGGGAGTTCCGGATGCGTGCAGTAGGCCAGCCCAGTGCCGCGTGGGGAAGGCGGAACTTCCCCCTCTCTTGCGTCATCTTCAGTGCGACGCAAGACGTCCCTGGCGTGATTGGGAGGGGCTGTAGTGGCTGTCTGCGGGCGCGCGTGCTCTGTATCCCCAGGATCGTCAGTGCATGCGCGTGGCGGCCCCGCGGAGCGGCACGGGAATCTCTTTCGTGTGTCCCGCGATTCGGGCACAGGCCTGCTGTAGGCATGCTGTGCCGGCTTTGCGGTAGGTTGCAGCGGCCACTGCCTGCCCTGCAGCTCGTGGCCCGGGGCCCACCACTTGCGCCGGCCCCAACGGGCGGTACCAAACGCTCCGTTCTGCCAGTGTGGGCGGTGGCGTCAGTCTCTGCAGTTGGCCCAGGCGGCGCGGGCAGCTGGTACGAGGCCCTGGCCACGTCAGCGCCGGTGCAGGGCACGGAGCAAATGCTGCTCTGCGCACACACCGTGACAGGCCTTCCCTGGTGGGGCAGCATTCTTCTCACCACCGTGGCCCTGCGCGGCGCTGTTACGCTGCCGCTGGCCGCCTACCAGCACTACATCCTGGCCAAGGTGAGGGGCGTCGAACCGTGCCGGGACTCTGCGCATCAGCCTCTGCGGTGAGGGTGGTGGACGCCTCCCCCGATATTTGCAGTGCTTAGTTTTAATCATCGTGACCATTTTATTGCTAAGAAATTTAACTAGCACTGACTATGTGAAATGAGAGATGTGTGGTAACACATGCAACCCGTCATTTCGTTTAGTCTGCTGGGTTTGTGCCCAAAGCACAAATGGTGTAACTATGCTTGGTGTTCGTGAATGAGAAAAATAAAGGAATCAGCAGGAGAAATTGTGTGGAGAAACCTGTAATTTTTCCGTCTTAAAGGTTGTAACAGCCTGTATGTCTGCAGCATCTTTCATCCCCAAATATTCCAACTGATCTTACTAGAAAAAATTACTAAGCTAGCAGTTTGCAAGCTTGATTCTTTATTCAGGCTGTAACACCTACAAGCCTGTGTCTGGTTACTCACAGCCATATGACCTGCAGTGCTTCCTTATCCTTTTAGGATGGTATGGGCACACCTAGAGGATTTGTTGCAGGTATGGTTCCAGACCACTGCAATAAGCAAATATTGCAGTGAAAGGAGTCAGATAAATTTTTTGGTCTCTTCATGCATATAAAAGTTATGTTTACGCTATACTGTAGGCTTAAGCATTCAATATAGCCTTATGTCTTTTAAAAAATATACTTTAATTAAAAATACTGAAAAATGCTAACAGCATTTGAGTTTTCAGCAAATTGTAATCACTGATCACAGATTACCATAACAAACACAATAATAATGAAAATGTTTGAGAGAACAGGATTTTAGAAGTTAAGGAATTTGCCCAAGATCACACAGCTAAGTGTACAAGCTGGAATTTGAATTCAGTTGTAACTGAGAATATCTTAAGCAAATTGATGGCTTAAGCTTAGACTTAAGTTTTCTTTAGTCTTATGCTTAGACTTTAAGTTTTCATTTTACATTTTCAAATGAGTTGAAGGGATAGTAAAATTATGAATGATTATGAATAATGATCTTTTATATGTTCATAACGAATTCTACTTTTTCTTTAGCTAGGTGGAAAATTTGCAGCCAGAAATAAAAAACATGTCGAGGCATCTCAACCAAGAAGTTGCAATTCGTGCAGATCAATTGGGGTGGTCCAAAAAAGTTGCCAGGTAAACTAATTCTATGTATATGAGACCATAATTATGTATATAATATATAAGTGATGGTGTTGATTATAGGTTTGAGTATTCTATAGTTTAGCAGCAAAGTAGTTCTTTTGACTCTTTAATATCTTACTAAGTTTATGTGGCATAATAGTTTTATATAGTGGACTGAAAGCAAAGAAATGGAGAAATAGGTAAAAAGAGCAAGTTCCCTGTTCTTAAGGAGCTCTAGCCTACTGAAAAAGACTTGTAATAAAATAATAACTGAATTAAGTACTATGAAAAAGGTTATGTACAAGGAGTTGGGTAGTCATGGAAAGTCAGAGTAGGCTTCCTAGGATGAAAATACTGTGCCAGTTTAGTGGGATTTTAGTCAACAGATGGTATAGGTTATTTATAAACGACCCTTTTGAAAAACAGGCTCATAGGAATGGATAGGTAGGAAATGGGAATGCTTCTACCATAGCATTCTGGATCACCGAGGTGCTGTCTATCCACTGTGGTTACCCTGTGTAGTTGTCTGCCTGGGCTCTTACAAAGCTCTTGCCTGAGAATAATTGACCATGCTGCAGCTCTGTGCCTGTAGGTCATCCACTGGGAACCTCTGAATCTTCCCAAGTTACTACTTAGCCAGTTTCCCAGGTTCTAATCCTTACTAGACTGACAAAGTGTTCACCAGTTCACAACAGTAAGAAAAACAAGGGCTCTGTAGTATGAATATGTAATATCTATGTCATTATCCATATATTTATCTATATAGGTGTAAATTTACCAAATGTCTTAAGTAGAGAATTGCTTCCTTCTGTATTTAGTGTTAAAAAAATCTGACATTAAAAAATCATTGCTATACCTTAATATCTTAGTAAAATGAAAAGTTGACAAACCTCTAATTATGAAGTTTTATTGGTACAAAAATCTGAGAATGACATCTCTAGGCCAAAAGAACGGATAAGTAGCTGTTCACCTGGGTTGTACGTGCAGCCTAGACAAGACTGTGGAAACTTGCTTAGCACTTGCTTAGCATTGTTTAGCACTGGGAGGTTGATTCTCCAGACATATCCTTACACAGATGGCTGGCTTTCTAGAGAAACACATCTGAGAGTTCCCTGTATTTTGAATAGAAATGAGTTTTGGTGGGAACATGGGGGCAGGGGTGGGTGAAAGGGAGAAAGGAGTTTGTCAGATGGACAGTGGGAAAGCAGACTGTCCACACAGATAATAAACTTTCAAAGGCATGCTGATGTGAAGGTCTGATTTGTTGGATGACCTAAGTTATTCAGGCACCAAAGCACACAGATGCCTATAGAGGAAATAAAGTTGGAAGAGTACGCAGTTGCAAAAAGCCTGAAATGTCTGTGTACTGTTTTAATCAATGTAGTATAATTTGATTAAATTGAACAAAACTGTTGAATTCCTACCTTGTGCAAAACATGCTGCAAGAGATTTAAAGATGAATGAATAAGACCCAACTCTTGACCTTCAAGGAGACTATAGTCTAGAAAATGGGACTTAAGACAAAAAATATAAATAACGAATGTGGTTAACAGGGAAACAGACTCTTCATGAAAGAGTTGATTGATGAATGGAGACCATTTTGACAGGCCAAGAGCATACACAATACAAAACCACGTTACTACAAAAAGTATATTCAGGGATCAAATAATTGAGCTTGGCTTGAGAGGAGGGGTTTGAGTACATTGTGTTTTCACCCTTAGTATTCCTGCTATAAATTGTGGTTGTTCAGACCATGTTGGTAGTGAAATTTCCCTTGTTAAAGCCTAATTGGCCAAAGACCAGCAGAGACACAGCCTGTAGGCTGACAGTGTCAGATTTATGGAATTATTATGTAATTTTTGTAGATAGCTAGAGAACTTTCAGTAAAAGGCTTTATTTGCCTTTTATTTAGACAGTCTCTTAACATAGCTTTATGACAACTGAAAGTCCTACACAACTCATTTAGCCAGTAACCACAGCATGGGTATGAATCACTGAGTCAAATGACATTTTCTCCTTTCCCTTCTTCCTTCTTCCCTCAAACTAGGCTCACTTACCTAAAGAATATGCGGAGGCTTGTTTCAGAGCTGTATGTTCGGGACAACTGCCACCCTTTCAAAGCCACTGTATTAGTATGGATTCAGCTTCCAATGTGGATCTTCATGTCTGTTGCTCTTCGGAATTTCAGCACAGGGACAACACATTCAGAAGGTAGTTATCACAGAAGTTTGTTTCCCCCAACTAAGTTCTCTGACATTGTCTTTGTTCTCTAGAGGGGAAAAAAAAAGCCGTACTTTTCATAATTAGATTATTTTTACCATCTTCCTTACAAAGGTATACAATTTAAATTATTAAATGTAAGCAAACTAGCTGTGTTAAGAAAACAGAAGAGTCTAGAAAGGACAGCGATAATACTGCTTCCTGGAGATCATAATAAAATTAGTGTTATAATTCCAAAATTTGGTTTTCTGGCCAAGAATTTTTCTGTTGATAAGATTAAAAAACCAGAAATTTGTCACAGTTATAACTTTAAACATTAATTAACAAACAATATAAAGCATTTGTTTTTTACTTTCATTTAAAAGTATTTGTAACCAGAAAGTAATCTGAATAGACTTAAAAGAAAGCAGCCTATGGACAAATCATTACTTATATTTGAATCTGAAAAGATTACTGCTACCTATCTTTATGCTTTCTCCCTCTGTTTGCTACAGAAAGCTTCTTGCCTCTTTCTCACTACAGGAAGGACTAATTTATATTGTGGATTGAAAATAACCTGAATAAGACCAATAGATCTTCAGGGTGAGGGACACCTTATTGGAACTGTCAAACTACTTACATCTTGTATCTTTCCCTCTTCTGTGTTTTACTTATAAAACTATTTCAGCAGGGTTTTCTGTTCAGGAGCAGTTAGCTACTGATGGGGTCCTGTGGTTTCCTGACCTCACTGCACTGGATTCCACTTGGATTCTGCCAGTCTCCGTTGGTGTCATCAATTTATTAATAGTGGAGGTCAGTGGTTTTAAATGAGATTTGTCTGCCATTTAAATCATTGGGATATTTATTGTTGCTCTTCTGACATCATAAATGTTCAAGTTGGCTGTGGTAGCTCTGAGCTAGAGCTCAGACGCCTTAGTTTCTAGTCACAGATCAGCCATTGACAAACTGTCTGCACATCTTAGGCAAATCCCTTCACTTCTCTGGATGTCAGAACACTCATAATGAAAACAAGCCAGCTGAAATAATATGCTTCCAAAGTCTCTTTCAGCTTTAACGTTTTATGATTCTAATATATCTGAATTTGTGATTTGCTTTTGGCAAAGACAGTAAGGTGACTAATCAATCTGATTTTATTCCCACAATAGATTCATGTTTTGTATGTATGTTTAATATGTAAATTTGTGGTCAAGGAGCACAATTAGTACCTGACCATCATACTTGAGCTGTATGACCTTAGAAAAAGTCATAGAACTTCTTGATAAGATGGAGTGGAAAGACATACATATAAAATATGACCTCTTGGCAATGTCTTACCATTATCCCATGGTGCTTTGCTCAACAGGTTAGGGGAAACAGGCCTTTAATTTCATAAAGAGCTGTTCTTAGGCTCTGAGTAGAACACAGACTCTGAGCTGAAAGAAACCTTAGAATTGATCTACCTCGGTTGAGCTCTCACAGGTCTCATATCCACTGGTCTCTGGGAAATCTATTATATCCTTTATTTATTCAAGTGAGAAAAATAAAGGTGATCCTCTAGGGAAAGTTTCTTGAGGAAAGATTCCATGTGTAGTCTAAGTGTGTCTCCCTGAGAGCACCTAGCCTCTCCTGTGGACATGGTTGGGAATTAAGTCAGTATTTGTTAGAAAGAAGGCGTGATAAACACAAGGTCACAATGAATTAATGTCAGTTCTTTAGTCTTTTCTTTATAACATCTAATGACCTGGCATGCATAAGTTTAATAAAAGCTTATTCTTACTTAACATAAACCTTGCTTAACATAACAGGTGCTATTACTGTGAGCAATTTACATGAATTAAGTCATTTAATTTTTAAAATAACCCTGTGATGTATGTGCTCTTACTACCCTCATTTTAAGGTAGAGAAAGTGAGGCACAGAAAGGTTAAATAACTTCTGCATAGTTATACATAATTACCAAGTACAGGGTTGCCGTGTGAAACTAGGTAGTTTGGGCCTAGAGTCTGTGCTCATAATCTTTATGCTGGGCTGCCCCTTAAATAAGTAATTGATAAATCATAACTGCTTTTCCTATCATTGGTTCTTCCCCTTATTCCATGTGGCCAGATCACAGACCTTTGATATACCTAATGTGTTCCTTCTTTATGCCAAGCATAAAGTATTTAGGTGCCAAAAAATAAGGATAATGATTTGCATATGGACCTAAGAGGCACTTTGAGTCTTCAGTCTTTAAAAAATATTGACTTGTAACAATTCTACTGATTCTGTTTTATATAGCTAAATCTGTTTTTATTGTTATTAATTAAAGCTCCATTTAAGAATTCTGTACAGTTACTAAGTTTTCTAAAAGATAAATGATCAACCATACACATTTATTAATGTTTTATTTTTAATTTTTTTGCTTTTATTAAAATACAGGTGGAGGCCAGTCAAAAATCAGTTTGTATTTTAAAGCTTCTCTAACTTAACATGCATTATAATAATCATTGTGTGTGTTTATATTCCACCCCTTCAGATTTTTGCTCTGCAAAAAAATGGAATGTCTCATTTTCAGACATATATTACATACTTTGTTCGTGCGGTATGTGTGTTGATGATTCCGATCGCTGCGACAGTACCTTCGGTGAGTAAGCACCAGCATTGTGTATAGCATGTACTAAATCCACTCTCTTCTCAGATCAAATTGGCTGGAATTCTTCCTCTTCTTCTGAGCTCCCTCTGATAACTCAGTCCCTTACTGGTTTCTGCATTTCTGTAGTAACCATCTGCTATCTCTGTCACCAAGTGGTTCTTGAATATTTCCTGGGATTAATCTTCCTTTATGTGAATGTGTTTTAATTCTCCTACTAGATCAGAATCCTTTCTCCTTTTTTCAGAATCTAGCTAAGTAGCTTTCACAGTAGTATGAACATAGTATTTGCTCTATTTGGTTAGTTGACATATTGATTTCTTTCTGTCTCATAGACTGGGCTAAGGAATTTAGCACTTAAAAAAGAAGTAAATACAGACTTTGTTCCAAGTCCACATGGGTTTATATGAGATATTATTTAAACTAACAAAAACTCTTATGAGATAGGTACACTTGTCCTATTTATATGTAATTAAACTTTGATAGAAATAGAAATAGTTACATTTGCAGTTAATGCATATTTTTAGCTTTGTGCTTATTTCCCATGGATACTTTAGTGTTAAGAGGACAAAAGCTGTGTCAGTCTTTGATATTTCTGCCTTTGCTCAGGGCCAACACACAGACCATGAAGTAGAATTCATTTGTTATTAGCAGTTAGAATTATGTCAGCATATATAAGAGTGTACTTGTCTTTGGAATCTGAAACAGTATGTTTTCAGCATCAAAAATGTATTTTTAAAGCTATTCCTTGGACATAATATTGTCATTAGTCCTGTGTAAAGTAAGTTTACACATTTCTAAAATAGACATAATAATGTATGTGAGAATTAATGAAATAACACAAAATGACCATTATAGTAATTTCCATGTAATAGTAATGTTGTTGTAAAATGCCTTGAAAAAATAGAACAATACAGATTCACAACATTTCCAGAGAGGAGTAATGGCAGTTATAACTGAGGAAGCTCCAAGATCAAATAAAATAAGAACAATGTAGTTTCAGTGAGGGATTGAGTACAAAGTAAGTAAAAGATCTAAAAAATCATTGTCTGAAATATTCAAAGTTTATTCTGTCAAACATAGGAAATTCTAAGTTAGGCATTTTTGTGTAAAGCTAATCTAACCACCGTGAAGACATGAGAGACCCAGCCTACTTCTCTCTTAATTCTCCATCATCCATAGCTTGTAATTTCTATCCTAATGCCACAGTATGGTCATGATGATTGTGGAAGCTTGTTATCTTGCCAGGAAAGGCAAAAGGATGCTCCAAGTACAGTCAGCCCCTTTTAAGGGGACTTGCCAGATGTCCCACCAAACACTTGAGCTTAACACTTGGCCACATGTAACTGCAGAAGAGGCTGGGAAGTAGTTTTTTTTGAAGATGGCAGTGTACTCAGCTAAAAATTAGGATTTTCTTACTAAGGAAGATAACGATTCTTAGTAGGCAGCCTTATAGTCTGTGGTACTTGAGCTCAGGGCACTTTTAGCATAGTGGATAAGTCCAATGATGATGATAGATAATATTTATTCATCCTTGACCTTACACTGGGTACTGTTTAAAGTGGTTTATATCATAGCTCATATAATTCTCCCAACAATACACTGAAGTAGGTGCCATTATGATCTCCACTTTAGTGATAAAAAAAAGACTGAGGCACAGAGTTTGAGTAACTCTTGCAGGCCATACATCTATCAAGTGTCAGAGTCTTAACATACATCCAGGCAGTTTGGCTCTTGATCTTAATTACTGTGCTAATATGGCTTTGAGGCTATGTAACATTCTGCCCCTAAAAACGTGCATCCGAATAAAGGCAAGTGCCTAATATGGGCCACACACTGTTCTTGCCACTCTGTGGATTATCTCATCTATTCCTCACACAGACTTCTGGGATAGGTACAGTTCTGTCGCATTTTATAGATGAGAAAACTGAAACAATAAAAATAACTTACCTAAATCAAATAAATGAAATTCAGACTCAAGGCAGTTTGACTCCAGGACCTATGCTCAACCACCATGCAGTCATGCCTCTGGGGCCTGGTTACATTCTGATGCCAAAGAAAAGCTTGGAACACATGTACGTATACGAATGTTTTGAGAGACTGCAGAACTTGGTCGTTAACCAAAATAATCAGTCTGGATGGTGGTACAAAGAAAAGTTGAAGATAACACTGAGACTGTTTGTCACAGAAAAAGGCAAAGATAATGCGGTCCTGACTTCATTTAGACACTGGTTACTGGGAAAACTTAGGAAGATAGATTGCTATATGGAGGGAAATGAGGTCATGGGAGGCTAAGTTGCCATCACAAATGACATGTTCCCAGTACCCTGTCTCCCATTTAGCTTGTCAGGACTCTTGGTGGGGAAAAAGTACACTTAATTGCCAGAGAAGGAAGGTGAGATCTCTTGGACCTCTGCCTGGGCTCTAACCTCTATTACCCACTCACTGTCATGAAAACCTTTCCTTTTGCTTCCTTTTTACTTTTTGTCTTCCTTCCAACCTTCTTTCTTACCTGTTAGATCCATCACAGATACCTCATAGACACTGTGGGTCTTGTTCAGTCCTGGTATATTTCTGTTTATAGAGACTGTAATTTTCTGTTTTATTGCCCGCCTATCTCTGGACCTTGGTGTCCATGGAGAGAGGAAAGGTGCTAACATTCATGTCCTTTCTTCTTTTATAGTCGATTGTTCTCTACTGGTTATGCTCCAGCTTCATGGGCCTTTCACAGAACTTGCTGCTGTGTTCTCCTAGGTTTCGCCAGCTTTGCCGAATACCATTGACCAAGTCAGATTCAGACACTCCTTACAAGGACCTCTTTGCTGCCTTTTATGCCAAGTTCATTTCAAGAAAATGACATAACTTCCAGTTGTTTTGAAATAGTTACAAGTGTCACTACCACTTCAATATATTTAGAAGACTAGAAGTTCAGATTTAATCTGTCTTTACTTAAAATCATGAAATCTGTGAAGTACTGATGGTTAAGATATAATCCAGGTACATTTGACAATACTTAAAATCTTTTAGTGTTAGAAATATAGTATACTTAATTATATACTAAGAGTCTAAAAGTGGAATCAAAGTGTCTGGTTTCTGTTTATAGAATTACAACTTGTTATAGGTGCCACAACTTTGGAGAGCAGAAATAGATACCAAATGGTGTCAAATTATATTGAACAATGACACATATTAGAGTCTTATAAAATAGGATCCAGTGAGGTGATTCATAAAATTTTGGAGGTGTGGAAGGTCATTGACCCATCTGAGCATCTGATAAAGCTATGCTTTTCAGAAAAATCCTGGGACTCACAACATGAGGCCCTTCATTGACTGCAGTCAACCCCTCCCCCACCCCATCTCACCCTCCTAGGACTTACAGAAACTCTGATGAAGAAGTCTTCCTCTATGAAACATAATACTGATGATGAGTTAATGTGTGATTTTAAAAATGGACTTGAAATGCATGCAGTAGAATAACCTGTGCACGCAAGAAGGTACCTCATGTGGTAGGTGATGTTGCCTGTCAGCCCTCCTCTGAAAGAATTTTAAAAAGTATGCATTCCTTTTTCTGTAACTGAAGTCTGGAATACAGAGTATAGCCCAAAGTACTACTAGAATCCAAAGTAGAAATCTTAATCATTAAGTTTGTTTAGTCAAAAGAAAAAAACCAGAAGGGTAACTACCTATTATGGAGGTGATTTTATAAAGTGCTGTTTATTTGGCAGGATTAAGTACTCTGATGGGCTTAAACTGTGGTAGACTTTTAATATAGGAAAAAATTGACAGGTAATATAAATTGTGGACCCAGTTTTTTGCTTATTTAAGTTGAAAAGATAAGAAAGTTAATTCTGGTTAGGATATTTAGTAATAAATTTGACAAGCATTTAAGAAAATTATAAATTTTCATTGAGTTGGGTAATGAATCTGATTCTGAAGTGCCCTATCATCTGTAGGGTACAAGAGCAGGCCACCCCAAGATGTGCTGTTACGACATGCAGATTATTTCAGAGTTGAACACAACCAAGGCCCAAAAGACACAGAAAGAAATTTTGACCTTCCCCTACCCTAAACACAAAAAAGACTAAATTAGATAGAGGACATGCTTCAGGAAGAGAGGTATCCCTGTAGCTAATTTCATCACCATATAACCTAGGGGTTGTTTGTAGACAGGGAGGAATGGGGCAGTGTGTTGAAATTCCTGTGTCCCATTGTTTCTCAGTGGCCCAGCAAACATTTGCTTACCAAACATTTACTCTCATATTTCTATGAATTGCTTCCCTTTTCCTTTGAAGTCTCAGACCCCTACCCTCTTCCCCTTGATTCAGGATGACATATACCTCATTGTCCCTGGCTTGCTTTGGAATCTATGTCTATGGCTTCCCCATGTATATCTAATTAAACTTTGTTATATTCCCCTGTTAATCTGTCTCATGTCAATTTAATTCTTAAATCAGCTAGAAGAAACCTGAGGGGTAGAGGAAATTTCTTCCTCCCCAACACATCCCCTCTCATGTTTTACAATAAAATAAGACCTAAAGTGAGATTAATTAACCATTTTTTAAGTGATGTCTTAAATCTTAGCCATTTGAGTTGCCATGTCACTGCAGCTCACTGAGAATTTAGAGGTAGCAGTGGAGAATACGTTTTCTTTCCCTGACTTCCCAGTGCTGAGTTGTAACTGCCCTGTTGAAACAACTGCCTCCCAGTCACAGGAATTGAAACTTATGTACAGTCAGTCCTCATTATTTACAAACTTGTATTTTGTTTGTCTACTCACTAAAATTAATTTGTAACCCCCAAATTAATACAGTGCTTCTTACATTCGTAGACAAAGTGTCAAATTCAAATCACCTGAGGCACGTTTCCAGCTAAGTCAGAAAAGGTGCCACTGTGCCTTCTTGTTTCAGCTATCACATTGTAAACCAGTGTCCTTTTTATAGTCTATTTAGTGCCATGTTTTTTCTCATTTTTGTGCTTTTTGTTTGAGGCTCTAACAAAGTGAAACTCACTCCCTTCTGAAACAAGCTGAAAAGTTAAACTTCTCTCTCGATGTTGGCATCTAACCAGATCTTTCTTGAGTTTCAGGAATTCTGCAGAAGCCCCCTGGAAACCACAGATAGGGACATCCATTTTCAAGGCAGTTTGGAAGCACACAGCCTGCTTGATGCCAGCAGGTCAGCCCCTGAGCTATTGACTGCTGATTCTGCATGTAGCCCCTTTTGTTTCCCAAAAATTTTCCTTTAAAACTCTCTCACTTGAAATGGCACTTTGGAGGTGATCTAGGACACTAGTCCACCATCTTCCAAGGTTGCCAGCTTCCAGAATAAAGCGACCTTTCCTTTCACCAACACTTATCTCTCAACTTTGGGCCTTTCAAGCAATGAGAAGTTAAACTTGGGTTCAGAACCAGGCTACGACATGGTAACAATTTTGCTATTTAAAATGACTTTTCAAGCATATGCTGAAGTGCTGTCTAGTGTTCGTAAGCATAAGAAGGCTGGGATGTTCCTCAAGGAGCAAGTACCTGCATGAGGTAGGCCTCTTTCAGGTGTTATAATGCTGTTGGCCATGAGGTCAATCTTAATGAATCAATAGTATATTGTGTTGATGGGTTGACAGAAATGTGATGAGGCACCCAAAAACTAGCCCTGTATATTTTCTAGAAGCAGTGGTTCAGCATTCAGTGTTTGTGGTGACTTTATAGAACATTAACTGCCTCACATAACAAGAATTGACTATTTGCAACATGTATAATCAAAGACGCAGAAGTAGATATGGTTGTGCTGGTTGTATCAGCAAAAATGGCAAAGGGGAGGAGTCAGGATGGCGACGTGAGTAGGTCAGTGGAAATCTCCTCCCAAAACCATACATATTTTTGAAAATACAACAAATACAACTATTCCTAAAAGGGAGACCAGAAGGACAGTACAACAGCCAGGCTACATCTACACCTGTGAGAACCCAGTGCCTCATGAAGGGGGTAAGATACAAGCCGCAGCCCGGCAGGACCTGAGCACACCACTGACCTCAGCTCCCGGGCGAGAGGAGAGGAGTCAGAGCGGGGAGGGAGAGAGCCCAGGACTGCTAAATACCCAGCCCTAGTCATCCACACTGGGTGCACAGTGCACGGTGTGCTGGAACTAGCGGGTTCCCACAGCCGGCACCCCTGGGACAAAAAAGCGAGTGCCTTTTGAAAGTTAAAAGGACAGGAGCCTCATGGCTGGATGGAAGCGTCCTGGCACACTCAGCCCAGCAGCTGGGAACCCAAGGGAACTCTGGGTGCCCTAACCCCTGGGTGGCAGCACAGCTCTGAGGCCCCTCACAGTGATAAACAGCCTCCCGCCCGTTCCCCCTCTGGTGCAGCCCTGACATAGCGGAGCAGCAGCCTGAGACTAGCCATGCCCACAGCAACTGCACAGAGCCTCACCTGCAGATGCCTGGGCCAGACTCAGAGAACCTGTCACTGCACATCTGCCCAGCACAAGCCGCTAGGGGTCACCATTCTCACAGGAGAGGAAGGCGACGAGCAAGTGTGAAGGGATTTGTCCCCGCAGCTAACACATGCACCAACTGCCCGTGACTACCTCTATCGCCATGAAAAGGCAGAAGAATTTTATCCAGACCAGAATCACACAGACATACCCTGAGAGGGAACCTAGGGAAAGTTAACCAATCTTCCTGAAAAAGAATTCAAAGTAAAGGTCATAACCATGCTGATGGAGCTGCAGAGAAAAATGGAAGAGCTAACGGATAAAGTTGGGAGGGAGAATACAGAAATAAAACAATCTCTGGAAGAACTTAAAAGCAGAATGGATGAGATACAAGAGGCCGTCAATGGAATAGAAACGAGACAAAGGGAACGCAGAGAAGCTGATGCAGAGAGAGATAAAAGGATCTTCAGGAATGAAAGAATATTAGGAGAACTGTGTGACCAATCGAAATGGAACAATATCTGCATTACAGAGGTATCAGAAGGAGAAGAGAGAGAAAAAGGAATAGAAAGTGTATTTGAAGAAATCATTGCAGAAAACTTCCCCAAACTGGGGGAGAAAATAGTCACTCAGACCATGGAAGCACACACAACTCCCAACAGAAGGGACCCAAGGAAGACAACACCAAGACACATAATAATTAAAATGGCAAAGATCAAAGACAAGGACAGAGTATTAAAGGCAACCAGAGAGAGAAAAAAGGTCTCCAACAAAGGTAAACCCATCAGGCTATTATCAAACTTCTAAACAAAAACCTTACAGGCCAGAAGAGAATGGCATGATATATTTAATGCAATGAAATGGAAGGGACTTGAACCAAGAACACTGAATCCAGGACGATTATCATTTAAATATGAAGGAGGGATTAAACAATTCCCAGACAAGCAAAAGTTGAGGGAATTTGTCTTCCACAAAACACCTCTACAGGGTATTTTAGAGGGACTGCTCTAGATGAAAGCACACCTAAGACTAAATAGATGTCACAGAGAAAATACAATCACAGCAAAGAAAGCAGACTAACCAAATACTAACTAAAGGCAAAAAAAAGCAACGACCCACAAAATCAGTCAAAGGAAACAAAAGAACACCCAACATAAAGAATGGAGGAGGAAAAATAAGAAGGGAGAGAAATAAAGATTCTTCAGACTGTCTACAATAGCTCAATAAGCGAATTAAGTTAGTAAGGAAGTAAAGAAGCTAACCTTGAATGTTTGGTAACCACGAATCTAAAGCCTGCAATGGCAATGAGTATATATCCTTCAATAAACGCCCTAAATATAAATGGACTGAATGCACCAATCAAAAGACACAGAGTAATAGAATGGATAAAAAAGCAAGACCCATTTCTATGCTGCTTACAAGAGACTCACCTCAAACCCAAAGACATGCACAGATTAAAAGTCAAGGGATGGAAAAAGGTATTTCATGAAAACAAGGAGAAAAAAGCAGGTGTTGCAGTCCTAGTATCAGACAAAATAGACTTCAAAACAAAGAAAGTAACAAGAGATAAAGACATTACATAATGATAAAGGGGTCAGTCCAACAAGTGGATATAACCATTATAAATATATATGCACCCAATACAGGAGCACCAACATATGTTAAACAAATATGAACAGAATTAAAGGAGGAAATAGATTGCAATGCATCCATTTTAGGAGACTTCAACACACCACTCCAAAGGACAGATCCACCAGACAGAAAATAAGTAAGGACACAGAGGCACTGAACAACACACTAGAACAGATGGACCTAATAGACGTCTATAGAACTCTACACCCAAAAGCAGCAGGATACACACTCTTCTCAAGTGCACATGGAATATTCTCCAGAATAGACCACATACTAGGCCACAAAAAGAGCCTCAGTAAATTCAAGAACACTGAAATTCTGCAAAACAACTTCTCAGACCAGGTATAAAACTAGAAATAAATTGTACAGAGAAAGCAAAAAGGCTCACAAACACATGGAGGCTTAACAACATGCTCCTAAACAATCAATGGATCAACAACCAAATTAAAATACAGATCAAGCAATATATGGGAACAAATGACAACAACACAAAGCCCCAACTTCTCTGGGATGCAGTGAAAGCAGTTTTCAGAGGAAAGTATATAGTAATCACAGTATATTTAAGGAAGGAAGAACAATCCCAAATGAATAGTGTAAAGTCACAATTGTCAAAATTGGAAAAAGAAGAACAATTGAGGCCCAAAGTCAGCAGGAGGGACATAATAAAGATCAGAGGAGAAATAAAATTGAGAAGAATAAAACAATAGAAAAAAACAATGAAACCAAGAGCTGATTCTTTGAGAAAATAAAATAGATACGCCTCTAGCCAGACTTATTAAGAGAAAAAGAGAATCAACACACATCAACAGAATCAGAAATGAGAAAGGAAACATCACAACGGACCCAACAGAAATACAAAGAATTATTAGAGAATACTATGAAAGCCTATATGCTAACAAGCTGGAAAACCTAGAAGAAATGGACAACTTCCTAGAAAAATACAACCTTCCAAGACTGACCATGGAAGAAACAGAAAATCTAAACAGACCAATCACAAGCAACAAAATTGAAGCAGTAATCAAAAAACTACCTAAGAGCAAAACCCCCAGTCCAGATGGATTTACCACTGAATTTTATTAGACATACAGAGAAGACATAATACCCATTCTCCATAAAGTTTTCCAAACAATAGAAGAGAAGGAAATACTCCCAAACTCATTTTATGAAGCTGCATCACCCTAAAAACAAAACCAAGCAAAGACCTCACCAAAAAAGAAAATTACAGACCAATATTTCAGATGAACATAGATGCAAAAATACTCAACAAAATACTAGCAAACCAAATACAAAAATACATCAAGAGACATGAAACGCCAAAGGAACCTTGTCCAGAGTAAAATTGTTAATACAACTCCTGAGAAAGATTTAAATGATATGGACTTCATGACTCTTCCTGAAAAATACATCAAGAGGATCATACTCTATACCTATGACCAAGTGGGATTCATCTCAGGAATGCAAGGATGGTACAACATTCAAAAATCGATCAATATCATCCAACACATCAACAAAAAGAAGGAAGAATAATCACATGATCATCTCCATAGACACTGAAAAAGCATTTGACAAAATTCAACATCCATTCATGATAAAAACTCTCAGCAAAATGGGTATAGAGGGCAAGTACTTCAACATAATAAAGGTCATATATGATAAACCCACAGCCAACATCATACTGAACAGCAAGAAGCTGAAAGCTTTTCCTCTCAGATTGGGAACAAGACAGGGATGCCCACTTTCCCCACTGTTATTCAACATAGTACTGGATGTCCTAGCCATGGCAATTAGACAAAACAAAGAAATACAAGGAATCCAGATTGGTAAAGAAGAAGTCAAACCATCACTGTTTGCAGATGACATAATATTGTACATAAAAACCCCTAAAGACTTCACTCCAAAACTACCAGAACTAATATCGGAATACAGCAAAGTTGCAGGATACAAAATTAATACACATAAGTCTGTGGCATTCCTATACACTAACAATGAACTAATAGAAAGTGAAATCAGGAAAACAATTCCATTCACAAGAGCATCAGAAAGAATAAAATACCTAGGAATAAACCTAACCAAGGAAGTGAAAGACCTATACCCTGAAAACCAGAAGACACTCAAGAGAAATTAAAGAGGACACTAACAAATGGAAATTCATCCCATGCTCTTGGCTAGGAAGAATTAATATCATCAAAATGGCCATCCTGTCCAAAGCAATCTACAGATTCAGTGCAATCCCTATCAAATTGCCAACAGCATTCTTCAATGAACTGGAACAAATAGTTCAAAAATTCATATGGAACCACCAAAGACCCCAAATAGCCAAAGCAATCCTGAGAAGGAAGAATAAAGTGGGGGGAGGGGATCTCGCTCCCCAACTTCAAGCTCTACTACAAAGCCACAGTAATCAAGACAATTTGGTACTGGCACAAGAACAGAGCCCCAGACCAGTGGAACAGAATAGAGACTCCAGACATTAACCCAAACATATATGGTCAATTAATATATGATAAAGGAGCCATGGACATACAATGGGGAAATGACAGTCTCTTCAACAGTTGGTGTTGGCAAACCTGGACAGCTACATGCAAGAGAATGAAACTGGATCATTATCTAACCCCATACACAAAAGTAAATTCAAAATGGATCAAAGACCTGAATGTAAGTCATGACACCATAAAACTCTTAGAAAAAAACATAGGCAAAAATATCTTGGACATAAACAGGCATGATTTCTTCATGAACATATCTCCCTGGGCAAGGGAAACAAAAGCAAAAATGAACAAGTGGAACTATATCAAGCTGAAAAGCTTCTGTACAGCAGAGGACACCATCAATAGAACAAAAAGGTATCCTACAGTATGGGAGAATATATTCATAAATGACAGATCCGATAAAGGACTGACATCCAAAATATATAAAGAGCTCACGCACATCAACAAACTAAAAGCAAATAATCCAATTAAAAAATGGGCACAGGAGCTGGACAGTTCTCCAAAGAAGAAATTCAGGTGGTCAACAGACAAGAAAAGATGCTCCCCATCACTAGTCATCAGAGAAATGGAAATTAAAACCACAATGAGATATCACCTTACCCCAGTAAGGATCGCCACCATCCAAAAGACAGCAACAAACATTGGCGAGGTTGTGGAGAAAGGGAATCCTCCTACACTGCTGGTGGGAATGTAAATTAGTTCAACCATTGTGGAAAGAATTATGGAGGTTCCTCAAAAAGCTCAAAATAGAAATACCATTTGACCCAGGAATTCCACTTCTAGGAATTTACCCTAAGAATGCAGCAGCCCAGTTTGAAAAAGACAGATGCACCCCTATGTTTATCGCAGCACTATTTACAATAGCCAAGAAATGGAAGCAACCTAAGTGTCCATCAGTAGATGAATAGATAAAGAAGATGTAGTACATATACACAATGGAATATTATTCAGCCATAAGAGGAAAACAAATCCTGCCATTTGCAACAACATGGATGGAGCTAGAGGGTTTTATGCTTAGTGAAATAAGCCAGGCAGAGAAAGACAAGTACCAAATGATTTCACTCATATGTGAAGTATAAGAACAAAGAAAAAACCGAAGGAACAAAACAGCAGCAGAGTCACACAACCCAAGAATGGACTAACGGTTACCAAAGGGAAAGGAACTGGGGAGGATGGATGGGAAGGAAAGGATAAGGGGGTTGGGGGAAAGAAAGGGGGGATTACACTTAGCATGTATAATGGGGGGGTGGCACGGGGATGGATGTACAAAACAGAAGACAAGTAGTGACTCTACAGCATCTTACTATGCTGATGGACTGACTGTATTGGGGTTTGTGGGAGGGACTTGGTGAATGGGGGAGCCTAATAAACATAATGTTCCTCATGTAATGTAGATTAATGATACTAAAATAAAAAATATATATTAAAAAAGTAAGAAAAATTATAAAGGGAATTTGAG
Source organism: Manis javanica (assembly GCF_040802235.1). Taxonomy (NCBI): domain Eukaryota; kingdom Metazoa; phylum Chordata; class Mammalia; order Pholidota; family Manidae; genus Manis; species Manis javanica. The sequence continues at coordinate 115,447,958 of NC_133160.1, forward strand.
AAAAAGCTCATCTGTCTCACTGAGACAACTTGGCTCTTGTTATGTGTATCATTGTGTCCTGATTGAGGTATTTTTCTCATGATGAGAGGGGAAATCAGCCCCCTCCCCCATCCTGCTCAAAAAAGTTTGTCACTTTCTAAAAAGTAAAAGGAATGCTGTGACTCTGTTACCAGGCTGTATCCTGGTTCTGAGCCCAAGTTGGGCTCCTCTTCACTCAAAAGACTAAAACTTCAGCAGTGAAAATGAAAGCTTGCTTTATTCAGTAACCTGGGAAGATGATGGACTAGCTTCCCAAGACCATCTCTGAAGTGCCTTCAGAGTGACTATTTTAAAGGGGAACTTAATGGAATCAGTGGTTCTTGGACAGACTTGCTGACATGTGCTTCCAAGCTGTCTTGAGAATGGAAGGTCCTAAGGTCTGGTTAGAAGGTGACATGCAGGGATGGGTTTACCTTGGCGTGTTTCAAAATGGACGGAGTTAGGCTCTGTTAGATTCTCCAACAACTCTGTTTTCAAATACGTGGATTTCCTTTTGTGTGCATACTTCACCCTGTTTACCCTGTTTACTGTGATTCCCCTTGATTTCAAAGTGTACTTTAGTGTATTTTCTCAAATGTGTACTTTACCTAGGTCCTGTTGCTCTCTCACTCTCAAACTTTTTGAAGTACTTTACAAATATATACAGTAAGTTTACTTGCAAATACAAGACCCTTCCTCCCATATCTTAAAATAATTTCTGGTAGAGTTGGGAATAGCTGGGCTTTGGGGGTGTACTCACAGGTAAAGAAAAACTGGTGTGTTACGAACTGAATCAATCATCTAAGTTCAAGCTTGTAAATATTCTACTGATCTTTCTTTAGGCCGGTTTTGGTTTTTTTTAGTAAACTTTTTTTTAGTAAACAGTAAGCTATCTTTCAGAAAATTCCTAGTGTGTGGTCTTGATTTTACTTCCTGAACAGTTTGTCATTATCTAGAGCACTTGCAGAACCTGGGTCAGGGGAGGTGGGACTGAATGGTGCAGAGGACACATGCTGTTAAGACCCCTTTGACACCTTCCTGTTGGGTCCTTCTATCTCCTCAGTTGCAGAGGGACTCCTGGCAGAGCTCCCTCTTGGGCCCTGCAGAGGTCAGGAAATCTGTCTCTTCAGGTGGGGGTCATAGTCTGTGTCTGTGTTACTCTTCTCCCTCCCTGAAAAATTTTTTTCTCTTGTGGTCCTTAACTTTGTCTCTAGGCCAGATTCACTTTTTTATGGGTGCATCTCAGCCTATGAGTCAGAAAGGGAGACTAACTCCTGGACCAACTTATATTACATCATTATGATTCCCAATTTATATTTTATAATTATGATAACAGGTGGAACTGGCATACCCAGAATGACCCAGAATTAGTTTTCCATGGAACCACTACGAGAAAAAAACCTGAGCAGTCCTATTCTGGCCAGATGTTGTAGGTGGGAAGATGAGGTTTATGAAAGAAAACCAAAATTCATAATTGCCACTCTAACAAATAATCCAGTGTCTTGCCAGTGGGTTTCAGCCCTGAGCAAGTTCACTATGGTTCAATTTGACCAAAGAAAATGACAGCAAATGTTCTTTGGGGTGAAAGGGTTTATTAGCCAGTGTCTTCTCATGGTAGGTCAGACACCAGCGTCTCTGCCTCTAGAGCACTGGGCCGAGCTCTCTATATAGCACAATAATAGATTATTGCCTAAAGGTGTGGAAGCGGTAGCCTAGCAACAGGCCAGTTACATCATCAAGTGGTTTAAGTTCAGTGAGGATCTTGGCCATAGGAACCCCAACTTCTCCACACACCACCACTCCAGGATTCTCGCCTTACAATCTACACGCATTCAATATTCCACAATGTTCCCTCTGTGAGAAAGCTGGAGCACTGTAACCAGATTCCACAACAGCAACAGAGGATAGCAACAACTTAGAGATAATTTTAAAAATTAAGATACAACAAGATTTTGATACAGGTAGCAAAAATTATAATAATCCTCAAGCCAGAGAAGGTTCCTAATAACAAAGACCTTAGGGGCAACAAAACACACGTTTTCATGACACCAACATAGGCAAATCTTGTCCATCAGGTAGGATGCATGCAAGAGAGTGGTCCTGTGGTAGGACTGTAGCAGGAAGGGGGTCCCTTCCAGGTCTAGTATACCATACTTTTACTCCTTTCCCCATGGGGGTTACTGAAGGGGCTATACATAGTGCTAGTGGAGGTGCATGCCTTGGCCATAATGATAAAACAAAACTCCCAACATTGTTTTTTCATGTGAAACCTTCATAAAAGTATGTATCAATCATACCTTGATAAAAAATTTAAAAAAAAACTAAAAGCTCTGGGGTAAGATGCTCCTACCTTCTGGCCATTCAGGATATACTACTGTGACCTTTGGGGGCACTCTGCTGTAATTCCGGGAATACACAGGAGGCCAGCTTCCAGGCCTTGTCTCCAAGGTGCCAGGAGAGCCAGCCATCATTGGTCCATGAGTCAAAAGGTCCAAGGCCACATCCACTCAATGGAGTCTTTGGGATTCAGTGCAGTTGGTACTGGCAGCAAGAGGTTATTCTGGTAGCCAAACCTCGGCTTCAGTGATTCTTCCATGGTTTGTACTTACAGTTATATAAGGGAGGCAGCCATATGTGTTAACAAGTCTAAGGGACTCAGGGCTCCCTTTCGGGATCTCTCATTCAAACACCGTAGCATGGTCCATAAGAGGACTGACCATCCCCTCAGACTATTGGTATCTGACTTAGTCCAGATTTAAACAAGCCATTGTGCCTCTCTATCATGCCTTCTGTGGTAGGATTGTATGGCACATGAAACTTCCATTGGATTCCCAGCTGTCACACCCATTCTTGCAGTGTCTGTCCAGTAAAATGGGTGCCCTGATCACTCTCAATTACCTGTGGTCAGCCATAGATGGCAAAGAGATGCTCCAGGCCTCTTTTGGTCATCTGCTGGTCTGCAGTACAGGTAGGAAAAGCAATCAGAAGTCCAGGAGCTGTGTCCACACAAGTCATGGCATACCAATATCCTTCTGACACAAGTGGAGGCCCAGTAAATCTATCTGCCACCTAACGAGGGGTATAGGCCCCTTAGCTATTGTTCCATGTTGCTGTGGAACTCAGTGTAAGTCTCATTTGAACACACAGCACACTCCTGCTGGGCTCTACTAACTTCTTCAAAGGTCAAAGGCAAGCCCCACCTATGGGCTACTGCCCACATTGTCTTTTGCCCCACAGGCAACAAACACTGATGTAGCCATTGGGCTACATCAGAGGCAGGCTTTCCTTCTAACCAAATATCTGGGCCAATTTATCTGCATCATTTCCTGGGGATGCCAGTGGCAAATGACCTGCCACATGGTATACTGTAATTACTTTGGTCTGACTATAGGCCCATAAGTCTTGCCACAGTTCTTGCCCCCAAAGAGGTCGGTGACTAACCAGGCAGTTGGCATGGTACCAGGTTGGTAGCTACAGGGTCATGTCCTGATAGATAGCCCATGTGTCAGTGCAGACAACTATAGGGGAGGGCTCCTGGCTGATCACAAGCCACACGGCCCACAACTCTGCCCATTGGCTGCTCTTCCACTCGCCATCTTCCATCCATATTGTCTCAGTCTTAGGATGGAAAGCTGTGGCTCTTCATTTGGGGGCTGCCCATGGCTGGAGCCATCAGTGTACCATGCATCTTCAGATATAGGGGCTCTTTCCTCCCAGTAGGGCCTCTCTGCTACTAATGGTTCAAAAGTAAGTTCTTTCTGCTTTTCACTAGTATATGTCATCGGCCCCAGTAAGCATTGGAGTTCTTCACTCAAGGGGCTACTAGAGAGGAGGACACTACACAGCTGTAGGTAAACACCCCACTTGGCCAGTGTGGGCGTTTGTGCCACACCACTCCTTGGCTTTTGGGTCCAGTCTTGTACCCACCACAGATGAGATAGGTGGTTATTACCTTTATTAGGGCCATTCCAGTGATGGGTTCTGTAGCAAGCAAGGCATAATACATTGCAGCCAGTTGTTTTTCTATCAAAGTGTATTGTACCTCTGCCCCTTTACAGAGTTGTGACCAGAATCCAATGGGTTGGCGAGTTCGTTCAAGCCACTGCCAGAGACCCCAGCCATAACCATCTTCAGTGACATGAACGTCCAGCTCACAGGGCCTTAACAGATCTGTCACACTCAAGGCCTGCTTGGCCTTGACTGCTCGTTTTGCTGTAGTAAAGACGGATGCACATGTCTCATCCCAGTCCCACCTGGTGCCCTTTTGTACCAACCAGTATAAGGGCTTCAGAATTTGTGCCAAGTGTGGGATAAACACTCTCCAGTAGCCTAGAAGACCCCAAAACTCCTCTAGCAATGCTAAAGTTGTAGGGATAGAAAAGGCCTGGACTTTATCTATAACTGCTTCTGGTATAACTTTGGTCTTACCCAACCAGGTGACCCCAAAGAATTTGACAGACAAACCAGATCCCTGAACCTTGGTACTGTTCACAACCCATCCTTTCTCCTGAAGATGTTGCAGCACTCTTGGTGCTGCAACTTCTAGATATGAAAGAGAATCGGATGTGAACATGACATCATCAAAGTAATGGTAGAGCCACACCATTGGCAGTTTCTCCCATGTAGCCAAGTTCTGGGCTACAAGTCCATGACAGATGGTGGGGCTGTGGAAGTATCCCTGTGGAAGGACAGTGGAAGTCCATTGCCATCCTTCCCATGTGAAGCAAACTGTTCCTGACTTTCCTGCTCAATGTCAGTGGAAAAGAAGGCATTAGCAAGATCTACCACATGATGATATGTTCCTAATTAATGGCTGAGGGTATCCAGCAGACCTGCAATAGAGGGGACAACAGCATGCATAGGGAGTATGACTTTATTCAGTTCTCTGTAATCCACAATCATATGCCAGGAGCCATCTGGCTTTTTTACTGGCCACACTGGGAAATTTAAAGGACTATGGGTGGGCTTTATAATACCCACCTTTTCCAGCTCCTGGAGAGTTACTCTAATCTCTTTATGCCCTCCAAGCAGTTTGTATTGTTTGGTATTAGTCACCCGCCAAGGCACAGGCAAAGCTGTGGGCGGGTGCCTACATGTCCCCTCTGAACTGCCTTCACCACACGTACTCTCAGTCTGAACTCACCTGCAGTGGTCTGCAGCCATAGACCCTGCAGGATATCAATCCCCAAAATATACTCAGGGATAGGAGATATTATACACAGAATGGGTGGAGCCAAGATGGCGGCATGAGTAGGACAGTGGGAATCTCCTCCCAAAAACATATATTTTTGAAAATACAACAAATACAACTATCCCTAAAAGAGAGACCAGAAGATACAGGACACCAGCCAGACTACATCCACACTGGCAAGAACCCAGCGCCTGGCGAAGGGGGTAAGAAACAAGCCCCAGCCCAGCGGGACCCGAGCATCCCTCACCCCAGCTCCCAGCAGGAAGAGAGGAGTCAGAACGGGGAGGGAGAGGGAGCCCAGGACTGCTAAATAGCCAGCCCTCACCATCTGCACCCAGAGTGCAGACACACAGTGCATGGGGTGCTGGATTCTAGGGAAACAGGACAGTAAGACCTGAGTGGGTCCCCACAGCCGGCGCCCATGGGACAAAGAAAAGCGAGTGCTTTTTCAAAGTCTTAAAGGGACAGGGACCCAACCACTGGATGGAAGCATCCCAGGACACGTAGCCCAGCAGCTGGGAATCCCAGGGAACTCCGGGTGCCCTAACCCCCTGGGCAACAGCTTGAGACCCCTCATGGCAATAAACAGCCCCCCTTCCATTCCCCCTCCAGCACCCCACCATAGCAGAGCAGCAGCCTGAGGCTGGCCACGCCCACAGCAAGGGAGCTTCCTCCATAGTGACCGGGCAAGAAACAGAGACCCAGTCTATGTGCAACTGCCCACCACAAGCTGCTAGGGGTCGCCATTGTCCCAGTACAGAAAGGCCAGAAGCAAGTGGAAAAGGTCTTAGCTCTCCCAGCTGACAGATGAGTCAGTAGCATATCACTGCATCTATCAACATGAAAACGCAAAAAAATTTGATCCAGACAAGACTAACTCAGACATCTTCCACATCCACCCCTGAGAAGGAATCTGGCAAGAGAGATTTAACCAATCTTCCTGAAAAAGAATTCAAAACAAAAGCCATAACCATGCTGATGGACTCGCAGAGAAATATGCAAGAATTAAGGAGAGAGAATACAGAAATAAAACACTCTCTGGAAGAACTTCAAAGCAGAATGGATGAGTTGCAAGAGACCATTAATGGACTAGAAATCAGAGAACAGGAACGCAGAGAAGCTGATGCAGAGAGAGATAAAAGGATCTCTGGGAATGAAAGAATACTAAGAGAACTGTGTGAACAATTTAAATGGAGCAATATTTGCATCACAGGAGTACCAGAAGAAGAAGAGATTAAAAAAGGGATAGAAAGTGTCTTTGAAGAAATAATTGCTCAAAACTTCCCCAAACTAGGTGAGGAAATGGCCTCTCAGACCACAGAAGCACACAGAACTCCCATGACAAGGGACCGAAGGAGGGCAACACCAAGAAACATAATAATCAAAATGGCAAAGATCAAAGACAAGGACAGAGTATTAAAGGCAGCCAGAGAAAAAAAAGGTCACCTACAAATGAAAACCATTCACGCTATCATCAGACTTCTCAACATAAACAGGCCACAAGAGAATGGCATGAACAGAAGGGCCTTGAACCAAGAATACTGCATCCAGCACGATTATCATTTAAATATGAAGGAGTAATTAAACAATTGCCAGAAAAGCAAAAGTTGAGGGAATTTGCCTCTCAGAAACCACCTCTTCAGGGTATCTTAGAGGGACTTCTCTAGATGGGAACACTCCTAAAAAGAGCACAGAACAAAACACCCAACATATGAAGAATGGAGGAAGACAAATAAGAAGGGAGAGAAATAAAGAATCATCAGACAGTGTTTATAATAGCTCAATAAGTGAGTTAAGTTAGACAGTAAGATAGTAAAGTACCTAACCTTGAACCTTTGGTAACCACAAACTTAAAGCCTGCAATGGCGATAAGTACATATCTTTCAATAAACACCCTAATGTAAATGGACTGAATGCCCCAATAAAAAGACACAGAGTAATAGAATGGATAAAAAAGCAAGACCCATCTATAGGCTGCCTACAAGAGACTCACCTCAAACCCAAAGACATGCACAGACTAAAAGTCAAGGGATGGAAAAAGATATTTCATGCAAACAACAGTGAGAAGAAAGCAGGGGTTGCAGTACTAATATCAGACAAAATAGACTTCAAAACAAAGAAAGTAACAAGAGATAAAGAAGGACACTACATAATGATAAAGGGCTCAGTCCAACAAGAGGATATAACCATTATAAATATATATGCACCCAATACAGGAGCACCAGCATATGTGAAACAAATACAAACAGAATTAAAGGAGGAAATAGAATGCAATGCATTCATTTTTGGAGACTTCAACACACCACTCACTCCAAAGGACAGATCCACCAACAAAAAATAAGTAAGGACACAGAGGCACTGAACAACACACTAGAACAGACGGACCTAATAGACATCTACAGAACTCTACACCCAAAAGCAGTAAGATACACATTCTTCTCAAGTGCACATGGAACATTGTCCAGAATAGACCACATACTAGGTCACAAAAAGAGCCTCAGTAAATTCAAAATGATTGAATTCCTAACAACCAACTTTTCACACCACAGAAGTATAAAACTAGAAATAAATTGCACAAAGAAAGAAGGCTCACAAACACATGGAGGCTTAACAAAATGCTCCTAAGTAACCAAAGGATCAATGACCAAATTAAAATGAAGATTCATCAATATATGGAAACAAATGACAACAACAACACAAAGCCCCAACTACTGTGGGATGCAGTGAAACCAGTCTTAAGAGGAAAGTATATAGCAATCCAGGCATATTTTAAAGAAGGAAGAATAAACCCAAATGAATAGTCTAATGTCACAATTATCGAAATTGGAAAAAGAAGAACAAATGAGGCCTAAGGTCAGCCGAAGGAGGGACATAATAAAGATCAGAGAAGAAATAAGTAAAATTGAGAAGAATAAAACAATAGAAAAAAAAAAGTGAAACCAAGAGCTGTTTCTTTGACAGAATAAACAAAATAGATAAGCCTCTAGCCAGACTTATTAAGAGAAAAAGAGAATCAACACACATCAACAGAATCAGAAACAAGAAAGGAAACATCACAACAGACCCCACAGAAATACAAAGATTTATTAGAGAGTACTATGAAAACCGATTTCATAACAAGCTGGAAAACCTAGAAGAAATGGACAACTTCCTAGAAAATGACAACCTTCCAAGACTGACCCAGAAAGAAACAGAAAATCTAAACAGACCAATTACCAGCAACGAAATTGAAACAGTAATCAAAAAACTACCCAAGAACAAAACCCCCGGGCCAGGTGGATTTACCTCGGAATTTTATGAAACATACAAAGAAGACATAATACCCATTCTACTTAAAGTTTTCCAAAAAATAGAAGAGGAGGGAATATCCCCAAACTTATTCTATGAAGCCAACATCACCGTAATACCAAAACCAGGCAAAGACCCCACCAAAAAAGAAAATTACAGACCAATATCCCTGATGAATGTAGATGCAAAAATACTCAACAAAATATTAGCAAACCGAATTCAAAAATATATCAAAAGGATCATACACCAAGACCAAGTGGGATTCATCCCAGGGATGCAAGGATGGTACAACATTTGAAAATCCATCAACATCATCCACCACATGAACAAAAAGAAGAACAAAAACCACATGATCATCTCCATAGATGCTGAAAAAGCATTCGACAAAATTCAACATCCATTCATGATAAAAACTCAGCAAAATGGGTATAGAAGGCAAGTACCTCAACATAATAAAGGGCATATATGATAAACCCACAGCCAACATCACACTGAACAGCGAGAAGCTGAGAGCTTTTCCTCTGGGATCGGGAACAAGACAGGGATGCCCACTCTCACCACTGTTATTCAACGTAGTACTGGAGCTCCTAGCCATGGCAATTAGACAAAACAAAGGAATACAAGGAATCTAGATTGGTAAAGATGAAGATAAACTGTCACTATTTGCAGATTACATGATATTGTACATAAAAAAACCTCTAAGGACTCCACTCCAAAACTACAAGAACTAATATCGGAATTCAGCAAAGTTGCAGGATACAAAATTAACACAGAAATCTGCGGCTTTCCTATACACTAACAATGAACCAATAGAAAGAGAAATCAGGAAAACAATTCCATTCACAAGAGCATCACAAAGAATAAAATACCTAGGAATAAACCTAACTAAGGAAGTGAAAGACCTGTACCCTGAAAACCAGAAGAAGATACTCTTAAGAGAAATTAAAGAGGTCACTAACAAATGGAAAGTCATCCCATGCTCCTGGCTAGGAAGAATTAATATTGTCAAAATGGCCTTCCTGCCCAAAACAATATACAGATTCGGTGCAATACCTATCAAATTACCAACAGATTCTTCAATGAATTGGAACAAATAGTTCAAAAATTCATATAGAACCACCAAAGACCCCGAATAGCCAAAGCAATCCTGAGAAGGAAGAATAAAGCTGGGGGGATCTCGCTCCCCAACTTCATGCTCTACTACAAAGCCACAGTAATCAAGACAATTTGGTACTGGCACAAGAACAGAGCCACAGACCAATGGAACAGAATAGAGACTCCAAACATTAACCCAAACATATATGGTCAATTAATATTTGATAAAGGAGCTATGGACATACAATGGGGAAATGACAGTCTCTTCAACAGATAGTGCTGCAAAACTGGACAGCTACATGTAAGAGAATGAAACTGGATCACTGTCTAACCCCATACACAAAAGTAAATACGAAATGGATCAAAGACTTGAATGTAAGTCATGAAACCATAAAACTCTTAGAAAAAAACATAGGCAAAAATCTCTTAGACATAAATATGAGTGACCTCTTCTTGAACATATCTCCCCGGGCAAGGGAAACAAAAGCAAAAATGAACAAGTGGGACTATATCAAGTTGAAAAGCTTCTGTACAGCAAAGGACACCATCAATAGAACAAAAGGTAACCTACAGTATGGGAGAATATATTCATAAATGACAGATCCCATAAAGGGCTGACATCCAAACTATATGAAGAGCTCACACACCTCAACAAACAAAAAGCAATTAATCCAATTAAAAAATGGGCACAGGAGCTGAATAGACAGTTCTCTAAAGAAGAAATTCAGATGGCCAACAGACACATGAAAAGATGCTCCACATCACTTGTCATCAGAGAAATGCAAATTAAAACCACAATGAGATATCACCTCACACCCATAAGGATGGCTACCATCCAAAAGACAAACAACAACAAATTTGGCAAGCCTGTGGAAAAAGGGGAACCCTCCCACACTGCTGGTGGGAATGTAAATTTGTTCAACCGTTGTGGAAAGCAGTATGGAGGTTCCTCAAAATGCTTAAAATAGAAATACCATTTGACCCAGGAATTCCACTACTAGGAATTTACCCTAAGAGTGCAGTTTGAAAAAGACAGATGCACCCCTATGTTTATCACTGCACTATTTACAATAGCCAAGATAAGTAAACAACCTAAATGTCCATCAGTAGATGAATGGATAAAGAAGATGTGGTACATATACACAATGGAATATTACTCAGCCATAAGAAAAAAACAGATCCTACAATTTGCAAAAACTTGGATGGAGCTAGAGGGTATTATGCTAAGTAAAATAAGCCAGGCAGAGAAATACAAGTATCAAATGATTTCACTCATATGTGGGGTATAAGAACAAAGGAAAACTGAAGGAAGAAAACAGCAGCAGAATCACAGAATCCAGGAATGGACTTACAGCTACCAAAGGGAAAAGGACTGGGGAGGATGGGTGCGAAAGAAGGGATAAGGGCGGAGAAAAAGAAAGGGAGCATTACAATTAGCATGTATAGTGTTGGGGGAGCATGGGGAGGGCTGTGCAACACACAAAAGACAAGTAGTACGTCTACAGCATCTTACTACGCTGATGGACAGTGACTGTGAAGGGGTATGTGGGGGAGACTTGGTGAAGGGGGAGCCTAGTAAACATAATGTCCTTCATGTAATTGTAGATTAATGATGAAAATAAAAAAATATATATACACAGTATGCTCTTTTGGGGGTAGACGTCCTATTCCCATCGGGATTTGGGCTTGTTTCACTCTGACAGCCTTACCCCGATATCCATCTGTGATAGTGGGGGTCCTGGGGAACTGCTCAGGGTTACCATGAATCAGTGAATATTCAGCCCCCAGGGTCCACCAGAGCCAGGACACGTTGTATGTTCACTGGGGACCAATGGATAGCTATTTCAACATGTGGCCTCCGATCCCCGCCTGTCCTTCAGGGCAGCTACCTCGATCTTCCTCTCAGTCAAACCGTGTTCCCCAGTCTTCTTCCTGTGGGCTCGAGTGAGGTTGGCTCACTCTCCAGCAGGAGGTCTTGCAAACAGGTCAGACTTATGGCTGTCTCTGACCTCTGCCTCTTTGGCCTTAATGGCTGGAACTGCTGCTCTGGTTTCAGCTGTTGCCATAGCTCTAATAAGATCCTATGTGACTTCCCATCTAATTTCCTCCCATCTGCTCCTGCCTGTATTAAATCAACCCACATCTGGATCCTCATAATCTTTGTGGAGCCCTTTAAATTCTTCTTGTGAGTAGCAGACCTTATTTCTTTCTGTGTTCTCATTGCTTCATCCACTCCCAAGTCTGCTACTGTATGTGTTATCTTGCTTATGGGCTGCTGTAAGTGAGGGAAAATAATGGCCACTAGAGACCCAAAGAGGGATATGGGAGCTGTTTGAAGCACAGTATTTTCTCATCCCAGTAGTGAAAATCTCTTAATCTGGGCCATAATTATCTGGACTATAGATGGCATTTCTTATGCCTAGTTCTCGTTACACCTGTTGGAGCTCAGCATACATCTGCCATCTAAAAGGAGAGGATGGCAGATCACCCTGATTGGACCACACAGCACAAAGTGCAGCCATAGGCCAATCAAGGAAGGAGTGACTCCCTTGGGTCTGATGTGCATTTTGTAATCGCTGCCTGAAGGTGGGCTGCACTGTCAGGGAAGACAGCTTTCCCATCTCTGATCCCGACAGAACAATTTCATCCTAAGTCCCACAGATGCAGGAGCCAAGCTGATACTGACTCTGAAGGCTTCTGCCTAAACCGGGAGCCAAAATCCACTGGCTCAGCCTTAGGGCAGAGCATAGAGAACTCCACGACCTGGGGAGGGGGCTGCTCTCCTTGGGGAAGGTTCAGCTGCTGGGCATTTAATTTCTTTACAACCACTGGGCATGCTTTCAATACAGGAGGGGTCAGTGCCTCTGGCACCACCCCTTCATCCTTCCCCAGCTCCTTCATTTCTGGGGCTGATGGCACCTTTCTCTCCCCTTCCCCGAGTGCCTCCTCTGCTTCAAACTTTACCTTTTCTACTGTGCCTCCCAGCAATGCTAGCTCAGTCTTCAGCAGCTCTCTTAGATTCACCTCAAAGCTTTGCAGCTGGTGTTCTTGTGCCACCTCCACCTGTGCTTCCCTCAGGAGTTCATCTTTTTCTTTGATGGCCTTTTCCTTCTTCATAGCACCTGGCAGTGCTGCCACCTCATTCTGTAAGGAATCTTTTACCTCTTCAACGGCACCTCGCTGCCACCGTTCTTGTGATGCCTCCTCTTGCATCAGTGCCGTTTCCTTCTTCAGAGAATCCACAGAAGTTTGCAGCTCACATTCTCATGCTGCCATTTCTTGGATATTTTTCAGGAACATGTCCTTCTCTTCTGTAGACTTTTAATACTGTGAGAAGCAGCCAACCCACAGTCCCCACTGCCTCACAGGCACTCTCTCAAAAGACCTTCTTACTATATACCAAGGGCTATCCATACTGCCTCAGGTGTCACTTCCACTTGCCTCCAGTCCTGGGCTGGGGCCCATTCCTCTAGGGGGCAAGCCACCTCAGACCACATTGCCACTGGGGGACAATTCACTGCCTTCCCATTCACAGGGGCATCCTTCTGAAGCACCGCTCCCATAAGGGCAGCCTGTCTTTTTCGTTGGTCAAGAATGAATGCTGCTGACTTCTCCAATTGTCTTGCAAATGGGCTTCACCCCCGGGCAAGTTTGCTATGGATTCAATGTGACCAAAGAAAATCACAGCAAACGTTCTTTGGGGTGAAAGGGTTTATTACCTGGCTTGTTCTCCCGGCAGTAGGTTGAGCACTAGCATCTCTGCCTATGCCCAGAGCACTGGGCTGAGCTCTCTATACAGAGTAATAATAGCTTATTGCCTGAAGGTATGGAAGCAGTAGCCTAGCCATAGGTCAGTTACATCATCAGGTGGTTTAAGTTCAGTGAGGATCCTGGCCATAGGAACCCCAACTTCCCCACACCCAGGGGAGGTGGCAGAACCACCTGAAGGACTTTGAAGAGAAAACCAAACTTAGAATCTGTCTTGCCAATGGGTTTCAGCCCTGGGGCAAGTGAGCTATGGATTTGGTGTGACCAAGGAACTGACAGTAGAATGTTCTTGGGGGTGAAAGGGTTATACCCAACTTTATACCCATGGTGGCAGGTCAATCACTAGAACCCCATCCCCATCCACTCAGAGCAAATCTCCATGCAGCAAGTTGGTCTCTGTCTCTGGGCCCCTCTACCAGCATAGCCACCATGGCTATAAAGTTGGGTATAACCCTTTCATCCCAAGAACATTCTACTGGCATTTCTTTGGTCACACTGAATCTATTGCAAACTTGCCCAGGGCTGAAACCCATTGGCAAGACAATTGGTGAAGTTTCCAAGGTTCATTGGTTACTAAGGAAAAAGAACAGGCTGCCCTCATGAAAGGAGTGTTTCAGCAGACTGCACTTATTTATGGATGGGGAGACATTCGAGTGTCCCCCAGTGGATATGTGGTACTGTGAAGGGGTGGAGGACTGGGGTCCACCCCAAAATTAAGGAAATTTGTTGCTGACTGAAATGGCATCAGTACAAACTGCTGTGGAAATAGTAAAGGCCCAAGAGGAAGCAGCATAAGAAGGAGCAGAGGCCAAAGAAGCAGCAGCATGCAGGCTGCCCACACAAGGATGTAGTGGAGCCATCAGCCCCAGAAATGGAGGAGTAGAACCTTGATGAACAGGTGGGGGTGGAGGTCCTGCCGGTGCCAGGGTTATCAGTCCCTCCTCAGTTAGAGACCCCACCTGGTTGAAAGCTGGTGGAAAGCCAGAAGGACTCGGCAACTGCGGGTTCTTTCAGGAGAGGTGCAGTCACCTCGGGTTATGGAGCACTCCATGCTCTGCTTCTATACACAGGCTCAAGCACAAAAGAAGATGCAGTCTGCTTCTTGAAGGAAGGATTTAATGGGCCCCATGAAGGTCATGAGGACCCAGATGTGGGTTGGTTTGAAAAGGCAGGAGCAGACAGAAAGATATTGGATGACTGGAGCTGTGGCAATTGAGACCTGAGCAGCGGTTCCGGCCACTGAGGATGAAGCAGAAGGCAGAGATAAAGCAACAAGACTGGCCTGTGTGTCTGCAAGACTTTTTGCTGGAGAGGCTGAAGAAGGTGGGTATTATAAGGCCCACCCATGGTTCTTTTACAGTATTTCAGCTTCCTTGCACAGGGACCATTGCAGAGGATTGAGGGCACATAGATTGAGAGATGAGAATCCTGGAGGGGTGGAGTGTGGATAAAGTGAAGGTTCCTGTGGCCAGGATTCTCACCTGGTCCTGGTCGGCTAGCTCACTACACACATGTGGGCAATAGGTCATTATTGACTCTATATAAAGAACTCTGCCCAGTGCTCTGGGTGACACAGTGGCATGGCTGCAAGGCTGCAGGAGAGCAGAGCAGAGGCTGGAGTGATGGCAGCACTGAGGACAGAGAATGGGATGGCAGTGCTGGTAAAGAGAACCAGAGGCAGAGACCAGCTTGCTGTATGCAGACTCACTCTGAGTGGACAGGATTCTAATGAATGACCTGCCACCATGGAAATAAAGTTGGATGTAATTCTTCCACCCAAAGAAAGTTCTACTGTCATTTCTTTGGTCACATTGAATCCATAGTGAACTTGCCCAGGGTTGAAACCCATTGGCAAGACAGTATGACAATATATAACATTAAGTTGGTAGGGGGACCTAATATATTACAAAATTTATAATTTTGTAGCTTGGAAAAATAAGCAAATTTTTTTTTGAGAGGGCCTCTCTCATATTTATTGATCAAATGGTTGTTAACAACAATAAAATTCAGTATAGGGAGGTCAATGCTCAATGTACAATCATTAATCCATCTCAAGTCTAATTCTCATCAGTCTCCAATCTTCTGAAGTATAACCAACAAGTTCTTACATGGTGAACGAATTCTTACATAGTGAATAAATTCTTACATGGTGAACAGTACAAGGGCATTCATCACAGAAACTTTCGGTTTTGATCACACATTATGACATAAACAATCAGGTCAAATATGAATATTCGTTTGATTTTTGTACTTGATTTATATGTTGATCCCACATTTCTCCCTTTATTATTATTATTATTTTTATTTTTAATAAAATTCTGAAGTGGTAGGTAAATGCAAGATAAAGGTAGAAAACATAGTTTAGTGCTGTAAGAGGGCAAATGTAGATGATCAGATGATCAGGTGTGTGCCTATGGACTAAGTATTAATCCAGGCTAGACAAGGGCAGCAAAACATCCACAGATGCAGAAGATTTCTCTCAAAGCAGGGGGGGTGAGGTTCTGAGCCTCACCTCTGTTGATCCCCAAATTCTCACCTGATGGCCCCCTGCGACTGTGCCTGTCTTAGGTTGTTCCTCCCTTGAGGAATCTTACCCATCTCTGGCTAACTAGTCATCTTCCGGGGCCATACAGGGAAATGTAAAGTTGGTAAGTGAGAGAGAAGCCATATCGTTTGAAATGTTTAGCTTTTTATTTCTTTGCAGATTTATGCCCTGTGGCTTCTATGCCCAGCACTTGTCTCGAGGTATCTTTACCACCTGGAGCAATTATGATACTCGGTAAATTCGATATGAGGCACGAATTCTATTTAAGGGTTGTAATTAGGAAGAAAGAAGACAAGCTACAGATGTAGCATATGGAAGGAAACATGGGAGGATTGATTATTTCTTTGACATATCTTCTTGTAGAGTACCTTAAGTATGTATAGGTTTTAAACTACTAACTAATTTGCACACACATATTAACATAATAGGAATACGGTGACATAAACAAAGCAAATCTATAATTACCATCCATCTCCAGTGAAGCCAAGAAAACCATTTAGGCACCCTAGGCATTTGTGAAAATTTGTCTACGATATGATGGATATTGTCCAACTGTACTTGAACAGTCTGAGAGAAATCAGACAAATTAAAGCAGCCCATTTCTGGGATCTGTTCACATCCCATATGTTCTTTTAACCATAAATAGTCTATAGTCATGAGATTTTGGAGTGCTACACCTTGCACCCCTCCCAACTCCTGGTTGAGTTCCAACAGTACAGATCTGGTCAAATTCGTTGTCTCACTGTATGCACATGCCAGCCTAGACATCTCCCTCCTCATTCCTATGGCAAGTCCAGGAGACGGTGGGGTGGACGCAGCGATGACCGCAGCATCGCCCGGATCCCTGTGGAGGCTTTTTGATGATCATCCCCCGCCACAAGTCCTCCAGAGAGTGCTGATGCCGGAAGCTCCTCCTCATATCGTATCTTAGTTCATTTTCTGGGTATCCAACCTAGGCCTTGATCTTCTGCATAGAAATAAACAGACCCTTTGCCCACACTTTGACATGCCCTCTATATCACTGTGCAGAACTCACTGGAGGTCAGCACACAGTAACTGCTTTTTTTTTCTTTTTATTAAGAGAAAGGAATATTACCAGAAAAGAGTACCTCCATAGCTGATCATCTGACACCCTTTAAGTGATCAACATTAAGGATATTTAAAGCATGTGTTGATCTTTGATTTACCAATAGTTTTATCCTATCAAGGAGTAATCCCCCTTTTCTTTCTTTCTTTCTTTTTTCTTTTTTTTTTTTTAATTTTTAATCTACACTTACATGAAGAATACTATGTATACTATGCTCTCCCCTATATCAGGTCCCCCCTAACAACCACATTACGGTTACTGTCCATCAGCTTAGCAAAATGTTGTAGAGTCACTACTTGTCCTCTCTGTATTGTGCAGCCCACCCTCCCCTTTCTCCCTCCCCCCATATATGCTAATCTTAATAACCCCCTTCTTCTTACCCCCCCCCTTATCCGTCCCTGCCCACCCATCCTCCCCAGTTCCTTTCCCTTTGGTACCTGTTAGTCCATTTTTGGGTTCTGTAATCCCGCTACTGTTTTGTTCCTTCAGTTTTTCCTTTGTTCCTATACTCCTCAGATGAGTGAAATCATTTGGTATTTCTCTTTCTCTGCTTGGCTTATATCACTGAGCATAATACTCTCCAGCTCCATCCATGTTGCTGCAAATGGTTGGATTTTTCCACTTCTTATGGCTGAGTAGTATTCCATTGTGTATATGTACCACATCTTCTTTATCCATTCATCTACTGATGGACATTTAGGTTGCTTCCAATTCTTGGCTATTGTAAATACTGCTGCGATAAACATAGGGGTGCATCTGTCTTTCTCAAACTTGATTGCTGCGTTCTTAGGGTAAATTCCTAGGAGTGGAATTCCTGGGTCAAATGGTAGGTCTGTTTTGAGCATTCTGATGAACCTCTATACTGCTTTCCACAATGGTTGAACTAATTTACATTCCCACCAGCAGTGTAGGAGGGTTCCCCTTTCTCCACAGCCTCGCCAACATTTGTTGTTGTTTGTCTTTTGGATGGCAGCTATCCTTACTGGTGTGAGGTGATACCTCATTGTAGTTTTAATTTGCATTTCTCTGATAATTAGCAATGTGGAGCATCTTTTCATGTGTCTCTTGGCCATCTGTATTTCTTTTTTGGAGAACTGTCTGTTCAGTTCCTCTGCCCATTTTTTAACTGGGTTATTTGTTTTTTGTTTGTTGAGGCGTGTGAGCTCTTTATATATTCTGGACGTCAAGCCTTTATCGGATGTGTCATTTTCAAATATATTCTCCCATACTGTAGGGTTCCTTTTTGTTCTATTGATGGTGTCTTTCGCTGTACAGAAGCTTTTCAGCTTAATGTAGTCCCACTTGCTCATTTTTGCTGTTGTTTTCCTTGCCCGGGGAGATATGTTCAAGAAGAGGTCACTCATGTTTATGTCTAAGAGGTTTTTGCCTATGTTTTTTTCCAAGAGTTTAATGGTTTCATGACTTACATTTAGGTCTTTGATCCATTTTGAGTTTACCTTTGTATATGGGGTGAGACAATGGTCCAGTTTCATTCTCCTACATGTAGCTGTCCAGTTTTGCCAGCACCATCTGTTGAAGAGACTGTCATTTTGCCATTGTATGTCCATGGCTCCTTTATCAAATATTAATTGACCATATATGTTTGGGTTAATTTCTGGGGTCTCTAATCTGTTCCACTGGTCTGTGGCTCTGTTCTTGTGCCAGTACCAAATTGTCTTGATTACTATGGCTTTGTAGTAGAGCTTGAAGTTGGGGAGTGAGATCCCCCCTATTTTATTCTTCTTTTTCAGGATTGCTTTGGCTATTCGGGGTCTTTGGTGTTTCCATATGAATTTTTGAATTATTTGTTCCAATTCATTGAAGAATGTTGCTGGTAATTTGAGAAGGATTGCATCAAATCTGTATATTGCTTTGGGCAGGATGGCCATTTTGACGATATTAATTCTTCCTAGCCATGAGCATGGGATGAGTTTCCATTTATTAGTGTCCCCTTTAATTTCTCTTAAGAGTGACTTGTAGTTTTCAGAGTATAAGTCTTTCACTTCTTTGGTTAGGTTTATTCCTAGGTATTTTATTCTTTTTGATGCAATGGTGAATGGAATTGTTTTCCTGATTTCTCTTTCTATTGATTCATTGTTAGTGTATAGGAAAGCTACAGATTTCTGTGTGTTAATTTTGTATCCTGCAACTTTGCTGTATTCCGATATCAGTTCTAGTAGTTTTGGAGTGGAGTCCTTAGGGTTTTTTATGTACAGTATCATATCATCTGCAAATAGTGACAGTTCAACTTCTTCTTTACCAATCTGGATTCCTTGTATTTCTTTGTTTTGTCTGATTGCCGTGGCTAGGACCTCCAGTACTATGTTAAATAACAGTGGGGAGAGTGGGCATCCCTGTCTGGTTCCCGATCTCAAAGGAAATGATTTCAGCTTCTTGCTGTTCAGTATAATGCTGGCTGTGGGTTTATCATATATGGCCTTTATTATGTTGAGGTACTTGCCCTCTATTCCCATTTTGCTGAGAGTTTTTATCATGAATGGATGTTGAATTTTGTCAAATGCTTTTTCAGCATCTATGGAGATGATCATGTGGTTTTTGTCTTTCTTTTTGTTGATGTGGTGGATGATGTTGATGGATTTTCGAATGTTGTACCATCCTTGCATCCCTGGGATGAATCCCACTTGGTCATGGTGTATGATCCTTTTGATATACTGTTGAATTCTGTTTGCTAATATTTTATTGAGTATTTTTGCATCTACATTCATCAGGGATATTGGCCTGTAATTTTCTTTTTTGGTGGGGGTCTTTGCCTGGTTTTGGTATTAGGGTGATGTTGGCTTCATAGAATGAGTTTGGGAGTATTCCCTCTTCTTCTATTTTTTGGAACACTTTAAGGAGAATGGGTATTATGTCTTCTCTGTGTGTCTGATAAAATTCCGAGGTAAATCCGTCCGGCCCCGGGGTTTTGTTCTTGGGTGGTTTTGTTCTTGGGTGGTTTTTTGATTACCGTTTCAATTTCTTTGCTCGTAATTGGTTTGTTTAACTTTTGTGTTTCTTACTTGGTCAGTCTTGGGAGGTTGTATTTTTCTAGGAAGTTGTCCATTTCTTCTAGGTTTTCCAGTTTGTTGGCATATAGATTTTCATAGTAGTCTTTAATAATTCTTTGTATTTCTGTGGAGTCTGTCGTGATTTTTTCATTCTCATTTCTGATTATGTTGATTTGTGTTGATTCTCTTTTTCTCTTAATAAGCTGGGCTAGAGGCTTATGTATTTTGTTTATTTTCTCAAAGAACCAGCTCTTGGTTTCATTGATTTTTGCTATTGTTTTATTCTTCTCAATTTTGTTTATTTCTTCTCTGATCTTTATTATGTCCCTCCTTCTGCTGACTTTAGGCCTCATTTGTTCTTCTTTTTCCAGTTTTGATAATTGTGATGTTAGACTATTCATTTGGGATTGTTCTTCCTTCTTCAAGTGTGCCTGGATTGCTATATACTTTCCTCTTAAGACTGCTTTAGCTGCGTCCCACAGAAGTTGGGGCTTAGTGTTGTTGTTGTCATTTGTTTCTATATATTCCTTGATCTCTATTTTGATTTGTTCATTGATCCATTGATTATTTAGTAGAATGTTGTTAAGCCTCATGTGTTTGTGAGCCTTTTTGTTTTCTTTGTAGAATTTATATCTACTTTTATACCTTTGTGGTCTGAAAAATTGGTTGGTAGAATTTCAATATTTTGGAGTTTACTGAGGCTCTTTTTGTGAGCTAGTATGTGGTCTATTCTGGAGAATGTTCCATGTGCACTTGAGAAGAATGTATATCCTGTTGCTTTTGGATGTAGAGTTCTATAGATGTCTATTAGGTCCATCTGTTCTAGGGTGTTGTTCAGTGCCTCTGTGTCCTTACTTATTTTCTGACCGGTGGATCTATCCTTCGGGGTGAGTGGTGTGTTGAAGTCTCCTAAAATGAATGCGTTGCAGTCTATTTCCCTCTTAAGTTCTGTTAGTATTTGCTTCACATATGCTGGTGCTCCTGTATTGGGTGCATATATATTTAGAATGGTTATATCCTCTTGTTGGACTGAGCCCTTTATCATTATGTAGTGTCCTTCTTTATCTCTTGTTACTTTCTTTGTTTTGAAGTCTATTTTGTCTGATATTAGTACTGCAACCCCTGCTTTGTTCTCACTGTTGTTTGCCTGAAATATGTTTTTCCATCCCTTGACTTTTAGTCTATGCTTATCTTTGGGTTTAAGGTGAGTTTCTTTTAAGCAGCATATAGATGGGTCTTGCTTTTTTATCCATTCTATTACTCTGTGTCTTTTGATTGGTGCATTAAGTCCATTTACATTTAGGATGACTATTGAGAGATATGTACTTATTGCCATTGCAGGCTTTAGATTCATGGTTACCAAAGGTTCAAGGTTAGCTTCTTTAGTATCTTATTGCCTAACTTAGCTCGCTTGTTGAGCTGTTATATACACTGTCTGGAGATTCTTTTCTTCTCTCCCTTCTTATTCCTCCTCCTCCATTCTTCATATGTTGTGTGTTTTGTTCTGTGCTCTTTTTAGAGGTGCTCCCATTTAGAGCAGTCCCTGTAGGATGCCCTTTAGAGGTGGTTTGTGGGACGCAAATTCCCTCAGCTTTTGCTTGTCTGGGAATTGTTTAATCCCGCCATCATATTTAAATGATAGTCGTGCTGGATACAGTATCCTTGGTTCAAGGCCCTTCTGTTTCATTGCATTAAGTATATCATGCCATTCTCTTCTGGCCTGTAGGGTTTCTGTCGAGAAGTCTGATGTTAGCCTGATGGGTTTTCCTTTATAGGTGACCTTTTTCTCTCTAGGTGCCTTTAAAACTCTTTCCTTGTCCTTGATCCTTGCCATTTTAATTACTATGTGTCTTGGTGTTGTCCTCCTTGGATCCTTTCTGTTGGGGGTTCTGTGTAATTCCATGGTCTGTTCGATTATTTCCTCCCCCAGTTTGGGGAAGTTTTCAGCAATTATTTCTTTAAAGAGACTTTCTATCCCTTTTCCTCTTTCTTCTTCTTCTGGTATCCCTATAATACGAATATTATTCCTTTTGGCTTGGTCACATAGTTCTCTTAGTGTTGTTTCATTCCTGGAGATCCTTTTATCTCTCTCTATTTCAGCTTCTGTATGTTCCTGTTCTCTGGCTTCTATTCCTTCAGTGGCCTCTTGCATCTTATCCATTCTGCTTATAAATCCTTCCAGGGATTGTTTCACTTCTGTGATCTCCTTCCTGACATCTGTGATCTCCCTCCGGACTTCATCCCAGTGCTCTTGCATTTTTCTCTGCATCTCTGTCAGCATGTTCATGATTTTTATTTTGAATTCTTTTTCAGGAGGACTGGTTAGGTCTGTCTCCTTCTCAGGTGTTGTCTCTGTGATCTTTGTCTGCCTGTAGTTTTGTCTTTTCATGGTGATAGAGATAGTGTGCATTGCTGGTACAAGTGACCACTGGAAGAGCTTCCCTTCTTGTTGGTTTGTGGCCTTCCTCACCTGTGAGAATAGCAACCTCTTGTGGCTTGTGCTGGGCAGCTGTGTGCAGACAGGGCTTCTGCTTCCTGCCCGGTTGCTATGAGGTTTATCTCTGCTGTTGCCATGGGCGTGGTCTGGCTGGGGCTGCTCCTCCAAAATGGTGGAGCCCCGTTGGAGGGGGAGCAGCTGGGAGGCTATTTATCTCTGTAGGGGGCCTCTGTGCTACCTGCTTCCCAGGGGGTTAGAGTGCCCAGAGATCCCCAGATTCCCTCCCTCTGGTCTAAGTGACCTGTCCTGCCCCTTTAAGACTTCCAAAAAGCACTCTCCAAACCAAAACAACAACAGCAACAATGAGAGAGGGAACAGAAAAAAAAAAAAAAAGGAAAAAACACTTGATTTTTTTTTTTTGTCCTCAGGCCCTGTTCCCATGCACCCACTCACCGGTCCTGCTGCCGTTCCTCCCTAGCACCATGGTCCCTGTCCCTTCAAGGCTTTCAAAAAGCACCCTCCCACTGGTCCCGCAGGGAAAAATGCACGATATTCTTTGTCCTCAGGCGCCGTTCCCAGGCACCCGCTCACCAGTCCCGCCGCCCTGCCTCCCTAGCACCAGGGTCCCTGTCCCTTTAAGGCTTCCAAAAAGCACTCGCCAAAAAGAGAAAAAAAAAGGGGAAAAACGTGCGATTTCCTCCGTTCTCCGGTGCCGGTCTCAGGCACCCGCCCACCGGTCCCGCAGGGAAAAACGCGGGATATTCTTTGTCCTCAGGTGCCGGTCCCAGGCACCCGCTCACCAGTCCTGCTGCCCTGCCTCCCTAGCACCAGGGTCCCTGTCCTTTTAAGGCTTCCAAAAAGCACTCACGAAAAAGAGAAAAAAAAAAGGGGGAAACGCGCGATTTCCTCTGTCCTCAAGTGCTGGTCCGAGGCACCTGTTCACCGGTCCCGCCACCCTGCCTCCCTAGCAATGGGGTTCCTTTAGCACTTTAAGGCTTTAAGGCTTCCAAAAAGCACTCGCAAAAAAAAAAAAAAAAAAACCGCTCCAGTTTCTTTCCACCCACCGGGAGCCGGGGGGAGGGGCGCTCGGATCCCGCCGGGCCGGGGCTTGTATCTTACCCCCTTCGCAAGGCACTGGGTTCTTGCAGGTGTGGATGTGGTCTGGATGTTGTCCTGTGTCCTGTGGTCTCTATTTTAGGAAGATTTTTCTTTGTTATATTTTCATAGCTCTATGTGTTTTGGGGAGGAGATTTCCACTGCTCTACTCACACCACCATCTTGGCTCCCTATTTTTGGCAGTTTTGAATAATGCTGCTTGGGTGTAAAAGGGGCCACTAAAGATCACAGAAAGGACACAACCTTCTCAAGAGCCAGAGGCACACCCCAAAATAGCCAAAAGAATCAGCAGCCTGTTGTATCCCAGGCAGGCAAAAAAACAAGTCCTATTCTTAGGGCATAAAACAAGACTGCTAGAAGGCAATAGATGTCACTGTGAGAGAAAGGATCAGTAACCAATGGGTCATGAAATTTTATTTTCTTCTCTCACTGGGCACTACTGACAGAGATTTGGAAAAGCTGATTCTGGTAAGAATTTTCACCCTTTGCTGGCTTCTGGCAATTTTTCTAGGAGCCCCGCTGTAGGGAAATGGAAGTTCTATGGCCAGGATCCTTACCTGATCCTAATCTACTTGCTCACTGTGCATGTGCAATGATGTAATACTTTACCTACTGCACAGGCGCATGTTTGCACATGTGTTGGCAGTAAGCCATTATTGCCTGTGTTGCTATGTAAAGAGCTCTGTCCAGTGTTTGGCACAGAGCCTGAGATGAAGGCAGAGCCTGGAGAGAGGTAGAGATGGAGACAGGCTTGCTGCATGCAGACTTGTTGGAGGAGGATGGGACTCTAGCACTCAACCTGCCATCATGAGAATAAAGCTTGGTAAAAACTCTTTTACCATCCCGATGTTCACTGTCATTTTTTGGTCTCACTGAATCCAGAGTGAACTTGCCCTGACCTGGGAACCCTCTCTGGCCCAGAGCTACAGCCCCTCTCAGACTTGACAAAACTGGTGGAGTTTCATGTGAACTGCTACTTCTTTATTCTCTTAAATAGCCAAGGGGAAACTCTATAGATACCAGAGACTATAGAAAGTGGAGCTCTGGGCTGGAAGGGGTTTTGAGCTCTGGCCAAGTTCACTCTGGATTTAGGGAGACTGAATAATGACAACAGAACATTGAGGGTAAAAGGGTTTATACCTAGCTTTATTCTTATGATGGTAGGCCGAGCACTAGAATCGGTCCTCCTTGGAAAGTCTGCATGAAGCAAGCCCATCTCTGTCTCTGTATCCACTCCAGGCTCTCTCTCCACTCCAGGCTCTACGTCTGTTCTAGGCTCTGCCTTTGCCTTTGGCCTCTGCTTTGCCCCAAGCACTGGGAGGAGCTCTTTACATAGAAACACAGACAATGCTGGCTTGTTGCTTATGGGTGTGTAAGGATTAGCCCATGCAGTAGGCCAATTACATAATCAAGTAGATTAGGGTCAGGTGAGGATCCTAGCCATAGGAACTTCCATTTTCCCTACAGGGACCCATGGGAGTGCATGTAAGGCCATTTGCTTCTGTTTCCAGTGATGTAGTCTTTTCAGAGTGGAAAAGCAAATCAGACAGGCTCAAACCAAAATGAGTACTCACTGGTAGAAAGAAGATGCAAACAGTCTTAAAGATTTTTGTTTTAGGTACCTAATATCTTTGATTTCTCATTAGCTTTTTGCAATGAAACTTTCAATGAAGTTATTCCAGAATTTTGAAGACTGCTTTTAAAGTGCACTTTTTAAATGATTGTATTGTTTGGGAGGAAGAAATTTTCACCACCTTCTGACATTTTTCTCACTGGTCTAAGAATCAAATTGACTTGAGATAGATTAACAGAAGAAAAACAAAGCTTAATTAGGTACAAATGGAAAATTCATATGTTAGGAAGAAAGGTAGATAAGAGCAGCCAGGGAAGGATAAGATAAGGTTCAAGGAAAAAAAACTGCCCAAACTCTGTCCAGGTAGGGACTCCCACATGAAGGCAACAAAGGCCACAGAGGGGTATTTAGCAGACTTTGCTACATCTCTCCCCATCTAGCACACCTTGTTTACCTTATAATATAGTTTTGAATGGTGATAGCTCTCTTCCCAGAGCATGTCCTCTATCTAAATTCATTTTATGCAGTTTGGGGTGGAGGGAGGTCAAAGTTTCTCTCTGAGTCTTATGGGCCTTGATTATTTCAACTCTGAAATTATCTGCATGTCACAATGGCACATCATGGGGGCTGCCAGCTCTTGGCCCCTGTGGTATCTAATGGCTAATTGGAATGTTCCTCATAATGGTCTGTTATTCTAGGTTGTAATTTCCCTGGCAGCTGGCAATATAATCGAAGGACTCTAGCTGCAAATGGAGCTTAATTCACATTTCTCTCCACCCATCTTTGGATGGGTAGATGGGGTGTAAAGCACATTTCTGCCCAATCATAGGGTCTCCAACCTGATGGTTATTAAGCCAAGTTCTGAGGACACAAATCAACTGAACAAGATTTTGTCATGTTTGCTAGATATTCACAGCTTCTAGAACCATAGTTTTTACTGCTAGAAGGTAGCACACCTGACTTTTTAGAACCTAAGGATCACATTAGCTAAAACCTTTGGGTTTCTCAGAGTCAGATCTAACACTTAAGAGGGACAGGTCTGAGGTTGGGGATTGTACATGTTTTACAGTTTACCTCATTGCATAGAAATTTTCATAAAGTTGGTGGGTGACCTAGTGTCAAACTAACCCATTCTGTAACCAACTTATTCTATCATTGGAATCTTCTTGAGGTGGAGAGTGCTCTAATAGCTTTTAAGTGCTTGTCCTTACCCACCAATTTTGTGGATTTTTGGCCTCTGAGATCCCTTCTAGCACTAGCCTTATTTACATAAAACAAGACAAAGAAATGTGCACTTTAATCACCAACAGCAAAAGATGTTACTGTGCCTTGGCCAAGAGGCAATCCTGTGCACACCTCCACCAGTTCCCACAAACCATGGCTGAAGTTTTCCACCTGGGGAATTGAAAGGCTAGAGTCTTGTCTTGGTA
Source organism: Manis javanica (assembly GCF_040802235.1). NCBI lineage: Eukaryota > Metazoa > Chordata > Mammalia > Pholidota > Manidae > Manis > Manis javanica. The sequence goes on from NC_133160.1 coordinate 115,474,514, forward strand.
CCTGTCTGCTAGCTCAGTTGAACTTGTGGCAGAACTGCCAGCTTAACTGGGCCCTTAGCAGAACTGCCTGCTGTTGGACAGAACTGTCTGCCAGTTCAGCTAGGCTCAGGCAGTACTATCTACCAGCTCAAGCTGATCTACCCTATAAAGAAAAGCCAATTAGATTCGGGTACTCTGAAAAAAACGAACATAGTTTGACCAAGAGCAACTGTCTTGCCAATGGGTTTCAGCCCCAGGCAAGTTCACTACAGATTCAGTGAGACTGAGGAATGACAGTGAAACATTTTTGGGGTGAAAGGGTTTATTACCTGACTTGTCCTTCCGGTGATAGGTCAAGTACTAGAATTACGTCAGCATCCAACAGTCTGAATGTTCCCCAAGAATGTTTGATTGACATTCCTCGGTCTCACTGAATCCATAGTGAACTTGCCTGGGGCTGAACCCCATTGACAAGACACTGGTGTTTCTCATTGTCACCAAATGCTGCAGGAGGTTCACCTCAGATCCCATCACTGCCACCAATCTGTGAAAAAACAGAAGTCAAGTAGGGAACTGATTCAAGTGCAGAGAATGCTAGACAAGCCCTCACATCAGCCCAAACTCACATGCTTGATAAAGCTAGGATGTTGCAGAGAAGACAAGGGTAGGAGAAAAAGCTTACATAAGAAGGGAAGAGGTATAATGATGCCATTTTGCAACAAGAAGCTGAGACAGAAATCTCACATTCTCCACCCCCTTAAAAGATAGACTGGGTAGTCACAGTTCCAAAAGTTGATATTTCAGCCACATATTACTTTCTTATTGCTATAGTAGAAAATTACCAGAAATTTTGTGACTTAAAACATAGATTTATTATCTTACAGTTCTTGAAGTCAGTTGTCTGAAATGAGCCCACAAAACTGTATTCTTTCTGGAGACTCTAGAAGAGAACCTGGTTTCTTATCTTTTCCAGATTCTAGAGGCTGTTTGAGTTCCTTGGCTCATGAGGCATGTTACTTCACCCTCCTTTTCTATTGCTGAATTCTCCTTTCACTCTGACCTTCCTGGCCCCATCTTACAAGAACCCTTGTGATTACATTTGGCTACCCTAATAATCCAGGATACTCTTCTTTCTCATCTCAAGATCCTTAATGTAGTCACATTTATTGGCCCTGTTCTAATTGCTACCGCTTCTAGTTTAAGATCTGTGGAAATGAATGTGCACCGCTACCTCCATGTGGCAGTGGTAAGCACCCCGAGCTGTCTAGGTCCAAGGTGCTACATCATCTCCCATCATCTCCTCCCTTTCTCTTCCTATCTTTAACCCCCAATTTCTTTTCTGGGGTGGTGGTGGGGAGAGTGGGGCTGCTTTCTGACTACTTAGAGCAACCCCTCCAGTTTTTGTCTTGGATGTCAATGTCAGTACCTTGGGCAGGGCAGCTCTCTCCCTACCATCTTGCTGTGGGCAGGATATTATTAAAATTTCTTAACAACATAATCCTCCCCCTGGCCTCTGATGTCATCCCTCTCAGGGACACCACCCTGTCCACCACTACATATAATGAGCTTCTAGCAGTCAGTTTTATTTGTCTGGAATGCACAAGGAGGGAGAAATTTGCACTGGGGTTTAGCAGGAAGGTTCGCTTCACATTTATGTAGTTTAGAGAATTAGAAAAGAATGTTCCACTAAAAGCGAGAAATAGTTTGTAGTTTAGTAGCCATAGTTTGAGTAATTTGAATTTCACCAATAGGAGTGGAGAATAGTAAGGGGCTAAGGGCATTGTTTGCGATGAATAGAAAGGAATAGTTGCAGGGACTTAGTGGAAGGTTCTCAGTCCTTCAGGGTCTCTATGCTTTTTTTTTTAATTGAAGTATCATTGATATACAATCTTGCCAGAGTCCAGCTTCAGCGGGGTAGGGAGGGGGGTGTGTGTGTGTGTGAAGCCTAAAAGGATGAGACGGAGTCGGCGCATGGAGAGACAGGACACAGAGTCAGATGGAGGTGGTCTCTCGACAAAGTGCCGATGACAGCTTTATTTGTATTATTTTGCACAAGCATATGATTATTTTTTATTATTTTGATGATTAACTAGATGGAATACACAGTTGGTTAATAAGTATAGGCAAGCTTTTTTCTTTCTTTTACTTTCTAATCTATTCATGGTTGGTCGAGCATTAGACAGGTGATTGTTTTTCTGTTCCTTGACCAAAACTTTTCCCATCAACATGTACTCTATTGTGTTTTACATTTCTGTGCAACGCAGTTTCTAAGAAGTGCATGTGACCATAGGAGCGTGCAGTATGTAGCAGCGATGTGGAGTCTTATCAGCTCAGGGTGAAATACAGGTCACCTAGGGCCACAGTTAGCTAGTATTCTTTCCCACAAAAATATTCTTAGAGGCTGTAATAAATTTATAATCAATCTAAAATCATAAACTCATATCTTCACCTTATACCCCTTTATAGGGCACAGTAGGCAGCAAACTAAATTTCCCCTTCTTATCTACATTTCTCTTTCTTCTGTGTGGATACTAAAATCTCCCTGACATATGCTACACAGGTCTCCATGACTCCACTACTGCAGGGACTAAACAAGTTCTTACATGATGAACAATGCAAGAGCATTCATATCATAGAAACTGTTTCTGTTTTAACTATAAACCTTAAACTATAAACAATCACGTCAAATATAATGTATGATTATTCATTTGATTTTTATACTTATATGTGAATCTAATAAAATGTTAATGTAGTAGGTAAATGCAAGATATAGATAGAAAGCATGATTTAGAACTGTAAGAAGGCAGGTGTAGATGATCAGGTTTGTGCCTACAGACCAGGTCTTAATCCAAGCTGAACAAGGGCAACAAAACATCCACAGATGTAGAAGATTTCTCTCAAAACTGGGGGGGGTGAGGTTCTAAGCCTCACCTCTGTTGGCCCCCTTTTTGTCACCTGATGGCCCCCTTGCGACTGTGCCTTAGGTTGTTCCTCCCTTGAGGAATCTTACCCGTCTCTGTCTAACCAGCCATCTTACAGGGCCATACAGGGAGATGTAAAGCTGGTGAGAGAGAAGTAATATTCTTTGAAAAGGTTAGTTTTTCACTTCTTTGCAGATTTATGCTTCATGGCTTCTATGCCCAGTACTTGTTTTTGAGGTATCTTTACTTCCTGGAATATGGTACTTGGTAATTTCATGTATGAGGCACAAATTCTAGTAAAGGTGAGGCACAAATTCTAGTAAAGGGCTGTGATTAGGAAAGAAGAAAAACAAACTATAGAAGTAGTAGAGGGAAGAAAACATGAGATGATTAATTGTCAACAGGGTTATTCTATTCAATATTTTTTCATGACTCTATTTCTATAAAACTTTCCATCACTAGTTTCACTAGCATTGTAAACAAAGGGGGGCATTTTCAGTGGAAATGGGGTGGTCAATGTTTGACTAACAGCAGGTTTCAGTACTTTATGCCAAGATCGCCATTTGGCCCCTGCGTGTTCTATTCTTCAGGAGCACTGTCCTGAAAAGCTTTTGGGAAGTTTATGTTCTCATCCTTTCCACACTGCTCAGCAAAGGTTAGCTTAGCTCTTGGCAATAATGCAAGCAAAAAACAAAACCAATAGTATAATGGAGAAAAACAAAATCAAGGTTGGTAATAGGGGGAGCCAGCTGTGAAGGCCCCTGCTTTGCGAGGGTCTTCCTCCAGCTTGAGCTTCGCTACACAGCTTGAGTAGCATGGCTCCCGGCACAATCTTACATTGGTTTCAAATATACAGCACAATGGTACAACAGTTACCCATATTATTAAATCTTTACCCCCTCTACTGTGGTTACTATCTGTCAACACAGAAAGATGTTACAGAATCGTTGACTATATTCTCCATGTTGTACTACTATAGCCATGATCAACTTTGCTGCTCTGTTCCTTCAGTTTTGCTTTTCTTTCCCTTGCCCAAGGAGATGTGTTCAGGAAAAAGTTGCTCATGTTTATTTTCAAGAGACTTTTGTCTATGTTTTCTTCTATGAGCTTTATGATACTGTGACTTACATTCAGGTCTTTGATCCATTTCAAGTTTACTTTTATGTATGGAGTTAGATAATCCAGTTTCATTCTCTTACATGTAACTGTCCAGTTTTGCCAACACCATTTGTTGAATAGGCTCTCAGCTCCCCATTGTATATTCATGGCTCCTTTAACATATATTAACTGGCCATATATGTTTGCATTTGTATCTGGGCTCTCTACTCTGTTCCATTGATTTATAGGTCTGTTCTTGTGCTGGTACCAAATTGTTTTGATCACTGTGATTTTGTAGTAGAGCTTGAAGTTAGGGAGTGTAATATCCCCAGCTTTGTTCTTCCTTCTCAGGGTTGCTTTGGCTATTCTGGGCCTTTTGTGGTTCCATATGAACCTTAGAACTAGTTGTTCTAGTTTCCTGAAGAATACTGTTGGTATTTTGATAGGGCTTGCATTGATTCTGTAGATTGCTTTAGGCAGGATGGACATTTTGACAATATTAATTCTTCCTACCCATTAGCATGGGATGTATTTCCATTTATTGGTGTCTTCTTAATTTCTCTCATGAGTGTCTTGTAGTTTTCAGAGTGTAGGTCTTTCACCTCCTTGGTTAGGTTTATTCCTAGGTATTTTATTCTTTTTGATGCAATTGTAAATGGGGCTGTTTTCCTGATTTCTCTTTCTGCTCCTTCATTGTTAGTATATAGGAATGCCACAGATTTCTGTGTATTAATTTTGTATCCTGCAACTTTGCTGAATTCAGTTATTAGTTCTAATAGTTTTTTGGTGGAGTCTTTAGGGTTTTCTATATATAATACCACTTCATCTTCAAACAGTGACAGTTTTACTTCTTCTTTACCAATTTGGATGCCTTTTATTTCTTTGTGTTGTCTGATTGCTGTGTCTTAGACCTCCAGTACTATGTTCAATAAATGTGGGGACAGTGAGAATCCTTGTCTTGTTCCTGATCTTATAGGGAAAGCTTTCAGCTTTTCACTGCTAAGTATGAGGTTGGCTGTGGGTTTGTCATATGTGACCTTTGTTATGTTGAGGTACTTGCCCTCTATGCCCATTTTGTTGAGAGTTTTCATCATGAATAGATGTTGAATTTTATTGAATGCTTTTTCAGCATCTATGGAGATGATCATGTGATTTTTGTCCTTTTTGTTGATGTGGTGGATGATGTTGATTGATTTATGAATATAGTACCATCCTGAATTCCCAGAATAAATCCCACTTGATCATGATGGATGATCTTTTTGATGTATTTTTTAACTCAATTTGCTAATATTTTATTGAGCATTTTTGCATTTATGTTCATGGATATTGGTCTGTAATTTTCTTTTTTGTGGTATCTTTGGTTTTGGTATTAGAGGAATGCTGGCCTTATAGAATAAGTTTGGAAGTATTCTCTCCTCTTCTACTTTTTGGAAAATTTTAAGGAGCATGCGTATTAGCTGTTCTTTAAATATTTGATAGAATTCAGTGGTGAAGCCATCTGGTCCAGGAATCTGATCTTTGCATAGTTTTTTGATTACCAGTTCAATTTCATTGCTAGTTAACTGGTCTGTTCAGATTCTCTGTTTCTTCCTGAATCAGTGTTGGAAGGTTGTTATTTTTCCAGAAAGTAGTTAATTCCTTCTAGGTAATCCAATTTGTTGGCATATAATTTCCATGGTATTCTCTCATAATTCTTTGTATTTCCATGGAGTCTGTAGTGATTTTTCCTTTTTCCTTTTTGATTCTGTGAGTGTGTGTAGACTCTCTATTTTATTGATAAGTCTGGCTAGGGGGTTACCTATTTTGTTTACTTTCTCAAAGAACCAGCTCCTGATTTTATAGATTCTTTGTATTGTTTTATTCTTCTCAATTTTATCTATTTCTTCTCTGATCTTTATTATGTCCTTCTTTGTACTGTCTGTGGGCTTCATTTCTTCTTTTTCTAGTTCATTAACTGTGAATTTAGACTCTTTGTTTGGGATTGTTCTTGTTTCTTGTGGTAAGCCTGTATTGCTGTACACTTTCCTCTTAGAACTTCCTTCACTGTATCTGACAGGTTTTGGGTTGTTTTCATTTGTGTCCATATATTGCTTAATTTTTGTTTAAATTTGGTCATTGATCCATTGATTATTTAGGAGCATGTTGTTAAGCCTCCTTGTGTTTATGGGCTTTTTTTTTTTCTTTGCACAATTTATTTCTAGTTTTATACCCTTTTGGTCATAGAAGCTCATTGGCAAAATTTCAATCTTTTTGAATTTACTGAGGCTCTTTTTGTGGCCTAGTATGTGATTTGTTCTGTTAAACATTCCATGTGCACTTGTGAAGAATGTGTATCCTGCTGCTTTTGGGTGGAGTGTTCTGTAGACATCTATTAGGTCCATCTATTCTAATGGGTTGTTCAGTGCCTTTGTCTCCTTACTTATTTCCTGTCTGGTTGATCCATGTTTTGGTGTGAGTGATGTGTTGAAGTCTCCTAGAATGAATACATTATATTCTGTTCCCCCCTTTAATTCTGTTAGTATTTGTTTCAAATATTTAGGTGCTCCTGTGTTGAGTGCATAGATATTTTTTTTAATTAAAAATTTTTTTTATTAAGGTATCATTGATATACACTCTTTCACGCCACCATCTTTAATCTCCCCTGCATAGATATTTATAATGGTTATATCCTCCTATTAGACTGACCCATTTATCATTATGTAATGTCCTTCTTTGTCTCTTTACTTTCTTTATTTTGAAATATCTTTTGTCTGATATAAGTACTGCTACTCCTGCTTTTTTCTCCCTATTATTTGCACCAAATATCTTTTTCCAGCCCTTCACTGTTAGTCTGTGTGTGTGTTTGGGTTTGAAGTGAGTCTCTTGTAGGCAGTATATAGATGGGTCTTGTTTTTATACCCATTCTGTAGCTCTATGTCTTTTGATTGGTGCATTCAATCCATTTACATTTAGGGTGATTATCCATAGATATGTACTTATTGCCATTGTAGGCTTTAGGTTTGTGTTTACCAAAGATTTAACAGTAGCTTCTTTATTATCTAACAGTCTATCTTAATTTGCTTATTACTGTATTTCAAACCCAGTCTAAAGTCTAGGTATCATATTCTGTACTCTTTGTGTATCTCTTGACTGACTTTGTGTGTAAATGATTTAATTTTGTATTTGCTTAGTAATTAATTGGTCTACTTGCTTTACTGTGGGTTTATTTTCTCTGGTGATAGCTATATAGTTTTAGGAGCACTTCCGTCTAGAGCAGTCTCTTTAAGATACCCTGTGGAGATGGTTTTTTTGGTCGTGATTTCCCTCAACTATCTCGAAGTTGTTTAATCCCTGCTTCAAATTTAAATGATATTCTTGCCAGGTATTCTTGGTTTGAGGCCCTTCTGTTTTATTGCATTAAATATATCATTCTACTCCCTTCTGAACTGTAAGGTTTCTGCTGAGAAGTCTGATGATAGCCTGATGGGCTTTTCTTTATAAGTCGTCATTTTTCTCTCTCTGGCTGCTTTCAGTATTGTCTCCTTGTCCTTGATCTTGGCCATTTTAATTATTATATGCCTTGGTGTTGTTTTCCCAGGGTCCCTTGTGTTGAGAGATCTCTACACTACCATGACATGAGAGACTATTTACTTCCCCAGACTGTGGAAGTTTTCAACATTTCCTCAAAGAGACTTTCTATCCCTTTTTCTCTCTCTTCTTCTGGTACCCATATAATGTGAATATTGTTCTGTTTGGATTGGTCACACAATTCTCTTATTATTCTTTCATTCCTAAAGATTCTTTTTTCTCTCTGTGCCTCAGCTTGTTTTCCTGTTCTCTAGTTTCTGTTTCATTTATTCTCTCCTCTACCTCATCTAATCTACTTTTAAATCCCACCATTGTATTTTTCATTTCAGATACTGTATTTTTCAAATTTTCTCTTTGTTGAAGTCCTTGAGATCTTCAAAATTTTTCTGTAGTTCTGTGAATATGTTTATGATTTTTGTTTTTTGTTTTGAATTATTTATCAAAAAGGTTGATGATTTCATTTTTACTAGGCCCTCTTTCTGGTATTTTTTCTTATAATTTTGTTTGGACCAAATTCATTTTTTAGTGTTTACTATGGAATAATAACTTTGTGTAGGCAGCACCTTCCAATGCCCAGAAGCTCAATTTCCTGTGTGGAGGCCCAGCTGTTGGTGAGCAGTGGGTGTATGCCTTTGCTTTGTTTATAGTTAGCTGTGCAGGCCATCAGCTGATTACACAAGCAAGGAAAATACTCTCTGGAGCTACTGTGCACCTGTAACAATGGTGGGGGTTCCAGACCAGTGGAACCAGCACCTGCCAGTAGGAAAGAGTTTGGCTGGGAGGGTTTTCTGCTTCCTGGATGTAAAACCTGCCTCCACTGCCAGGTCCAAGAGGCCATGTGTGCAGACAGGAGCCTTTGTGCTATGCCCTTGTAGCTTCAGTGGGTGAAGCCACTCTCTGGCAGGCCTGGCACAATGGTAGGGTGACAGGTGAGCAGGACTAGTGCCTGCTGGAGGAAGGAGTGGCAGGCTGCATAGTACAGTGATGGGACTCAGGATGGCATTGCCAGCCTGGACTATGGAGCATCTGAAGCTCCTGAGAGTTCCCAACATTCCGGCCTGAACGTGCTGGGAAGGTTTTGTCCACCTCCCTTTTCTCCTGAGCAGAGAGCTCCGTGTAATCTTTGCCCCTTTAGCACCCTTCTCACTGCTGGGAAGTCTTTCAAACTGACCTCCTTTCTTTTGTCCCAGGGGGTCCAGTTGTGCATAGCTGTTCTCCACAAGTGGCTGGAATCTGTCTCTCTGAGTATTCTGCCTGACTTTGCTTTCCAACCCCACTAATCTCCAGAGTACTATGTAATGTAGGTTTGTGCTCCTGGAGCATATCTCCAGGGCTGGGTGTTCAGTGGTCTTGGGCTTCTACTCCCTCCCCACTCTGTTACTCTTCCTCCCACCTGTGGGCTCAGGTGTAGGGAAGACTTGGGATAATGTTTTCTTTGGGTAAATTCCTGGGAGTGGAATTACTGGGTCAAATGGCATTTCTATTTTTAGTTTTTTGAGGAAACTCCATATTGCTTTCCACAATGGTTGAACTAGCTTACATTCCTACCAGCAGTGTAGGAGGGTTCCCCTTTCTCCACATCCTTGCCAACATTTGTTTTTCTTAGTCTTTTCGATACTGGTCATCCTAACTGGTGTGAGGTGATATCTCATTGTGGTTTTTATTTGCATTTGTCTGATAATTAGTGATGTGGAGCATCTTTTCATGTGTCTGTTGGTCATCTGAATTTCTTCTTTGGAGAACTGTCTCTTCATATCCTCTGCCCATTTGTTAATTGGGTTATTTGCTTTTTGAGTGTTGAGGTGTGTGAGTTCTTTATATATTTTGGATGTTAACCCCTTATCAGATGTGTCATTTACAAATATATTCTCCCATACTGTAGGGTGTCTTTTTGTTCTGTTGATGGTGTCCTTTGCTGTACAGAAGCTTTTAAGTTTGATGTAGTCCCATGTGTTCATTTTTGTTTTGTTTCCCTTGCTCAAGGAGATGCTTTCAGAAAAAAGTTGCTCATGTTTATATTCAGGAGATTTTTGCCTATGTTATCTTCTAAGAGTTTTATGGTTTTATGACTTACATTCAGGTCTTTGATCCATTTCGAGTTTACTTTTGTGTATGGAGTTAAACAGTAATCCAGTTTCATTCTCTTGCATGTAGCTGTCCAGTTTTGACAACACCAGCTGTTGAAGAGGCTGTCATTTCCCTAGTGTATGTCCATGGCCTGTGGGTTTATTTTCACTGGTGAAAGCAATTCAGCATTAGGAACATTTCCATCTACCAAGGTCCCTTCATCATATCCTGTAATGCTGGTTTAGTGATTATAAATTCCTGAGCCTTTGTTTATCTGGGAATTGTTTAATCTCTGCTTCAAATTTGAAGGATAATCTTGCTGGGTAGAGAATTCTTGATTGAAGGTCCTTCTGTTTCAATACAGTTAGTATTTCATGCCATTTCCTTCTGTTTTGTAAAGTTTCTGCTGATAAGTCTGCTGATAGCCTGATGAGGTTTCCCTTATAAGTAATCCTTTTTTCTCTCTCTGTCTGCTTTCAATACTCTTTTCTGATTTTTTTTAAGTTTGCTTATGTCACTATATTTCCAAAAAAGAATTCAAGGTGGTCTTTGACAGTAATAGAGATTAGCTGACATCACTACAGTCTGACACAAAAAATTATTTTAACTAGGAAAAAATGTTTAACCCCAAATGGCAATAAATTGTAATCTTTCAGTTATTACTTTGATATGACAATGTTTGTTTCAGAAAAATTGTTGCTTATTCCTTCTAAACAGGATGAATACTGAGATTTTTCCTTATCAGTTCCTTTATTAAATAATCCTGTTATTTAATGATAAAGAATATTCCTTTATTAAATAATACTGTTGCTGCCTTATAAAATAAAAATAATCAAAATATAATTGCAAAACTGTTTGCAAAAATTTTTCCACTATATAATTTATTTGCATTTTTTAAAAAAAACCCATCTTCTTTTTTATATAATTGTATGTGAACTAATAAGTGAATAGTTTTACAGATTACTTAAAATGTAAGTGAGGAAAATAGACATTTGCCATACCAATGGCTAGTTATTATTTTTACTTTTTAAGGCAATGTTATTAATTTGAAGAGAGTTCCAAGAAATTTAATAATATTCCCAGCAATGACTATCTCTGACAGCTATGAGATTTGAAACATAATTATAAAAGGATTAAAGCCAAAACATACATTTCTACCTCTTCTTTTTCAAAAAATCCAATCTGTCACATCAAGAAAGTTCAGCACATTACTGAGGCAGCAGCCTCAGTCATCCTTACAATCACTGTCCCTCCTCCCAGGGACAGAGCCCCTCACTGAGAACAGCAGTTCATGTTCAATTGGTTTCTTTCGGTTTTCCTTCAGGTCTATCTTCATGGCTCCAGACTCAGACAATTTCCACTCCAATTCATTTGTTATCAGGTTCATACCACCAAACACCAGAGGTCCAATAAATTGAGCCTTGATATCACCTTCAAGGTGAACAAATATTGTAGGCAGATTTCTAACAGGATAATTGGGTATGCAGGTTGTTGAAATAGCTTGAATAAAATTGACATTAGGAAACTTCCTGGCAAGTCCACTGAAGTGTTGATTTATCAGGGCACAGAGAGGATCCCCAGGAAACTCCCTCTGCCAAGATTACCCACAAGCTTTCACTGGCTTTGGTACCTTGTTGAAAATAATCCTTTCCTGAAATGGCTAAAACTTCTCTGCATTTATTCCTGAGTTTAGTTGCTTTCCATTCAGCTAGTCTCTGCTGCCTGTTCATTTCAATGGCATGTTCATCTTCCTTATTAAACTCAATTTCATTATCTTCCAGTTCTTCCAAAGTCATATCCACATAAGGTTTCACAACTGACTGCTCAAGGACATGCTGCTTCTGCTCTTCTGCCTCCTTCTCCAAGTCTTTCAAACTGTCCTTTGACCACAAGATGCCCTTTTTTTGTGTAAGATATCATTCCACTTGGTGTCTGCATTTGGGTCCTGCATCTTGTCTCAAATCACTCAAATTAGGCTAGCTGTGGAGTCACCGCCCCTCAGCTCTCTTCCACGCACCACTATCTCCTTATCTTAATCTTTGTCATTTTCATTATTTTATGTCTTGGTTTTGTCTTCCTTTGGTTCCTTTTATTAGGGGCTCTCTGCGCTTCCATGACCTGAGTGTCTATTTCTTCCCCAAATTGGGGAAGTTTTCAACAATTATTTTCTCAAAGAGACTTTCTATCCCTTTGTCTCTGTCTTCTCATCTGGTACCCTTATTATGCAAATATTTCATTTGGATTGATCACACAGTTCTCTTTTCATTCCTTCATTCATAGAAATTCTTTTTTTCTCTCTGTTCCTCAGCCTCGTTTGTATTCCTGTCTCTAATTTCTATCTCATTGATTGTCTTCTCTATTTGCAGGAATCTATTATTCATTCCCTCCATTGGCTATTTCCTTTCTGTTACTGTATTCTTCAGCTCTGAGTGGCTCTTTTTCAGCTCTTGATTCTCTTTATTGAAGTCCTTCCTAGGAGCATCGATACTTTTCTGCAGATCAGTGAGCATATTTATGACTGATATTTTGAAATCTTTATCAAGAAGATTGTTAATCTCTGTCTCATTTAGCACTCTTTCTAGTGCTTTATCCTCCCCATTTTGTCTGGGTTTCTGTGTTTCCTCCTTTGTATTAGATGGATCTGCTATGCTTCCTGGTCTACAGAGTAATGACTTTATGAAGAATTCATCCTGTGTTGCCCAGGAACTCAAGACTCTTTACTGTCCAGTGCCTTGTTCTCTTTTGCGGTGGAGCCCTAGTTGCTATTTGTGGACAATGGGCCAGGCTGCCTTTCTGTCTGCTAGCAGTGCTCTCAGCCCATTGTAGCTGGCAGTTTGCCTTAGCCAGACCTTTATGATCAAAGCAGTGGCTTCAGCTGGGATCATTTTGGGTAGGGCCACTCTCTGCCTGCCTTGCAGGGATTACAGGGATGGCAGGGATGCTCTGCAGTGAGGGGGTTGCTGTTGCACAGCTCTGGGGCAGGGCAGGGTGTGGCCAGTTATGAGATGGGAGGTTGTGCTGCAGCAGCTAGTTGTGCAGATGCTTCCTGGTAGTAACAAGGTGCATAGCATAGGACTTGGCTGCCCGTGGGGGAGGTAGGAGCTCTGGAAGCTGGCTCCTGTAGGTGCCTCCCCAGCTGGTCTTAGATAGAGCTGAGAAAGCTAGGAGAGACTCCCTCTGCCTGCTAGGCAGCAAAGTCTGATGCTGCTGGGCCAAGTGGGCTGGCACAGTGTGCAGGGAAGCACCTGGGGCTGAACAACTAGTGAGGTGGATGGAGTGTCTAGGGCTCTCAAGAGTATCTGAACTGTTGGGTCCAGGGAAGGCTAGGAAGGTATATCCACCTACACTTTCTCCTATGGCAAAAGCTCTATCCAGTCCTTGCTCCTTTGGCATCCCTCCCACTGCTGGCAAGTCTTTCAATCTGCTTTGGGTCTTAGTGGAACCAGTGGAGCATCCCTGTCCTCCACAAGCAGCTGGAGTCAGTCTCCCTGAGTGTTCCAACTGTTCCTGGTATCCAGCCCTGCTAATTACCAGAACCTGATGCAATGTGGACTCATGCTCACAGAGCATATCTCCAAGGCCAGATGTGCAGTGTTCCTGGATGCCTGTCCTCTCTCCACTCTGTTCCTCTTCCTCCTGCCTGTGGGGTGGGATGGAGGAAGGGCTTGGGTCCTGCTCAATCATGTCTTTGCCACTTTACCCTCCTCTGTGTGGTCTTCTCTTCTTCCCCAGATGTAGGTGGCCTGTTTTGTAGTGTTCAGGTCATTTTCAGGTTTAGTTGTATTTGCTCTAGTTACTTCCCTGGTGTGTTTGTGGGAGGAGGTTTCTACCTTGCCTTCCTGCTCTGCCATCTTTTTTCTATCTCAGGAGCCACTCTATTTGTAATATATATGAAAAGACAAGTGAACATGTTTTACAGACAAAAAGAAGGCTATTTCATAATGATTTTGCAAGCATTATATATTCACTTTTCTTGTAGCATTATGTACCCTTGGAAGAGATGTGCAGATCTTGCAATATGTTGTTGATGACTGAGAATATTCACAATCTACCAAATCATCTGATTTCCATGGGAAAGAAGAATTGTTGTGTGGTAATAGAGGAGGGTCCCAGGGTCTCCCATGACAATAGGGTGTCCTCTGGGAAAATACACACTTCTTAAATTTAGAAAAGCCACCACGACCAACCACCACAAATGCCATTACTACCATTACCACCATCATGGAGCACTAGCTCAACAGAGCATTATAAGTTCCCCACATGAGACACTGATCTATTTTAGCCAATTTTTCCCATGTCATATACCACATATACCTTAATTCTGCTGTACTCCAAAATACAGATACTTAGACATTAATATGTCATTAATATGGTCCTTTAAGTCAGTAATTTTCTCTAATAAAATTATTTTCTAGGATACTTGCTAAAAAATGGAGGGCTTCATATTGCTAATATTATTTCCTCTTTAACATATTTTATATTAGATTCAGTGAGGATAAAACTTAAATTCCAACTTGTAGTTTGCTTTTCCATTACTTAGTTTAATTGTAAGATCTTTTTTGATAATAATGGGTAGCAGCATAATTCAATCTAACTTTAGCAAAAAGGAACTCTATACCTGTTTCTTGGGTGATCTCATTGATTCTCTTGGCCTCAGTTTCATCTATTCACTGATGCATTAAAAATCTCTACTTCTAATTCTTCTGCTCTCTAGAGCATCAGACTAATACAGCTAACTGACTACTGGACATCTCCATGTGGCTGTCCACAAGGACTAAATTCAATATACCTGAAATTCAACTCATTATCACCCTTTGATCAAACCTGCTCCTTTTGCTATATTCTCTATCCAACAGATTGCCTGGATTAGAGAAATATCTGAACTCTTCCACTCCTTTAACCTTCCTTTCTCTCTTCACACTGTGAATTATAAAATTCTTTTGCATATTTCTGCCTCTCTAGGTCCCCACTGCTGGCCACTATAATTTTACTTGAACTTCTACATCTTCCTAATTGCTGTCTACCTGTGGTTCTTGCCTTTCCCGTTATTCTTCATTTACAGCCAAAGATCTTCCTAAAAAAGGAAACGGGATTTTGACATTTCCTGCCTAAAGACCTTTACTAATCATTGTTCTTAAAATAGAGTTTAAAGTCTTCACCATGGTTACTCTTAAACACTCAGTTTTAATTTATGCAATTTTCCAACTACTTGCCTGATCTCTTTTTTCCAGGCCTTTTCACATGCCTCGGAACACTGCTTCTCTCTGTACATTAACTATCCTTCAGCTGTGGGGTCATTTCCTCTGGGAACTTTCCTTTGCCTTGCACCTCTGTGTTGAGTGGTTCTCCTCTGTACATCCGTAGCTCTTGCATGAGTCCACATGGCACTTCTGTGTATTGGACCTGACTCTGGATGCGTATCCTCAATAGTATGTGCCCAAGGTGAGGATGGAAGAATGTAGGTGCAGGGTTCTACCCCATAAGCCTGGCATATGAAAGGTGCTTGATAAATTCTTGATTGAACAAAATAACAATAATAATATTTATCACATATTGTACAGTACTTTTGTCAGGCTCTGTGCTGAGTAATTTTCATGTTTTAGCTCATTTACTCTGTGCCAAAATCTGGTGAATTAGGGGCTGTTTTAATCCCCAATTGACAAATGAGGACACTTAGGGTTTAAGTATTATGCCCAGGGTGTACAGTACACAGTAATAAGTAATTCCATCTCAATTTGAACTTATATCTCCAACTTTAGCTAGATATTACTTAAACTTATTTTTTATTTAATTTTTTATTAAGGTATCATTGATATATACTCTTATGAAGGTTTCACATGAAAAACATTATGGTTACTACATTCACCCATATTATCAAGTACCCCCCACACCCCATTGCAGTCGCTGTCCATCAGTGTAGTAAGATGCCATAGGGTCACTATTTGCTTTCTCTGTGATACACTGTCTTCCCTGTGACCACCTCCCCACACCGTGTGTAGTAATCATAATACCCCCTCAATCCCCTTCTCCCTCCCTCCCCAGCCACCCTTCCCCACCCCTCCCCTTTGGTAACTACCAGTCCCTTCTTGGAGTCTGTGTGTCTGCTGCTGTTTTGTTCCTTCAGTTTTGCTTCATTGTTATACTCCACAAATGAGGGAAATCATTTGGTACTTGTCTTTCTATGCCTATCTTACTTCACTGAGCATAATGCCCTCTAGCTCCATCCATGTTGTTGCAAATGGTAGGATTTGTTTTCTTCTTATGACTGAATAATATTCTATTGTATATACGTACCACATCTTCTTTATCCATTCATCTACTAATGGACACTTAGGTTGCTTCCATATCTTGGCTATTGTAAATAGTGCTGCAATTAGATACTACTGAATCTTAAAATGAGGAAGGCAGGGACAGAGTCTGGTAGCTGGAGAGGAATACTAATCAAATATGTTCAGGAATAGTGGATGGGAATACAGTGATCTAAGACATTAACTTTATGATTCTTTTATAATAACTTAAACCAAAGCATCTGCTATAGGCTGAATGTGTTCCCTGAAAATTTATACATTGAAACCTAATTCCCCAATATGATGTTATTTGGAGGTGGGATCCTTGGGAACTGATTGGGCTATGAGTGTAAAGACCTTGTGAGTGGGATTTAGTGCCTTTATAAAAAAGTTACCGGAGCTGGGCATAGAAGCCACAGGGCATAAATCTGCAAAGAAGTAAAAAGCTAACCTTTTCAAACCATATGGCTACTCTCTCACTTACCAACTTTACATCTCCTTGTATGGCCCCGGAAGATGACTGGTTAGCCAGAGAAGGGTAAGATTCCTCAAGGGAGGAACAACCTAAGACAGGCACAGTCGCAGGGGGGCCATCAGGTGAGAAATTGGGGATCAACAATGGTGAAGCTTAGAACCTCACCCCCTCCTGTTTTGAGAGAAATCTTCTGTATCCGTGGATGTTTTAATGCCCTTGTCTAGCTTGGATTAACACATTGTCTACAGGCATACACCTGATCATCTACATTTGCTCTCTTACAACACTAAACTATGTTTTCTACCTTTATCTTGCATCTACCTACCACTTCAGCATTTTATTAAGAATAAAAATAATAATAATAATAAAGGGAGAAATGTGGGATCCACATATAAATCAAGTATAAAAATCAAACAAATATTCATATTTGACCTGATTGTTTATAGTTCATAATGCGTGATCAAAACCGAAAGTTTCTGTGATGACTGCCCTTGTACTGTTCACCATGTAAGAACTTATTCACTATGTAAGAATTTGTCCACCATGTAAGAACTTGTTCGTTATGCTTCAGAAGATAGGAGACTGATGAGAATTAGGCTTGAGATGGATTAATGATTGTGCATTGAGTGTTGACTCCCCTATACAGAATTTTATTGTTGTTAACAACCATTTGATCAGTAAATATGAGAGATGCCCTCTCAAAAAAAAAAAAAAAAAGTTGCCGGAGAATTCCCACATCCGTTCTGCTATGTGATAACACAGCAGGAAGACAGATTTCTATGAACCAGGATGTGGGCCCTCAACAGGCATCAAATCTTCCGGTACCTCATTTGATCTTGGACTTCCCACCCTCTAGAATTGAGAAATTTCTGTTCTTTATAAGCCCCCAAGTCTATATATTCTTTTATAGCAGCCCATATGGACTAAGATATTCTGAGTCAGTAAAAATAAAGATTAGAAAACTATCACCAGTAGATTTCCTCAAATACCCAGGAGTCTACTTAAAACAGTTTGAGACAAATTATGATGTTGGAACATTAAAACAACTGGAATTGCTGCCCAGTTTTTTAAGCCTTGGGTTATGCTCACATATAAAAGATTTATCAGTAATAATATTCATTTCAGTGTTGTGAAATTAGAAACAATCTTAAGTTGCCAAAGAGTCAATTAATTAAGTTTTTCCTATCCCCATAATTTAATACTCTGCAGACAATAATGAGGAGGATGAAGATAATGACATGGAAATATCCATGACATAATAGAAGAAAAAAAGCACGTCATGGAACAATATGTGCAGAGATTCTTTAAAAGCAAAAATCAAATGCTTACACAGAGCTAAATCACAAAAGATAAACTGGTATTTTCAAAACATTAAGAATTAGGGGGATTCTATAGTCTTTTTTGTGATTTCTCTGAAGTTAAAAATTTCATTAGTGAAATACATTACATTTGTCATCATAAAAAGTATTCTTACATCTTTTCAGACACATCTGTTTGGATTAAGCAAGAACCAATACAATTGCTCTGGAGTGTTAAATAAGACCTTTATCCTTTCTTTAACAATTGTAGTTTTAAGGAATTGATATGAAATTGAAGTGATTAATTAAAGATTGAACTAAAAATGATACCACTTAGAGTGTGGTATAAAGATCTATTTATAGGGAAAACGAAAACAATATCTAATGTTGAGAATTTTACTCTTTAAATTTTTATAGATCTACTTGGTGTGCCTCATAGCAAACTTGAGATAGTGATTGCACAACGTTACATTAGGTTACATTGTTAACCCATGGGTAAGTAGACTACAGACAAATCCGAGAAATATCACAGAGGTATTGTTCAAGGCTAGAGGAATATCAGTGACCACCCTGCAGGTTTTGTTTTAGGGAAATAATCCAGCACTGCACCCTAGGGGTTTGTAGAAACAAAGTATCAAGGCCAATAAGAGGCCGATGTTTTGACTACGCTTTATTATACCTGGGACTTTCAAATTGTAATGAAAAATTCCTTATGCTTTTGGAGCTTTCTAATTCATAATCAACAGCCTCTTATTTTAGGATGAGAAAACTGAGCGGTTAAATGAATCACCTTAGATCCCACAGCTAGATAGTGATAAAGATGGAACTAGAACTTGGTACTCTAGTATACCAAGCCAGCATAATTTCTGCCAAGTTGAGCTGCTCTCTAAATTAGTTTGCTAATATCCAGGAAGTCGAAGGGATTTGTCGTCATCTTGAGTTGCAGACTCAGATATGATAGCACAGGAAGCTCTCAGCTCCTCATTACTTTCAACTATCCCTTAATTTTGCCTGGTGATTTGTGGTACCACAGGCATGGAAGGCCTTCGAATTTTGGGGACACTGTTTATCCAAGTCAATGGCACACAGATAAGAATTGCAGGTGATTGACTTAAAACATCACCTAGCTATGTTGTTATTGCTGATGAGATAAAGCCAACAAGTGAATGCTGAACTTTCTGTAAAGGCTCTCCTTGTCCCTGACTAACAGCGCTGGTAACCAGCAGGATCTAATACCATTTATTGCCGACCTATTTTCGTTGTTAAAATGGTGTCTTATTTCTGGAG
The DNA here is from genome assembly GCF_040802235.1 of Manis javanica. Taxonomy (NCBI): domain Eukaryota; kingdom Metazoa; phylum Chordata; class Mammalia; order Pholidota; family Manidae; genus Manis; species Manis javanica. Next base: position 115,493,493 of record NC_133160.1, read on the forward strand.
TTAAGGCTTGTGTGGATTTCTTGTGTTTCTGGTTTCATGATCTCCTGATACCAGAAAGGCAGAATTGTGGCCTTTATTTTATACATCTTTCTTGTGGAATAGGCAGCAAGTGAAACAGAGGTTTTAACGAATGAGATTGTGAGACAGTGAGTCTAACAATTTGGCAGGTTGTGTATATTTATTTGCACATCTCCTCTTTATTTGGTATTCCTCCCAACCCCCGACGGCATTTATAGAAGGGAGACCTTGATTAATTTTCAAGTCTGTGACTAGAGGGAGAACTCAGCTGGATTTTGAACTGACTTAAGGGTCCTTCCCTGAAATAAGCATCAGACTTACGATTAATGCCTCTAGGTGGTGCTTGTGACTTACACTTGGATTCAGCAACTTCATGTGTCAGAGGCGCAGGAAGAACACTGTAGAGAATGGGCTTTCTTTTGGGTTTGTGTGTGTGTGTTTGTGTGCATGCTCACAAGCATGTGTATTTACACTTCCTAAGTTCATGCAGAGGTAGTGTTTAAGACCAGATAGTGAGCTTGGGGACCCTATGTGATTATGTAATTATGGGGACCCTATGTATACATAACTATGCAGTTATTCAGTTCTCATTTGTCCAATTTCCTTTGTTTTCTCCCTCCTTGGAAAGAGAATTCACAAAGTTGATGCAAATAAGAGGGTGAAATCCTAGGACAAAGTTTGGAATTTTTAGAACTCATGACTAGCAGCTTATGTTTTCATGTATAAATTAAGCATATAGTATTTGTATAATAAGCATATACAGAAGGCATTCTATTAGAATTCTTTCATTCTCTGTGTTCCTTTCCCTTTGCATTTTAATCCTGAACTGTATAGAATCTCCACCTTTCCAGCTTGAGGTTAATTTGATAACTCAAGTTTTTTCCCCAAGTTTTCCAAGTTGACATTATGTGTGACTGGAGGTTTTGTTAGTGATTCAGGGTAACTAAGGTGAATGTTCATACAGTAATCTCAAAAGCAGAGCTGGAAGGACCTTTAGAAATCAGTCAGAGAAAGGACTTTTCAGATCTTTGATTTTCATGATTAATAGCATTTCAAGTACAGAGAATCTGGCCACATTTGGGGTATAGAACAATTTAAAAAACACACAAGATTGCATAATCAAATTAACAAAGTCTGGATTGAATTAGCAGAGACTGGTCAACTGTCTCCAGATTTCACTATATTTCTACTGTATCTACTCTTTCATTGAATTTCAGTGGATTTTCAGTGATGTCATAGACTAAAACTTTGGAGGTCAGCTTAGGGTTGTCAGTGTTCTACTTGGTAAAGACATTAAAGCCTTCCCTAAAATCATGTCACTATTATTCATAAAAGAAGGGAAATTTTAACACCGTATGGGTAATAAGTACTTAATTTCAGAATTAATAGCAATTTTTTGTAAATTTACTAAATTGTAATAGCAATTTTAGTAAATTTAACTTTCTATAAAACTCCCCATTGTATATGAACTTATCTTAGCTTATGGGTGGTCCATGAGCTGCACTAGAGAACCACAAACCCAGGAAAATCTCTCTATTTTTCAGATGGAGAAAGTGAGACCTAAGTGAATTAAGTGATTTGTTTAAAGTCATATGTCTAGCAAGTGGCAGAGAACTGAGTTTTCCTTATTAGCTTCAACAGATAGGAACTTGGATAGTTCTCTCCCTATTCTTCCCTCTTTTCAGCTATTGCTAAGTGAGGACACACACACAAAAGCTAAGATGCAGTACATGGCAGGCAAGAAATAGATCTTATAATGAATTTTCAATTCTGTATCATTATAGCATTTTGATTTTTGTCAAATCCATTTTGTTTCCTTTTTTTCCTTTGTTTCTGTTTAATTTTCATTTTTATTTCCCCCCAGCTTTATAGAAGTATAGTTGAAAAATAAAATTGTGTGTAATTAAGTTGACCAACATGATGAACTGATAAACACATACAATTCAATGTGAAATGATTATCACAATCAAGATAATTAACATATCCACAACCTCACATAGGTACCACTTATTTTTTTGTGATCCATTTGTTTCTGACAGGCAATTTGCTAGGTGTTTTACAGTTATTTAATCTAATCTTTGTCCCTAGCAACAAGTGAATAATGTTATTGTTGTTATTAATATTATTAATGTTATTAAAAAATGAATAACATTAAATGCCCATTTTCCACAACACTGATTTGCATGACGTTTTTTATCTTCTTTAAGAATACTGAACTGTATCTCCTTGCCATTTGGAATTAACCATAGTATTGCCTATATATCTCTACAAATTCTCTCTAGATCATTTTACCAAAGTGTTGGTAGAAGAAAATAAACAGAGATAAGCTGCATTTGTATGCAGATTAATGAAGGGGTAAGGGCAGGAGAATCAAGTCAATGAATGGCATTTTATCTTTTGGAGTTCTCCTGTAGAGAAATGGGTGAAAATTCCCAAGTAACCAGTCTTCACTAATATGGCCATCAGGGGGCGTTCAACACCGTCGGATTGCTGTGGTTTGCCGGTGAAATCACAGCGCCACGGGTTTTCTGTAATTACGTCTTTTCTCACTGCCCATTCTTTCTTCTTCAGTATTGGCCCCTAAGCATGTATTTGTTATTTAATGTGTCTTGACTTCCAGCACTTTAATAAGATTCCATGGCAAATAAATAATCCTTTTATGAGATTAGACTATATACTATATACGAAATACTGAACTTGTTAGTCACCTTGACCATTGCTTCTTAGGATAACCTTTCTAAATGATGCTGTAGGATAAACGCACCATTGGAATCTTTCCCTTCCATTGCCAATTTTATTCAGTTCAAGTCCATTCTTTATAGCCAAACTTAAATTCCTTTCTACTTAATGAAATATTTTCTGTCCCTTCGACTGAGAACAATCCTCGAATCTGTTACAGCATTTGAGTGTCAGTTACTAATTCTCTACTTAACCCCATATTGTCCAAAACCTTTAAATCCTCAAGTGTTACTTTCTTCCCTCCACAAGGTTAAGAACTGCTGGAGCAAAACCAGTGGCAGGCCTTCTTCCTCACCATGCAATGTAGGAGTGAAACTGCAGTCTCAGTGATGAATGGTGAAACATAGTTTCGGCTCCATCCTCACCCATATTTCGTGAGAACTCTAGTCCCCCAGATTCTTCTAAACTTAGTTCTATGAGCCTGCCCGGGCTTTCTTCTTGGGCTGGTCAGTCAGTCAGAGTGACTGGTAGGCGGAACTGGTGCTCACTCTCTCCTCCTGTCGCCATGTTGCTATCACCGCCAAGGGCACCTGGCGTCCCAGCTATGTAGGTTGCTCGTGGCAGCGCGGCCCAGGCCACCGAGGCTGCCTGTCAAAGCCGCTGCTTCTGCACATGTGGCCCCTTTAGCCTTCCTGCTCAGGCCTCTAGACTGCAAAGGTGCTCTGAAGGGAGAGTGTAGTTAATCCTCATTAGGATGTGCATGCTAGGCGTAACTCGGTGCAGAGTCTCCTGCTGCTGGTTGTAACCCCTTAACAGAAATCTTAAGAGGAATCGATATTTTCGTGATTACTGACTTTTATTTATCCCATTTTTATGAAAAACCATCTTTTAATTTTTTCCAATTTACATAATAAATTCACACCCTTAACGAAATACGGAAATGTTTTTACTACAGAAATGTTTTTCTCTGTGTTGAGGTATGAGTGTATGCTCATGTGTGTATATGTATATGTATTTTTGTATTCACAAAACAGGTATATTAAAGTATAATTTGAATAGTTTATTCCACAAAAGTGTCCACCAAATACATCTGTCACTTTGATGCCGGGGTTCTTGTGGAGCCAAAGAATGAACTTCACAAACACTCAAGGTAGGAGAGCAAGGCAGAGGCTTTTATTTAGAGAGAAAGTGAGAGGACAGAGCTCTGGCTCAGGCCAGGAGGGGACAAGAGCGCTCTGGAGTGGTGCCTTGTCTAGGGGATTTATAGGCTGCTGAGAGACAAAGGGCTAGGGATGTACACCTGCTAAGTGGACCCAAAATGTTTACCTTTGAAGAAACACTAAGTTTCTAATTAGTCTTCCTGGTTATTTACAAGAATTTTACTGCTCTGATTTCCTTCCAGGATAGCAACTTCCTGGTCTGGGAGCATATCACTCAAGACTGCCTGCTTTGCTACCAAGGTGGGCTGAGTTATTGTCTGTTTGTTAAGAAACTTACTTTTTAGCTAATTGGATTTTAAGATGATGCAATCTTATTTTCAAGATGGAATCCTTTGTTTTTACTGTGTTGTTTTGGGCTTGCTTGCTACATTGCCCAAGTTGCAAATCATTTGTTTAGGGCTGGAGGAAGAAAAGCAGCACCTGGGTAAAGTTAGAAAAATAAACTGGGCTCCCCAGCAGGCCAAAGCAAATCCCACAGTGGAATATCTTGCTTTGTTTTTTCCAATGGCCCTCACCCTACTCTGTCTAAGCCCTGGTGCCTGAGTCAACTTCATGAAACATTTAAATAACAGTGGCTTGGGCAACCTGACAGAGGAGCAGGAAGTCCATGCTTTTCCATGGGCGCTTTCTTCACAGGACAGTGACACTTGCCAAGGTCACTTACACTCATACCTGAGTACTCTCCCCCAGTTGCTCACCTATAGCTGCCTTCTGAGACTGAATGAGGCCCTGAGGGACGCAGGCTGCACTCCTTTAGCCCCAGGAGAGTTTCCCGTGGATGCAGTTGCTCCAGGCTTTTTCCTCATTGTGCAGTTACACCACTGTTCAGGAGATTCCTAATGTCCTACTTGCTTTTGTCCCTGTTCCTAGTGAAATTATCCACATCAGGCACAGTACTAAGAGCTGGCAGCCTCAGAGGGCCCAGGGGAAGTGAGAGGCTGCGTTGGAACAAGTCACAACATTAGGTGCACACTGGGCCTGAAACCTGCATTCCCTCCAAGGATTTCGGCCCTGGGTCTCAGTTTGATGAACAGTGGCCTGACCTTTCTTATGTGGGTTTCCTTGTCTTGTTGGCATCTGGCTTTGATTTTAATATATCCATTCTTTCCCTCCATTTTTCAGACATGTTTTTATATCTTTGACTCTCAAGAGTATGGGTTTGGGACTCATTTCATGTTTTACCAGGAGGCACCTTTTACTCTAAACACAGTTACAAAAGCAGATGGTTCTACTCAACTCCACCAAACAGACCTGAGCTCTAAATTCAATTGTATGTCGAAAGGGGACATAATTCTTTATGTTACAGAATCTGAGCCTGTAATATCCTGTCATAACTGTCTTTATAATTTGGAATTTTCTTTTTCTTCTCCTCCTCTTCCTCCTAACATAACTTCTATATATAAATGCTAGCAGAGATCATCAAATGTTTGTTGAAAACATATTCTTTGATACCTGCATAATAATCCACTGTGTGATTGTACCATAAGTGATTTCACCATATTAATGGATAGCTTGTGTTTTTTGGAGATTTTTGCTCTTACATGAAATGTTGTGATGAAAGCCTTCAGATATAAATCTCAGTCCTTTCTTATTTGTTTAGGAATGATTTCTAGGAGTAGAATTACTGGCTCTTATTAAACAGAAAATTGTTTTCCACAATTTGCGACAAGTTTTCCTTCCTGCCAGGAATTCAGGAGAAGCTATCCCACTGTATCTTTGTTAGCAGTAACTTTTAACATTTCTAATTTTGGCATTTAGACAAATGCATTGTTTTATTTTTTGATTATCACTGATATTGTACATTTTAATTTGTTGGCTTTCATATTTCTGTTAGTTTTATTGCTTTTCATAATGAATTGTAAACTTCTTTTATACAGTAAGCATAATGGCCCTTGGTTATAATTGTGCCAAGAGTTTTTCCTCCATTATGTTGTCTTTCATTTTGGCTACAGAATTTTTAATGTACAGCAATTTACAGTGTAAACTTAAAAATTTTATGTGTTCAAAAATTTTCATTTTTTTGATTTCTTAGCATATACCATTCACCTCCAAATATCAGCAAAATATCACATTATTTTCCTATTTGTTTTATTTTAAAACTATTTTAAAAACATGAAGTTTATTAGATTTTATAGGAGAGCTTCTTTTTTAAAATAATATTTTATTAAGGTATGATTGATATACACTCTTATGAAGGTTTCACATGAAAAAACAATGCAGTTACTACATTTACCCATATTATCAAGTCCCCACCCATACCCCAATGCAGTCACTGTCCATCACTGCAGCAAGATGCCACAGATACACTATTTCCTTCTCAGTGTGACACTGTTCTCCCCATGATCCCCCACACCATGTGTACTAAACATAAGACCCCTCAATCCCCTTCTCCCTCCCTCCCCACCCGCCCTCCCACACCCCTCCCCTTTGGTAACCACTAGTTCATTCTTGGAGTCTCTGAGTCTGAACCAATTTTGTTCCTTCAGTTTTGCTTCATTGTTATACTCCACCAGTGAAGGAAATCATTTGGCATTTGTCTTTCTCTGCCTGGCTTATTTCACTCAGCATAATGTCCTCCAGCTCCATCCATGTTGTTGCAAATGGTAGGATTTGTTTCTTTCTTATGTCTGAAAAGCATTCCATTGTGTATATGTACCACTTCTTTATCCATTCAACTACTGATGGACACTTAGGTTGCTTCCATATCTTGGCTATTGTAAAAAGTGCTGCAATAAACATAGGGGTACATATGTCTTCTTGAATCTGAAAAGCTATATTCTTTGGGTAAATTCCAAGGAGTGGGATTCCCTAGTCAAATGGTATTTCTAATTTTAGTTTTTTGAGGAACCTTCATATTGCTTTCCACAATGGTTGAACTGGCTTAGATTCCCACCAGCAGTGTAGGAGGGTTCCCCTTTCTCCACATCCTCGCCAGCATTTGTTGTTTTTAGTAGTTTTGATGCTGACCATCCTAACTGGTGTGAGGTGATATCTCATTGTGGTTTTAATTTGCATTTCCCTGATGATTAGTGATGTGGAGCATTTTTTCATGTGTCTGTTGGCCATCTGAATTTCTTCTTTGGAGAACTGTCTCTTCATACCCTCTGCTCATTTGATGATCAGGTTATTTGCTTTTTGTTTGTTGAGGTGTGTAAGTTCTTTATATGTTTTGGATGTTAACCCCTTGTCAGATATGTCATTTACAAATATATTCTCCCATACTGTAGGGTGCCGTTTTGTTCTGTTGATGGTGTCCTTTGCTGTACAGAAATTTCCTAGTTTGATGTAGTCCCATGAGTTCATTTTTGCTTTTGTTTCCCTTTCTTGAGGAGATGCATTCAGGAAGAAGTTGCTCATGCTTATATTCAGGAGATATTTGCCTCTGTTGTCTTCTAAGAGTTTTATGGTTTCATGACTTACATTCAAGTCTTTAATCCATTTCAAGTTGACTTTTGTGCATGGGGTTAAATAATAATCCAGTTTCATTCTCTTGCATGTAGCTGTCCAGTTTTGCCAAAACCTGCTGTTGAAGAGGCTGTCATTTCCCCATTGTATGTCCATGGCTCGTTTATCATATATTAATTGACCATATATGGTTGGATTTATATCAGGGCTCTCTAGTCTGTTCCATTGGTCTATGGTTCTGTTCTTGTGCCAGTACCAAATTGTCTTGATTACTGTGGCTTTGTAGTAGAGCTTGAAGTCAGGGATTGTAATCCCTCCAACTTTATTCTTCCTTCTGGGGACTGCTTTGGCTATTTGGGGTCTTTTGTGGTTCCATATGAATTTTAGAATGATTTTCACTACTTCATTGAAGAATGCTGTTGGTATTTTGATAGGAATTGCAATAAATCAGTAGATTGCTTTAGGCAGGATGGCCATTTTGACAATATTAATTTTTCTTATCCGTGAGCACGGGATGTGTTTCCATTTATTGGTATCTGCTTTAATTTCTCTCATGAGTGTCTTGTAGTTTTCAGAGTACAGGTCTTTCACTTCCTTGGTTAGGTTTATTTCATAGGTATTTTATTCTTTTTGATGCAATTGTGAATGGAATTGTTTTCCTGATTTCTCTCTCTGCTAGTTCATTGTTAGTGTATAGGAATGCCACAGATATCTGTGTATTAATTTTCTATCCTGTATCTTTGCTGTATTCAGATATTAGATCTAGTAGTTTTGAAGTGGATCCTATGTACATTATCATGTCATCTGCAAAGAGGGACAGTTTAACTTCTTCTTTGCCAATCTGGATGCCTTTTATTTCTTTGTGTTGTCTGATTGCTGTGGCTAGGAACTCCAGTACTATGTTGAATAGAAGTGGGGAAGTAGGCATCCTTGTCTTGTTCCCAATCTTAAAGGAAAAGCTTTCAGCTTCTCACTGTTAAGTATAATGTTGGCTGTGGGTTTATCATATATGGTATTTATTATGTTGAGGTACTTGCCCTCTATACCCAGTTTGTTGAGAGTTTTTATCATGAATGGATGTTGAATTTTGTTAAATGCTTTTTCAGCATCTATGGAGAAGATCATGTGGTTTTTGTCCTTTTTGCTGATGTGGTGGATGATGTTGATGGATTTTCGAATGTTGTAACATCCTTGCATCCCTGGAATAAATCCTACTTGATCTTGATGGATGATCTTTTTGATGTATTTTTGAATTCAGTTTGCTAATATCTTGTTGATTATTTTTGCATCTATGTTCATCAGGGAAGTTGGTCTGTAATTTACTTTTTTTGTGGTGTTTTTTCCTGGTTTTGGTATTAGAGTGATGCTGGCCTCATAGAATGAGTTTGGAAGTATTCCCTCTTCTTCTACTCTTTGGAAAACTTTAAGGAGGATAGGTATTAGGTCTTCACTAAATGTTGGATAAAATTCAGCTGTGAAGTCTTCTGGTTCAGGAATTTTGTTCTTAGGTAGGTTTTTTATTACCAGTTCCATTTCATTGCTGGTAATTGGTCTATTCAGATTTTCTATATTTTTTTGGGTCAGCCTTCTTTGTATTTCTGTGGTGTCTGTAGTGATTTTTCCTTTCTCATTTCTGATTCTGTTTATGTGTGCAGACTCTTTTTTTCTTGTTAAGTGTGGCTAGGGGTTTATCTATTTTGTTTATTTTCTTGAAGAACCAGCTCTTGCTTTCATTGATTCTTTCTATTGTTTTATTTTTCTCCATTTTATTTATTTCTTCTCTAGTCTTTATTATGTCCTTCCTTCAACTGACTTTGGGACCCATTTGTTCTTCTTTTTCTAGTTTCATTAATTGTGAGTTTAGACTGCTCATATGGGATTGTTCTTCTTTCCTGAGGTAGGCCTGTGTTGCAAAATACTTTCCTCTTAGCACGGCCTTGGCTTCGTCCCACAGATTTTGCAGTGTTGAATTATTGTTTTCACTGGTCTCCATATATTGCTCGATCTCTGTTTTTATTTGGTCATTGATCCATTGGTTATTTAGGAGCATGTTGTGAAGCCTCCATGTGTTTGTGGGATTTTTCATTTTCTTGGCATATTTTATTTCTAGTTTCATACCTTTGTGGTCTGAGAAACTGGTTGGTACAATTTCAATCTTGGTGAATTTACTGAGGCTCTTTTTGTGGCCCAGTATATGATCTATTCTTGAAAATGTTCCATGTGTGCTTGAGAAGAATGTGTATTCTGCTGCTTTTGGGTGTAGAGGTCTATAGATGTCTGTTAGGTCCATCTGTTCTAGTGTGTGGTTCAGTGCCTCTGTGTCCTTACTTATTTTCTGTCTGGTTGATCTGCCCTTCAGATTGAGTGGAGTGTTGAAGTCTCCTAGAATGAATACCTTGCATTCTATTTCCCCTTTTAATTCAGTTAGTATTTGTTTCATGTATGTGTGTGCTCCTGTGTTGGGAGCATAGATATTTATAATGGTTATAGCTTCTTGTTGGATTGACCCCTTTATCATTATGTAATGTGCTTCTATGTCTCTTGTGACTTTCTTTGTTTTGTAGTCTATTTTTTCTGATACAAGTATGGCAACTCCTGCTTTTTTCTCTCTATTGGTTGCATGAAATATCTTTTCCATCCCTTCACTTTTAGTCTGTGTATGTCTTTGGTTTAAAGTGAATCTCTTGTAGGCAGCATATAGATAGGTCGTTTTTTTTTTTATCCATTCAGTGACTATATCTTTTGATTGGTGCATTCCGTCCATTTACATTTAGGATGATTATTGAGAGTTAGGTACTTATTGCCATTGCAGACTTTAGATTTGTGGTTATGAAAGTTTCAAGGTCAACTTCCTTACTATCCAAGAGTCCAACTTAACTCACTTAATATGCTATTACAAACACAATCTAAAGGTTCTTTTCTTTTTCTCCTCCTTTTTCTTCCTCCTGCATTCTTTATATATTACGTATGATATTCTGTACTCTTTGTCTATCCCTTGATTGACTTTGGGGATAGTTAATTGAATTTTGCATTTGCTTAGTAATTAGCTGTTCTACTTTCTTTACTGTGGTTTTATTACCTGTGGTGACAGCTATTAAACCTTAGGAACATTTCCATCTATAGCAGCCCCTCCAAAATACACTGTAGTGATGGTTTGTGGGAGATAAATTCTATCAGCTTTTGCTTATCTGGATATTATTTAATCCCTCCTTCAAATTTAAATGATAATCTTGCCAGATAAAGTAATTTTGGTTCCAGGCCCTTCTGCTGCATTTCATTAAAGACATCATGCCACTCCCTTCTGGCCTGTAAGGTTTCTGCTGAGAAGCCTGATGACAGCCTGATGGGTTTTCCTTTGTACGTGATCTTATTTCTCTCACTGCTTTTAATACTCTGTCATTGTCTTTGATTTGCCATTGTAATTATTATATGTCTTGGTGTTGTCTTCCTTGGATCCCTTAGGTTGGGAGATCTATGCACCTCTGAAGCCTGAGAGACTATCTCTTTCCCTAGATTGGGGAAGTTTTCAGCAATTACCTCCTCAATGACACTTTCTATCCCTTTTTCTCTCTCTTCTTCTTCTGGTACCCCTATAATGCGAATATTGTTCCATTTGGATTGGTCACGTAGTTCTCTCAATATTCTTTCATTCTTGAGATCCTTTTTTCTCTCTGTGCCTCAGCTTCTTTGTATTCTTCTCTAGTTTCTATTTCATTTATTGTCTCCTCCACCATATCTAATCTGCTTTTAATACCCTCCATTGTGCTCTTCAATGATTGGATCACCAACCACAATTCATTCCTGAGTTCTTGAATATTTTTCCATACCTCCAGGAGCATGTTAATGGTTTTTGTTTTAAACTCCCTTTCAGGAAGCATCATGAGTTCCATGTCATCTTTCTCCGGAGTTATATTAATTTTACTCTGGACCACATTCTTTTGGTGTTTCATTTTTGTATATGGTGCCCTCTAGTGTCCAGAAGCTCTAGGCTCTGGAGCTGCTCAGCCCCTGAAGCAATGTCAGGGGTCACAGGGTAGTGGTATTGGTGCCTGGGAGAGCTCTTTCCTGCTTCCCAGCCACTATGGCTGTCTCCACTGCCAGTACCAGTGGGTCAACACACAAGTATAAGCCTCTATGCTTCGCTTTTGTAGTTGCTGTTGACAGATCTTCCCTCTGGCTTGCCTAAAGCCAGGGTAGAGTTTGTCAGTTTGTGAGCCAGGTGGGGCTGGATGGGAGAAATGTGCAGTAGTCTGCCTATCACCAAGTGGGTCCTTGGAGCTGTGTAGCCAGCCAGGGGGCTGGAGCACTTGGAAATTGTGAAAGCTCCCAACCTGCTGGGCAGAGTGCACCTGGACAATTTTTTCTACCTATCCTTTCTCCTGAGCAGTAAGCTCTGTGCAGTCCTTGCCACTTTAGCAGCCCTCTTGCTAAGGGCTTCCTTGTCAGAATGTCTCTCAGACTGCCTGCCTTTCTTTTGTCCCAGAACAGCTGAATATGGATCCCTGCTTTCCACAAGTGGCTGGAATCTCAGTCTCTCCAGGAATTCTGCCCGTCTTAACTTTCCAATCCCCTAATCATGAGAGTATCATGAAAGCACCATGAAATATAGGTTTGTGCTACCAGAGCAGATCTCTGGAGTTAGATATTCAGCAGTCCCAGGCCTCCACTCCCTCCCCGCTCTGTTTCTCTTCCTCCAGTGGGTGAGCCGGGGTGGGGGAACGGTTTGGGTCCTACCAGGCCACAGCTTTGGTACGTTACCCTGTTCCGTGAAGTCTGCTCTTTTCTTCAGATGTATGCAGTCTGGCACAGTCCTTTTTCCTGTTGCTCTTTCAGGATTAGTTGTATTGATTTTATTATTGTATTATATGCAGTTTTAGGAGGATGCCTCTGTCTCACCTCTCATGCTTACATCTTTATAGGAGAGCTTCTTTTGTTCCTCAAAGGTTGATATAATCCACCTTACATCCTTTGTTGAATAATTTATTTCCATCCTGTTTTATGATGTTGCCTTTTGTGATGATACATTAGTTTCTTTTATGAGCTACGGTTATTTTGGGTTTGTCTGTTTTGTTTTAGTCATCTGCCTATCCCTTTCCCAGTACAACACTAACTTAATTCTATGATTTTAAAAGAAATACTAATATTTGATAAAGCAAGACTCCTATTGCTGCATTAAAAATTATTCTGTGGACTTCTCCACTTACAATTCCAGGTTAAACTTAAAACAATTTTATCCAGTTAGGATTTTTCATTATTCCAGTCAACAAATCTTCATGGAGTCCTTTTGCTGTGCCAGCTATTCATATGCTAGGTGCTTGGGAATGGCTTGGAATTGAGTACAAGACAGTCACTGTCCTTATGGGGTGCACATTCTCTTAGAGGAGACACAATAGGCAAAACTAGGAAAGCATATACAACGCAATGTCAAGTAATGAAGGGTGTGACAAACAAAACAAAAAGCCGAGTAAAAGTATTAGATGACATCCTAGAATGTTTCTATGAGATGACATTTGAATAAAGTGGGAGAGTGAACAGAAAGGAGTCATCGTGGGCAGAGGGAACACAGATGCCTGGAGGTGTGAAGGACCAGGAAGAAGGTTTGTGTGTTTGGAGGGAGTGAGGGGTGCAGGTAATGAGGTCAGAGATGTGGCCAGGGGCCAGATGATGTGGCGTCCTGGAAGGCCCAGAAAACATTTTGGATTTTAGCCAGATGTTTTGATAAAGATTGTGAAAAATTTATGAATTAATTTAGGAGGTAACTGACATATTTTTAGAGTTACATTTTTCTGTTAAAGAAAATATGTGTCTCTTACTATGTTTTCTTTTCCTTTTTCTTCCTCCTCTTCCTTCTTCAGATTTTATAGCACAAATAAGTCATGTTTTTTATGTAGGTTCCTCATATTATATTTTTGGGTTATTTCTAGACATTTTCTACATGTTTAATACTTCTGTCAGTGGTATACATATTCTATTTTCTAACATATTTCCTGGTGTGCAAGAGTGTGTGGATATTGGTATATCTTACATCTAAGTGCCAAATTTGAGATTTTCAATTAATTCTTTACCACTTTTGTGTAAATAATTTTAATTTGTTTTCCTATATAATGACAGTCTGTCCTCTCCATTTGCATAGTTCTGCCAGATCAAGAGTGATATTGGGTATCTTGGCTTATTTATTATTTATAGAAATCACTCCAGAGATTTATGTTTAATAAACATTATTTTATAATATTTATTTGCATGATAAAACAATTTCCTTCTAGTTCTAGCTTTTAAAAGTTATTTTCTTTTTCCTTAAGAATGGATTATAGACTTTCAAATTCCTTGGTAGCATCTTTTAAGCTGCTTGTATGGTTTTTGTTCTTGGACTTTGGTTTAAGGAAAGATTTATAGTTTTTCTGGTATTAATTGTTGCACTCCTTAAATCAATGCTATTTGATTATGGTAAATGTTTGCTCCAGTTTGCTGATTAGTTTACTTTGTTCTTATTTTATTTTGACTTTTCAAATCCACATAAGTAAGATTGATTTACAACTTCTGTATTTTGGATTCACTTTTTTCATTTTGTATTCACCTTTGCTTTGTTTTGGTCATGCTAGCTTAATAAAATATATTGAATTATTTACAGTAAAACTGTCTGGTCCTAAAATCTTTTATTAGAAATAATTGGTTGATAACTTTAAATTACTTCCAAGCTTATTGATCTCTTCTTTATGCTTATAATTTTTCAAGTAACTTTTTATTATGTGTATTTCCATTGTCAACCTTTTATTTCATCAAGATTTTGGAATTCTTCAGTACAGGCTTATACTTAGCAATTATCTAATTTCAGAAAAATTCCTTTTCATAGTAAGGCCTTTCCTGTCTTTGGGATTTTAGCATAAGACCATAGATGCAGTATTGGGAAACAATGTGAGAGACCGACTTTGACTGGGCTTTCCTCATTTGCTATTCTCTCATTGCCTATAAACAAATATGCTCAGATGGAAGCAGGAGGGAGCAGGAGATATTTCATTATGCAACATGGACTTCACACAGAAGATGCAGATTCTGAACACTTTAATACTGCAAGGGTTGGTACATGGTATGGATTAATGTGAGGTTAAGATTGAGAGCTCTGTTGGCAATCTGCTTGAGTTTAAAACCAGACTCAGTTGCTGTTTGACTTTGGGAAAACCTGCTTCTCTGTGCTTCAGGTTCTTCTTTTCTGAAAGGAAGATTAATTCAATTTATTAATTCAAAAAATTTTATTGAGAGTCTTCTATGTGTTAGACACTCAATTAGAACTATCAAATGCAGCAGGGAACAATGTACTTGATAATAGTCCTTCTGACAGGTGTTAAGTAATACCTCACTGTAGATTTTTTTATTTGCATTTCCCTGATGATTAGTGATGTTGAACACTTTTCCACATACCTGTTGGCTATTTGTACGTCTTCTTTGGAAAATGTCTATTTAGTTCCTTTGACCATTTTTAAAACTGGTTATTATTATTATTATTACTGCTGTTAATTGTACGAGTTCTTTATAAATTTTGGATTTTAACCCCTTATCCAACATATGGCTAACAAATATTTTTCTGGATAACAAATGTTTTTCTCCCATTCCATTGGTTGCTTTTTAATTTTGTTGATTGTTTCTTTTGCTCTGCAGGAGTTTTTAAGTTTGATGTTGTCCTACTTGTTTATTTTTGCCTTCATTGCTTGTATTTTTGGTGTCATAAGGAAAAAAGCATTGAGACCTCTGTCACAGAGACTTTCCCAATGCTTTCTTTTCTGAGTTTTAGTTTCAGGTCTTACATTTATGTCTTTAATCAATTTTAAGTTAATTTTTGTGAGATTTTTTAGTTTTTGTGAGTTTTTTGAGATAGGGGTACAATTTCATTTTTCAGCATATGGTAATCCAGTTTTCCCAACACCATTTATTGAAGAGACTATCCTTTCCCCACTGAATATTCTTGGCTCCCTTATCAGTTATTAGTTGGCTGTTAAATTAATCTTTAAAAATCAAATTTGAAAAGTTATTGACCATGATTTCTCCACTTTTTTTCTGCCCCTGTCTTTTTATTCTCTCCTTCTGTGATGCCGTTGTGCATACTTTGGTAGATTAATGTTTTCCCATAGCTGTACAATGTTCTGCTCATTTTCTTCATTTTTCTTTCTGTCTCTTAGTCTGGATAATATCAATTGGCTTACTTTCAAGTTTTCTGACTCTTTTGCCAGTTCTGCTATGAGGTAGACAAGAGGGACACTGAGGAAGGCACTATTTCATAGAACCTATGGAAGCCCTCAGAGGAGAGGACATTTGAGTTGAGACTTGGTTATAGTAAAATATCTGTTACCTAAGGTATTGTGCTATTCTCAGACTGAATTCTAGACTCTGCTTTCATGGGTTGGAGAAGGAGGTTGATTCTTTGTTGGGGATCTCCATAAACCATGCATTTGATGGGAATTTCTGTGCCCCTTTTTAAGCTTTCCACATGTGTGATACACATAAATGTTCTAGTTCTGAGAGCATTATTTAAAAAAATAACTCATTGCCAATTGTTCTAAAATCCCCTGCATTTGCAGGGAACCTTTATGATTTAGGCAGACTTGAATTTTTTCATGGAGAAGTGGGTGGACTCAATTATAGTTTCAGCACACATTGGCGTGCTTGAAACAATTCAGAAGGAAGTCAACAAATTATGAGAATTTAAGTCAAGATACTTATTCCATCTTAATAATGTTGTGACTTGATGTTTACCTTACCAGTAAATATTCCCATAAATATCAGATAACTGGGCTTTATTTTATGGCCTAAAGTCCAATATTCCTGAACTTGGTGAAATCAACTGAAAAAAAGAATTCCAAAAATGGAATTTCTCCATGGAAAATGTGCTGCTTTCAGCCCTTGGTATTCACACCTAAGGCCTGTTGGCAGTTGTTCTTTGGCCAGCTGAAACAGGCATGGTGCGACATAAAGGCAGTTTCTCTGGAAACCTGAACCCAAATGATATTGGAGCTTGAAGATCAAACACTGCACCCTGAATTGTTTGGAGAGCCCAGTAAATGTTTCAGAACTTTATTGTTCTCCACAGAAAATACTAAAGCCAAGACTTTGGAATGTTTTCTACTCCAGGTGCATTAGAACTATGTGCACAAAACTGAAGCTTCTGGTTTGCTTGTGAATTTACCTGTTCTAATTATTTTACCAGCTATTTTACAACATCCATCTTGGTCATAAAGAAAATTGTCTTTTTCCATTTTCCTTTTCTCATTTTTACTTTAATAAATAGGTGAAACAATAAGACACTGAGCCTGTTTCAGTATAAGAATAAGAATATACTGAGCCTGTACTCTTGGTAGGAGGTCATGATTTCTTCTTTTTATAAATCATGGATAATCTATTAGGTGTGTCATTTTTTTCGATATACCTCTTTCAATATATACAAATGACCGTGTTGCCAGATGCACACACGGCTGCACTGCAGCTCTGCCTGTAATGAAGATTTTGACCTACACTAATGTTCCCTTGCATAAGTAGTCTTTAAACTAATTACTTGTTTAGTATTTATGACACAAATCCTATTGAAATTAAAGTGGAATAAAATCTTTTCCCATGATGTGCTTCACAAGAGTGCATTTTGTTATTATTTTGTGGAGCTTGACTTAGACATGTTTCTTCTGACAAATTTCCATGTTATAAAAGTCCTCATGAATGACAATGGGACATTTTTTTCCTGGTTGATTGGGATTGTCAAAATAAAATATCTGAATATGCCACATTTATCTGTGGGGATTTGCATCCTTGGTTTTAAGGGCCATTTTAGGGTTGGCTGGATATATTAAGGTCAGTCACAGTTTTCAAAAGCATCATATTTACCATAAAGTAATGAAATGATTATATTAATCTGCGCACATGAAATATGGAGAGAGGGAATGGTACGATTTGGAGATGGTCTTTATGAAGTGTTTATTTAACTTTTTGTAACCTTTACTTCTCATAGATCT
The DNA here is from genome assembly GCF_040802235.1 of Manis javanica. Taxonomy (NCBI): domain Eukaryota; kingdom Metazoa; phylum Chordata; class Mammalia; order Pholidota; family Manidae; genus Manis; species Manis javanica. The sequence goes on from NC_133160.1 coordinate 115,510,807, forward strand.
TCAGAACCAAAGTAAGCAGGCTACCTAGATTGTATTTACAGAGTCAATTTTTTTAGACATTCCTATAGGGAGAAGTTGCTTTTTTTCCACTTCATAGGAACATGCCTTCTCTACTCCTCTCTGAGACAGATTCATTTAGTTTCAGCCACAATTCCAGGCTAGTTCCATATATTTTCCTCTCATTCCTGCTTTCATTCCTCACTTGTGGGGAGTCAGGTGCACACTTGCCAGAGTCTTCTCTCATAATACTTCTAAGTTCTCCTTCCCCCACCACAAGGAAAGCACATTTGATTCATGATTACCTTCATCTGGAATTTTAAATTTTCTCTATGTAAAGCATCATGTTGCAATAGTAACCCAGAACTAGGGTTTAAATCAAATTGACAAACTGGCTATTTGCCATTTAATCACAGAGTGATAGGATGAAACATTTAGAAGGGGCTTTGGAAAATGTTATCAGTATTTTGTCATCATTTCACACTAAAGGATTTTCAACATGGAGAATACAGAGCTAATTCACCAGATGTCTCGAGACACAGGAAAATTCCACCTAGAATAAGCATAATATGTCTTTGAAGTCTACTATTTTATATTTTAAAAATTATACAACTTTGAAATTTATGTCAAATTATATTTATTTTCTGATAAAAGTAGCTATAAAATTACTTATTATTGAGTACAATGGTCTCTACTCATCCTTCACCTTTGTATAGCACCTAGCACATGTCCATATACATGTATCAACCCTATATCTTTTTCACATGGAAACTAAGGTTTCTGTAAGTCAGGACAATCTTTGACCTTACTTAATTTGGTTTCTGAGTTATATAACTAAACCTGGAAAACCACTGCATGAGTGACGTACATTTATATATGCCTCTGAAAGCAGCCTTGCTCAAAAGAGTTGGTGTGAGGACATTCGTGTGCACGTGTGTGACAGTGAGTGAATGGAGTGGAGAGAGTGGTGGTAGTGGCAGCAGTGGTGGGTAGCATTCAACAGATTGTCATATTTTCCCATCTTCTAAAATCACTACTCTTTTTTGAAACCAATTAGTCTGGTTTTGGCTTCAGGCTGCTGGAGGAAAGCATTATTTAGTGAGTACTTCAGGGACTGATTCTTCTAAAGCACATAAACTTTAGATCTGGCTGATGTCAAAATTTTCATAAGATTTTGAAACATTTTGGAGACATTTTGTACTCTAGTTGTGAGACTGATATAAATAGTTTTATTATCTGTCTCCCAGTTAAAGTTCATAGAGAAAAAGAACTTCACATGTTCCAAATGGAAGATACAAAGTAGACTTGAGGGATTGAATAGATGGATAATCTTTGTGATCTACATTGTGATTTACTCAAATTTACATTGTCATTTTCATGAATAAAGGGAAAATTTGCTATTCTAAACAAGTTGAGGAAAAAAAGATGATACTGTGTTCCTTGGAAAACTATATGTAAGAAGAATGTACATATCCAACCAAGCGGAAATAAGGAAAAACATTTATTGCCTCCTTTCACAGTGAGAGTAGAGAATTCTAGCTCCTCTCTTTGGTCAGGTGAGCTACTTCTGGGTATTAATTATGTAAGTGCATTCATCAAACAATCGTGGACCTCACAGGACACCTACTTGATGCCAGCCACTCAGGAAGATGTCAGGAATACAAGGTGGCTAAGGTTCATTGTGCCCCAAGCTTCTTACAATCCAGAGGGCAGACAGCTAGCTGCAAGAATAACTAACCATAGGATAATACAATGAACAAATTTTATGTTAGTGATATAAACCAGAACAGGGATTATGTTAGTTGATGTGACCTTGAGATTATGGAGGATTTCACTGAGAAGATAAATTGAAATGCAAGGATGTGTAAATGTTTTTTCCAGGCAGAAAAGGGGAAAAGCAATGGGAAGGTGATGGATGGAAGTAGGAAACTGCCACAATCTCTTTGAGAATGGCAAAGGGTAAAGGTACATGTAGGTCAGACTGAGAAGGACATTCATGGCATGCCACTGTAGATGTGGGAGCTATCCAAGTTTTTCAACCAAGAAATCACTGATTATATATGGGTTCTTTGAAATGGTATCTCTGACAAGAGCTTGTAGAATTGATTGGGTGATGGGCAGTGTGAGAATATTGGAAAGAAGGGAAGCAGTGTTATCTAATTCTGTAACTCCTTTTTTCATACAGACTAAAAAACATGTTGCTAAAAATAAAGGCAGGTTTTAGAAAAGTTGATTTCATCTCTAATTGATAGGGAAGCTGACAATAAATACAGATAAAATGAAGTTGCATGCAGTGAGAAGGAGAGGTGTAGGTGCAGGAATTGTGTGAGAAAAGAAAAATGTTAAAAATAAGACTTTCAGGAACTGATTTGTCTGAGGTCATAGAGATATTGGAAGCAGTCATAACAGTTTCCAACTAGAAAAGAATGAGAGCACAGAGAAAAGGGAGAAGGTATATTCATATAATGTATTTATTTACTCCATATGATTTAATGTTAAGTGAAAAAATATCCATATATAAAACCCCCTAAAAAATAGACATACTCCCTGTGTGGCCCTCCCATCTCCCCCAGCCTCCTCTACAATCAGCATTCCTGCATCAAAGTGTTACGTTTGTTACAAGCAATGAACCTATTCTGATACATATATCACCAATTAGGGTTTACTCTTGGTTTGTACATTTTATGGGTTTTGACAAATATATAATTATGTGTACCTACTATTATAGTTTCTTACTGAATAGTTTCCCTGCCCTAAAAATCCTCTACCTTTGAAAAATTTTTACTAGCAATTATAACATTTCAAAGACATACATATGATGCAGAATGTTTTGAGAGTGCTGAGTCAGATATCCTATTCCCTTATAGATTCAGATTTCTTGCTTGCTCACAAAGCGTATTACTGTCCTTTCCTATAATTACTCCACTGGGCATATTTCATCTTAGACCTAAATAATGGGTAAGTAGGATTACTTCTGCCACAAGACATTTCCTTTTTTTTTCATGAAAACTTACAGATAAATAAAATATGTGAAGAAAGAGGCTTCACTTAACTCCATTCAAGAGTAATGAAATAAACATGTTAGGCATGGGGAGGGCACCATTTAGAGCCCTAGACTCTTACATCACCCATATTTTCAAAGCCTATTAGCATTGTGAATGTGTTAAAAATCCCAGCACACCTGCTCTCTGCAGAGCAACTCTGGTAGTGGTGGTATGGTAGTGTGGAGGGGGTTGTATATGTGAGACTCACATTCTATGATTCAAAAAAAAATTAAGTAAGTTTTAGGTAATTAAAATTAAGTTACCAAAGTGGGTGCAAAAAAGAAAAAGAAATGATAGCATTTAAATAGAGGAAATAGCACAAAAAACATTCTGGAAAAAATATCTAATAATCTAATAAGGCTTGTTTCAGACTCATGTCATTTTTTGTTCCTCTTAATTTCAGTATACTGGTGAGAACAAGAGAAAAATGAAGAGTGATATGTTGTTCAGTTATAAATATGACAAAAAGGAATTTCCTTAGCATTCTTTAAATAGGAATGATAGCTTTGTCTGTACATAGACAACTGTAGGGTTATAGCTAGGACAGGCAATGTTCATGGATAGTCTTGGAAAATAAAAGGCTGATATCTTATTTAAATATAAAATTGGAAGATTAAAAAAGAAGAAGTGATTGGTTGTGTTTTGCTGGATGAAATAATAATTTTGAGAAGGCTTTTTTTTTCTTTGTCATTAACCATCCACTTTCTGTTGAATTAAATGTAGAAATGTAGGCATGATTGTCTTAAGAACATTGAATGCCACCTTTTGGAACTATTTCCCTTTTTTGGATGGTGTTGGGACCTTTTGCCTCTTTTAGGCCTGTGACCGCAGACTGGAGGTTTCCATCCTCCCTCGTTACTTCCACATTCGTGGCCTAACTAGCTTCCCGCGTGCGCACTTCTGGCCCTAACACTACCTCCCCACCTAACCTGAAACCTGCCTAAGACCCTAGTGACAGATGAGATAATCAATTCCCATTGGCTTTTGCTACTTCCTTATCTTCCCCTGTATAACTGGGCTTCTGATGCAATAAAGCTGAGTTTTGCTGCGCCTCCAAGGCTGACATATCTCCTGCCTTGGTGTGGTTTGTGTTCCCCCTGCCTCAGAAGGAGGGGGAGGATCAAGTCGTTGACACTTACCCTCTTGCCCAGCCCCAGGGAGCAACAGGCTGGTCCTGTTCATCTCCTTTGTGCCATTGTTGCAAAGAGCAACAGGATGGCATTTAAATAAAGATATATTTTGGCTATGCTTAAGAAAGCAGGAAAGATTTGACCATGTAGTAATTTATATTCAGCTGTAAATCTACTAACTTTACCTCTTGTTTTTTGATGGCAGTGGTGAGAGGGAGTCCAGCATATGGTGAATTATAGCTGGAGACATGAAAGGATTTCTAGGTCTGATGTGAAGCCAATTCCCCTTCCACCCCATTTCTGGAGTCATCTCCAGTCCATTACAAGTGTGACTCTAGTGAACTGTGAAGTTGGCTTTCTCCTTGGAGTGTTGTGTAGAGGGTCAATATATGTTCCATCTCTGAGATGGTTTTGTATAAATAAGAAGTGCTACTTCATGAAGATCAACACACGTGAGGGTACAAACTAAATATCAAATCTTCAGTGTTTTTCCATGACATGACATAGCTTACTAAGGCTGACTATAATCCATTATTTATGTAGCAAATGCGTGTGGGGAGTATGTGTGAGCAACAGCAGATGACCAGGGGTGGGCAGGGGAGAGGGAAGAATCTTCCTGTTCACATCAAAGATGTTAGGATATTAGGGACTGTTATCAGGACTCCTTGTAGCAAAGGTGTCTCCAAGATTTTTTGGGAGAGCAAGCTAAGTTACCTAGCCAGCTAAGAACAATGAAGAGATTTATTGAAGTAGAAACTTGTGCTGTGGGCTGTGGATACCTTTCTGAATATACATTTTACTTAACAAAAGTTTACATTTAAAAATAGTGGAGAATATTTGGGGATTAACCGGCACCTAGGCCCTGGGGATTAGGGCATTAAAAAGTAAAAAGGGACAAATACTGACTGTTGATTTCTGGTGACAGTATCACCACTAGGTAGGAAGCTTAGTTAAAGATAGCTGATTATTGGTCCTAATGCTTGGGGTATTGTCTGATTGTTATTGAGAAGAAATGTTTTTGAAAGTATCACCTATAAATATTCTCCAACATAGCTCTGGGTAGATAGGGCCCACATTCCATCAGGAAGGCGACCATAACAATTGAAATGCACAATCTGTCCTTTAGTCATCAAGCCAGTACTTTTACACTTAGGGATGGATGCTTGTGTGCTGGAAAGAGAAATTCATCAATGGTGAAATCAGATAATTAGCTAAAAAGTAGGCCAGTGATAGTAGAAGCATGATTGCCAGAGAAAGAACAAAAGTGATGGTAGTAATAACAGAATTGGTTAGATGATATATTCCAGGGAGAAAATGATTCCTCCAGGATTCAGTGAGACAGAGAAATGTTAGAGATCTGAATCTCATAGCTTAATATTCCTCCTCCACCCCCACCCCAGTTTTACCTATACACTTAATAGTCCCTATAACTTCCTCCTCTCCATACTGGCCCTTCTACAGGTGATCTGGGGAAACAGGAGTCATATTCTGATTGCCATTTTAACTGTCATCAAATCTTGGTTGTTTCCTAAACTGGAATGATCTCACAGAACAAGATTTTTATTTTAAATTAAAATAGCTAGTGTGTCGATGGTAGACTTTATTTAAAATATGTATGTGTATAAGTATAAATATATAGGTATATTTAATCCTATTTTGTGGCAATATTCAATTCATACATAGCATAATAAGCAACTAATTTATTTAAGGTATTGTGCTAAGTATTGAGTAGGGTACCAAGAGGTTAATACCTGGTCTTTGCTCTCAGGAAACTTAGGGAGAGAACTGAGTGCCATTCATTTGTTTCCAAGCTTTCAGTCCTAGGACTCGGGGCTGGTTTATATGGTGTATTATTCAAGACAACCTACCTGTTTTCAAACCAAGACAACTCCCATATTGAGCAGTTTACATATCATAGTTTGTTGTAGGTCAGTGAGGGTGGACAGGTCTGCTCCGAGCAGTAACTTAGCAGTCTAGACAGCTTCTGTTCCTTGCCTCTACCATCATACAGGGCCTTGGAGTCTTCCATTGGAGTCTCTGCATCTGAACTTCAGTTGGGGGCCAGGTCTGGAAGAGTATTTTAGAAGCTAGTCCTGGGAGTGGTGAAAGTCATTTCTGCTACATTCTAATGGCCACATGACCCAGTGACTCCAAGGAGGTCTGACAAATGCAGTCTTTCTGCTTTCCCGGAAGAAATGAAAGTGGGGTCTGGATGACACATAGTAAGGTCTGTGCCATCAGAAGGGATCTCTCAGGCTGACATTTTCTAACTTCTGGGAGCTTGGGTGGATTTGCTCATCGGTCATTAAATTTCCCATCTATTAATAGGAAGCAGAGAAGATTAAGAACACTTATCAAATGCCTATTGCTTGAACAATCTACCACTATGGGTATGGTTCTAGATGCTGAGACTAGGAGAGATTAGGCAGCTTGCTTGAGGACACTCAGCTAGTGACTGATGGAATAAGTATTTACATCTGTATGTCCAAGGCGTTTACTCTTTCATTATCTCTGAAGTAGGAAGTTTGACTCAGGATGAACAAATGTCTGTTAAATGAATGAATGAATGAATGAATGAATGAATGAATGAATAAAAAGTTTCAAAGAATTAAGGTTTGCAAAAAGACAAAACTAAGCAGTGAAGAAGAAAATTCAAGAAACATTCATGGGATTAAAAAAAAGAGAAAAAGAAAATGTGTTTGCTTAGAATTCTAAGAAAAAGATGCTCAGTATTTAGCTGTAATCCCACCCTAACCGCAGGGAGCAATGACTGGTTCTTTTTTTTTTTAAACATTTATTCATTCCACAACTATTAGTGAAAGCTTACCTTGTGTACACCGTGAGATACAGGGATAAAAAAGACAGACCTAGTTCCCTCTCTCATGGAGCTAGTTTACACACACATGGTATGTGATAACCACCACTCTCTGGCAGCTTCTGTTGGGTTTGAGCAGCCCTTTCTCTTCTTTAAGGGCTGCACTTGAGACCTGCTGAGCAATAGCTTTGTTCTCCCTAGGCAGAGGGGAGAACTCCTTGTAAAGTCGTGTTTTGAGAATACTTTCTGTGGGAAAGTGCAGTAATAAATTGTTTCTTATTACTGAAGCCTTCTGTGCACCAGTTTGCTTTCCTAAAAATTATTGGATGACTGCTTTCAGATGTAGGGGTTAGTTCACCATTTAACCATAGAACCCCAAATTGTCTTTGGAGTGGATAATTAAAAAGGTTCTTAAATATTGAATCAATTTTCTTCATGTTTATATTTCTCCTTCTCAACTAAATGTTGTGGTTTTGTACTCCCTAAATTGATGTGTGGCAGAAAAGAGACTGTCTGTAAAGTTGGGAATATGGAGGAGCAAATGTTAGGTGCTGGGCAAGACTTTTTTGCTAACTTTACAGCTGGTGGGTCCCTGAGTGAAAACCATACAACTAACATGTGACATTAGAGAAGAATCATGGTTATTTTTTTAAATAATAATATTCTACTTATAAATTTAATACATATTGGGGTGCTATAATACATATTGGGGTGCTAAAGTAACCTACAATACAATTCTTTTTAAGTCAGATTGAGTTCACTATATTTAAAAGTGAATGTAGATAACCCTTCTTAATGTATACTATCTCTTCCTGAAGTTTTCTAAAATGTTAGTTTGGAAAAGTACCTTTCTCTCGTTGAAAATTTAATCAAATGTTTTTAATTTTGCTGTCACTTTTAAAAATTATTAAATTCCATCAATCATTCTTGAGTTTTTCCAGAATTGTTCACTTTGGTCTTTCTGCATAGTTAAATTATTACTTCTTTTCAACAATTCAACAAATAATCATTTAACATTTCCTATGTATCAGACCCTGGGTCTTGGGTGCTTGGGAACCATCTATGAACCAACTGGAAAAAGTCCTTACCCTTGACCTTGGTTTTAGTAGAGGGAGAAAGAAAATAAGCAGAAAGTATAATGCATAAATGATGTGGTTTACTTATTTAGGGTAGGCCTCCTTGGTTGGAAGGGTGACATTAGAGCAAAGGCTTGAAGGAGATGAGGGACTAGCCCTGTGGATACCTTGAGGAAGAAACTTCCAGACAGCAAGAGTTCATTGCAAAGGCCCTGAGGCAGGAACGTGCTTGGCATATTTAAGAAACAATGAGGAGGTGAGTGCTTGGAACAGAGAGCCAGGGGCGATAGCTCAGAGTGGTAAAGTGGACTAGATGGTGGGGACCGTGGGGGTTATTGTAAATATCTTACCTTTTGTTCTGAAGAGTGTCAGGCTGGAGAAAGGAAAAACAAGGACATGCAAACAGAACAGAGAGATGCCATAGGGGGAGAACAGACCAGACCCCAAAGTCCGTGCCGTATATGGAAAGGGGACAGCTCTCCCTGAATTCCATCCTGATGTGCCAACTAAGACCCGGATGTCAGCCTCCTCCCTCTTGGAAAGAAAAAAGTTTCTAGTTGACTATTATGTCCCCTTTAGCCAATCATACATCTCCACACCCCCTAGGATAGCTTGCCCACTCCTCCCCCTCCTAATCCCTTATAAGCACCCCACCTCCTTAACCCTGTGTGTCTTCTCTGGCCTCTGACAAGAAGGCCACAGAACCTCACCCGGGGGTATTTAAATAAATTACCTGGCCCTTTGTTGCCTCTCTTTGCCTGTTTATTCTGGCTAAAATTTATCTTACAAAGAGAACAAGGAAATATTGCAGATTTTTAACTATAGTAGGAACATGATCTTTTCCACTGTTCTTATACTCCTTTGCTGTTGGATAGTTTTGTAATATTTATAATGGTGTTAATTAGTAGTCTCTAGTCATTACTAAATCCAGTTTTTGTTTTATCTGTTGCCTACAGAATGCAAAATCAGGTACTGCTATAGCTTAGTCATGTAAGCAGATAATTCTCTATTTGGGGATCCCAAGTGGTCAGGGTATTTCTGCATTTTGATGGCTGATTTTGCTTGTGACTCAGTCAGTCCACATATCAGTCCAGATATACATTTAAAAAGTGCAGATTTTAGTAACTAGTCTTACAGTGAAGTAATGTTTGCATATTTTATAACTTACCTGATTCTATTTCTTCTAGAAAAATCTCAGAACATTCTCATTTTAATAAACTCCCCCAGATGAATGCATTCTTTCTGTACATACTGATTTCTTTACATGTTTGATAATACAAGCAAGCTTATATTATGTAGTTTGCACTCACTGCCCTTCTGTGAATGAAATGCCTGACTATTCACATGCTATGAGGGTGTGTTCAGTATTTCTCAGTTAGGTTTGGAAGGTGTTTCTGATCTTTCTCTAGGCCCATGGTCTGGAGAGGTCATTTCCTGGTTCACCTCTGGGTAAAAAGCTAGGTAATAAGGTGTGTAAACTTCTTCTGACCAGGAGCACTGGACCCATTTGAGGAGAGAAGTGTTCCTTTTCACATACTTCTGTTCGCATTTAAAGAGCTGAATGGTTAGAGTATTGCCCTGGTAGTTATTTCTAGCAATGGAGGCAATTTTATTTTGGCAGCTGGTGAGGTTAAGTGGTATACAGGAGGAGAAAAGGGAGGAGAAAGTTTTTCTTGCTCTTTTTAGGGTCCTTTGCTGAGTCTGAAAATTAAACTGACAAAGACTAACAGGAGAAAAGCAAACACATTTTATTAAAGTTTTCATGTATATGGGAGCCTTCACAAGAGAATGAAGACTGTAAGGAGGGACCAGAGAAGGAAACTTTTATACCTTTCCAACAAAGAAAATTAAATTTTTGCAGAACTGCCAAGACAGAGGGGTTTGGGCTGGGGGTAGTCAGACCAGTGCAAGGTCCTCTTTACCGTCCTTAACTAGGGATTAGGGTTGCTGAACAATGGTTTATTTGCAGAGTTCTCTGGCGCCATCTCTGGGCTGATGAGTCTCCAGTAAAAGGAGAATTCATTTTTTGCTGTTAGGCAGAAAATAGGTGGCTTTTTTCCTTTGTTTACTGCTTCTTAATTGCCTTTAGTTAAAAAAATATTTATGTTAAAGAGGTATATTTGGGGGTGATGTATTCTGATTTCCTTTGGTGGGTTGCTGCCAGTCCCTGTAAAGCCTAAGGGAAAGGGTGAGAAGCCTCAGGAGCCCATCACGGGGGCCTCAGGCCAGGGCACAGAGCAGGCCTTGAGTCTCACATAGTTCCACCCTCTCACCAGGACTAGCTGCTTCGCAGAGGTACCAAAGGAGTGAGATGATTCTGATTCCTTAGTCTTGTCCTCAGTGCACATATCATTTTTCAGGCACTCAGAGGAGTAAAACATGATTTTCTTGGGCGTTTGGCGCTATTGCCTTTGCAGACTCCTTCCTCCATGAAAAGTACTTAAAATTGTATTTTTTGACTGTGTTGGTACAAAGACAAACATATTTATATTATATTAAAATTGTTTTGACCTAAAAGTTTTTTCTGATCTTAAAAGAAATTAAAACATTTATGGGCTTTTCAACCTATTGTCGCCTCAGGCACTGTATTACTACAGGGCCTAATGGGTAAATTGCTCCTGACCCTCCAGGGATGGCTGGTGTGCATTATGGAAGGATCCTGGTCTCAGTCAGTGTGATCTGATAATCACTAACTGTAAGCTTGAGAAGAACCCAAAGGATCAAGCAAGGATCAAGCCTCCAGACTTGTTAAAAAAATGAGTCTTCTAACAACTGTAAAGGGAAGTGTTTTCGTTGGTGTTCATCTTTTCCCCACAGTATCTTTCTATGTAGTGACTGCATTGAGTTTGTCTTTTACCAAAGTATAATCACATATAAATGGTCCAGGATTAAATAGTAAGACTTTGGGAACCAACAGAAGCGAAATCTTTCTACTTGCGCTAGTGCAGCATAGGTTATTTTGATTCACTGATTGAATCTACAAACACTGAGCACTTAGTATTTGCCCTCTGCATGGTGCTAGGGTCATGGTGAGCAATATAGGCATGCTCCTTGATCTTGGAGTAGGTAGTCCTGGGTTGGGGGACAGGTGGGGAGACTTGGAGTGAGATGAGTGACCAGGCAATTATAATACATAATGTTGTACTTCATCAAAGGAGAAAATGAAGGTTCTGAGAAAGCTCATGGGGAGGGCACTTAACCCAATTTTGCAAGGCACTGAAGAGAGAAGCCTTTCCAGATGAAATGAAATAGAATTGAGGCCTGTAAGATAAGTAGGAGTTAGCAAATAATGAGATGAAGACAGAAGAAGAGGTGGAAGAAGAGAGGTTAACTCCAGGGGCAAAATCCCAGGGCAAAATACCTTTGAAACCAAAATCAGTCAAAGGGAGAAATAAAGTGGGAGAAACCTGTTTATTTCTTACAAGCAGTTGTCCTGCATCTCTCTCAAACCAGCTGCAGAAGAAGAGAGCTCCACCCAACCTCTCCAGTCTAGATAAGCCCTCATTCACCCACCATGTAATTACCTATTGATACAGAGATGGACTTCTCTCCTCCCGTTGGAAACTCCTATTGATATGGAGATGCACTAAAGCCTGGTGAGAGATTCTGAAAATATTGGAATTTTACCCACAAGAGGATGGGAAGATATTAAGCCAGAAGAGAGCTTAAAGAGCAGAGTGGGAGGTGAGGAGGAGGTCAGGAAGAGAAGAAACCAGAGAGTTATGCAGAAGGCAGAGAGGCAGGGACCCAAAGGCCATGGTGAGAGTTTGTACTTTCTTGTTAACTAGCAGGAAGCCATGTAGAATTTTAAGCAGTGGAATGCTATGTGTATGTTTGTATTTATGAAAGACCATCCTGATTATAGAATAGATTGGAAAAAGACTACAGCAAATTGGGGGAGTTGGGGGGGTGGGGAGATAGGAAGAGAAAAGAGACCATTGTCATTAATCCAGCTGAAAGGAGATACTGATTGGTTTGAGTTAGACTAATGGGAGTGGCTGTGAAGAAAAAGGGATGTTATCTGAGAGATATTTACTTAGGAGCTTTCATTGACAAAATTGTGATAGAATGGCTATGGAAGCTGAGAGAGGCTAGTCATCCCCTGGTCTGGGGTTAATACAATTTACTGGTGATACCATGCAACATAGTGGAGGTAACTGGATGAGAACTGAAATAAAGATGACAGGGAAGATCCTCTTTGCAGAGTAACATCAATACAGCCTGTGCACATCTGGGTGCAGTAATGTTATACAACTGCTGCCCAATTTGGCATTTGTGAAGATTGTCTTCATGGACTCACCGTGTCTACTAGACAATTACCCTCTCTTCTTATCTTCCTTCTCTGCCTTTTACCAGATAACCCTCCGAATTTTTTGTCCCAACTCTCATCCTTTTCTAGAAGAAATAGTCCTGGAATATCAATCTCATGATAGGAGCATTTTTCAGCAGGAGATGCAGGACCAGGAGCCTTTGGCAGCATCTTGCTTTGGCTCTTGGCTGAGAATCTTAGACAAGAATCTGCTGTAGTTTACTTGGGCATCACCTGACTTTTTAATTGGCCAAGAAACACCATTGCCTTGGCAATTTGCAGAGAAAAGCAAATTTTTACTAAGTTGTCACCATTCAACCCCTGAAGCTGACAAATATGCCTCAACTGGACCAGAGGTGGTTCCAGTTAATTTTGACAGAGTCCTGAAGTGGTTGGGGAAGAGAAAGGCGTGTGAAAGTTTGAGGTGAACTTCCTATCAGATGCTTTCAAATGAAGAAGATTTTCTTCCTCTTCTTTTTTTTAAAAACACATACTCTCCATCTCCTCTAACTGTAAAGTCAGGCACCCCACAGATATTGGCTGGGCAAGTGTGACAAGCCATCAGGAAAATGACACAGTAGAGGGTTCAGTGTGCAAAGTACTGGGGCACAAGTTTTCAAAGAAGCAACACCTTGCCAGTGCTCTGGTGAATGGTAGAAATGTTTTACACTCTGTTCCTCCTTTTTCCTTTGGGGTGTTAGGAACAGGTTGGGAGGGAAAGTTGGGTTGGACTGGGGAAAAGGGAGGAAGAAATGCAAAGGAAGAAATGCTTTTCTATGAAACAGCTGAGGTCTCTGTACTGTATCTCATGTTTAGTTTGGTTTTTACAGGCCCACAGTTGAAATCCATAAAAGGTGCCAAAAGGATTGAAAAGTCATTTGGAATAACGATAGGAGCTGAGCATGACCTCACGGGAAGAACACTGCTCAGTGGAGACAAATGAGAAACTTCCATAGATGTGGGGGACTGACACATTGTTCACTTTCCCAGAGAGGGCAGAGGGGAGCAGCATGCCAGATGCTGGTCAAAGTTCTAAAGGGTGGAACTTACTTGGCTTGAGCACTTGGAATATTTTGTTGGTTTCTTTCTATTGCCACACTTTCTAACTCCTTCTTGGGCATAGGAAGGCTCTCTTCATTTCTTTGCAGGTTGCTAATTCCCCAATATATAGGTCTTTATATCATTGACTAAACTTAGGCTGAAGGTGAGCAAATAAGAAATTGATTGTCTCATAGGTTGGTGAAGATTGATGTCCACAAGCCAAAACAACTACCAGAAGCCAGGAGAAAGGCTGGGAACAGATCCGTCCCTAGCTCCATCAGAGGAAGTATGGCCCTGCCAACACCTTGATCTCAAACTTCTCACCTCCAGAACTGTGAGACAAGACATTTGTTGTTTAAGACATTCATTTTGAGGTACTTTGTTAAGAGGTCCTAGGAAACTAACATACCATCTAAACCCCTTTAGCTAAGTGCTGGTATCTATGCTCCAAGAACCCTCTTTCTCTCTTCTGTGAATGTTTTTATCTAGACAGTGAAGATAGTGAGCTCAGATGAAGTCTGAAGTATTGTTACCAGTGGTTTCTCTGTGCATTTGTGGTTGAGGTGAGATTTGCTGAGTTATGTGAACCTAAAGGTTTCAGTATGAACCTCACCATGAGCTCTGGATGAGTATTGTCCTTGATTTTTCAATCAAGAAAAATGTTCTTAAAAAGATTGGGAAAAAAAGCTTTTACATTTTTAGATGGATTTCAAGGACAATTATGTGTTTTCCACATTTAAATATCTGTTAGAATGAGTGTAATTGGGTAACCTCAGGTAAATAATTTACCCCCCTGAGCCACACCTATATTTAAAAAATAGTGGTAATAATGATTTCCTGCTAACAAAAAAAAGTTACTCTGAAAAAACAAATTAAGGAGTGTGAAAGCCCTCTGTGAACTGTAAGATACTATATACCCTTGTTGATATTAACCAAATTGATGATTATTGTTTGACTTATAATTTGCATTCTACAGTCTTTTAAAATGAATTTAAGATGTCTTTTAATGAAAGGTACAAATTCTAAGATAATTAAAAGAGAAAATAAGATGAAATACAAAATCACCCATGGGAAAGAGAGTACAAATATACCCCAAATCGTAAGTTAAAATAGTGTGATGGAGACTGCCTAAGCAAATAGGTAGACTACAATTCCCAGCCTTATTTGCAATTAAATGTGGTCAAGTGACTTGATTCAAGCCAGTGGGTCCTAGTGAATGGAAGTGAGCTGCCATTTCTAGATCTGACTCACAGAGCCGCCTATAGGGTGCTTCTTTGTGCTGTAACCCATTCACGAAGGAGGGAATGGTGATATGAAGACCAGAGTGTCCTTGGAAGCTATGGGTCAGATACAGCAGAGGCTGGCTGCCCTAGAATGATTGTGAGGAGCAGAGCTTTTCTTTCCTCCACGAGGCAATCAGGAGCACCTGCCCTGGGCTGCTGTCCGAGTCCATAATGAACCTCTGCTGCCATTACATTTTGGTTCCGTTTGTAATAGTAGCTTAGTCTACTCAAACTAATCCATATAGTCACTGCATTTGAGTATTAAATGTTAACTTTCAACATTTCAGAAACAAGATTTCTAAAATTGGAGGACACCATTGGAATCTAATCCATCACACTCATATTTCAGATTTTCAATGCTCTCAGTTTAATCCTCAGCTTAAATCCTTCAACATCTCCAGATTGTCTGCATGATTAAATTCAAAATCTTTAACATGGTTCATAATACATACACTGATTTCTCCTATACTTCTCCACTTTGTTTCTTGCCACTCTTTCTTGCAGATACTTCCCCAATTACACCAAAAAATTTGCCTTTACTTTCTCATTTTTGTGTTTCTTGTTCTTTCTGAACTGTTCTTTCTCTTTTTCTTGCCTATTTTGAGATTATCTCAACTGTCCCCTCTGAAAAGCTTTTCCTAACTCTCCCCTCCTGACTAGTTAGAGGCTGCTCTTATATTTTCCTACGACATTCCACGTGAATGATTCTCATAACACTTACTTTGCTCTACTGCTATCATCAGTTTGATTTAGGGACTTGCCAACTAGGCTAGAGTTCACTGATGGCAGAAGACTTTCTTTGAGACATCTTTGTATCCCTGGTTTCTACCACAGTACCTGGAATATTTTCAAATAAGTGAACCAATTATTTCAGCAAATATTTATTGAGTATTTCCCAGGCTCCGGGCATTTTTGTGAAGTCCTGGGCATCGAAAAATTGACAAGTCCCTGCCTTCATGGACATTACAGTCTAGTGAGGGAGAGAGATATCAATCAAATAATCACACACAAAAAATACAACCTTGATAAATGTTGCACATAAATGTGTATCACCCATCAGTAACTTTCCCAGTCTGATCTCAGCTCTTGAGTAGAAGACATGTTTGACTTGCACTCAAAATTATTGCAGTTTTGAAACATGCAAAATTATTGAACCCCATAAATAATAACCATAGTTATTATTTTTGAGCTCTTATTATGGGTGAGGTACTGTGCTAAGTGCTTAAAGGGATTATTGCATTAAGATCTTATGGAATCCTCATAAAAACCCTATCAGTAATAGACCATCATTACAGAAAATTGAATTTATAATTATGGTTTTTCAGTCCAAAATCATAATCAGTGCCATCCTCTAAAAGTGTAGTCAGACACAAAATGGAGAATTGGTTTTCAGTGATGCCTTGTACCAAGTTCTAACACCCAGACTTGTCTCGAATTGACCTACAACTTGTCTTTCTTAAAAGAGAGAATTTAAAAATGGGATGCTTTTCATATCTGATGAAACTTCATTCCACAACACTGGTGTCTGTGTATTCTTGTGAGCACTTGGGGAGGCCTGGGAAAGTGTACCTCCATCTGAAGGTTTATGGAGTGTTTGCTCCCTCCTTCCCTTTCTTTTTTTCCTGCCTCCACACAATTAACCCATTTTTTTTTTTGAGAGGGCATCTCTCATATTTATTGATCAAATGGTTGTTAACAACAATAAAATTCTGTATAGGGGAGTCAATGCTCAACGCACAATCACTAATCCACCCCCAGCCTAATTCTCGTCAGTCTCCAATCTTCTAAAGCATAACGAACAAGTTCTTACATGGTGAACAAATTCTTACATAGTGAATAAGTTCTTACATGGTGAACAGTACAAGGGCAATCATCACAGAAACTTTCGGTTTTGATCACACATTATGAACTATAAACAATCAGGTCAAATATGAATATTCATTTGATTTTTATACTGGATTTATATGTAAATCCCACATTTCTCCCTTTATTATTATTATTATTATTATTTTTAAATAAGATGCTGAAGTGGTAGGTAGATGCAAGATAAAGGTAGATAACCTAGTTTAGTGTTGTAAGAGAGCAAATGTAGATGACCAGGTGTGTGCCTGTAGACTATGTGTTAATCCAAGCTAGACAAGGGCAGTAATTCATCCATGGATGCAGAAGATTTCTCTCAAAACAGGGGGGGTGAGGTTCTAAGCCTCACCTCTGTTGATCCCCAATTTCTCACCTGATGGCCCCCCCTGCGACTGTGCCTGTCTTAGGTTGTTCCTCCCTTGAGGAATCTTACCCGTCTCTGGCTAACCAGTCATCTTCTGGGGCCATACAGGGAAATGTAAAGTTGGTAAGTGAGAGAGAAGCCATATTGTTTGAAAAGGTTAGCTTTTTGCTTCTTTGCAGATTTATGCCCTGTGGCTTCTATGCCCAGCATTTGTCTTGAGGTATCTTTACCACTTGGAGGAATTATGATACTTGGAGAATTCAATATGAGGCACGAATTCTATTTAAGGGTTGTAATTAGGAAAGAAGAAGAAAGGCTATAGAGGTAGCAGATGGAAGAAAACATGGGAAGATTGATTATTTCTTTGACATATCTTCTTGTAGAGTAACGTAAGCACGTATAGGTTTTAAACTACTAATTAAATTGCACACACACATTAACATAATAGGAATACAGTTACAAAACCAAAGCAGATCTATAATTACCAGCCATCTCCAGTGAAGCCAAGAAAACCAGTTAGGCACCCTAGGCATTTGTGAAAATTTGTCTATGATATGATGGATATTGTCCAACTGTACTTCAACAGTCTGAGAGAAATCAGACAAATTCAAACAACCCATTCCTGGGAGCTGTTCACATCCCATATGTTCTTTTAACAGAAGATAGTCTGTAGTTGTAAGATTATGGAGTGCTACAACTTGCACTTCTCCTATTTCTTGGTTGAGTTCCAACAGTATAGATCCAGTCAAATTTGTTGTTTTACTGTATGCACAGGCCAGATTAGATATCTCCTTCTTCATTCCAATGGCAAGTCCAGGAACCGGTGGGATGAATGCAGCTACAACTGCAGCATTGCCTGGATCTTTGTTGAGGTTTTTTGATGATCATCTTCTGGTATGTCTCTTCCAGAGAGTGCTGATTTTGGAAGTTCTTCTTCATATCATATCTTAGTTCATTTTCTGGGTAGCCAAATTAGGCTTTGATCCTCTGTATAAACACAAACAGACCCTTTGCCCACACTTTGATATGCCCTTTATACCACTGTGTAGAACTCATTGGAGGTCACCACACAGGAACTGCTTTTCCTTTTTTTTTTTTTTTTTTTTCATCTCACCTGCAACTATTTCTTTTTTTTTTTTGAGAGGGCATCTCTCATATTTATTGGTCAAATGGTTGTTAACAACAATAAAATTCAGTATAGGGGGCTCAATGCTCAATGTACAATCATTAATCCATCTCAAGCCTAAATCTCGTAAGTCTCCAATCTTCTGAAGCATAACGAACAAGTTCTTACATGGTGAACGAATTCTTACATAGTGAATAAATTCTTACATGGTGAACAGTACAAGGGCATTCATCACAGAAACTTTCGGTTTTGATCATGCATTATGACCTATAAGCAATCAGGTCAAATATGAATATTCGTTTGATTTTTGTACTTGATTTATATGTTGATCCCACATTTCTCCTATTATTATTATTATTTTTATTTTTAATAAAATGCTGAAGTGGTAGGTAGATGCAAGATAAAGGTAGAAAACATAGTTTAGTGCTGTAAGAGGGCAAATGTAGATGATCAGATGATCAGGTGTGTGCCTATGGACTAAGTATTAATCCAGGCTAGACAAGGGCAGCAAGACATCCATGGATGCAGAAGATTTCTCTCAAAGCAGGGGGGGTGAGGTTCTGAGCCTCACCTCTGTTGATCCCCAAATTCTCACCTGATGGCCCCCCTGCGACTGTGCCTGTCTTAGGTTGTTCCTCCCTTGAGGAATCTTACCCGTCTCTGGCTAACCAGTCATCTTCCAGGGCCATACAGGGAAATGTAAAGTTGGTAAGTGAGAGAGAAGCCATATTGTTTGAAAAGGTTAGCTTTTTACTTCTTTGCAGATTTATGCCCTGTGGCTTCTATGCCCAGCACTTGTCTCGAGGTATCTTTACCACCTGGAGGAATTATGATACTCGGTAAATTCGATATGAGGCACGAATTCTATTTAAGGGTTGTAATTAGGAAGGAAGAAGAAAAGCTATAGATGTTGCATATGAAGGAAACATGGGAGGATTGATTATTTCTTTGACATATCTTCTTGTATAGTAGCTTAAGTATGTATAGGTTTTAAACTACTAACTAATTTGCACACACATATTAACATAATAGGAATACGGTGACATAAACAAAGCAAATCTATAATTACCATCCATCTCCAGTGAAGCCAAGAAAACCATTTAGGCACCCTAGGCATTTGTGAAAATTTATCTATGATATGATGGATATTGTCCAACTGTACTTGAACCATCAGACAAATTAAAGCAGCCCATTTCTGGGATCTATTCACATCCCATATGTTCTTTTAACCATAAATAGTCTATAGTCATGAGATTTTGGAGTGCTACAACTTGCACCCCTCCCAACTCCTGGTTGAGTTCCAACAGTACAGATCTGGTCAAATTCGTTGTCTCACTGTATGCACATGCCAGCCTAAACATCTCCCTCCTCATTCCTATGGCAAGTCCAGGAGACGGTGGGCTGGATGCAGCCACAACCGCAGCATCGTCCAGATACCTATGGAGGCTTTTTGATGATCATCCCCTGGCACAAGTCCTCCAGAGAGTGCTGATGCCGGAAGCTCCTCCTCATATCGTATCTTAGTTCATTTTCTGGGTATCCAAGCTAGGCCTTGATCTTCTGCATAGAAACAAACAGACCCTTTGCCCACACATTGACATGCCCTCTATACCACTGTGCAGAACTCATTGGAGGTCAGCACACAATAACTGCTTTTTTTTTTTTAATTAAGAGAAAGGAATATTATCAGAAAAGAGTACCTCCATAGCTGATCATCTGACACCCTTTAAGTGATCAACATTAAGGATATTTAAAGCATGCGTTGATCTTTGATTTACCAATACTTTTATCCTGTCAAGGAGTAATCCCCCTTTTCTTTCTTTCTTTTTTTTTTTTAATATTTAATCTACACTTACATGAAGAATACTATGTTTACTATGCTCTCCCCTATATCAGGTCCCCCCTAACAACCACATTAAGGTTACTGTCCATCAGCTTAGAAAAATGTTGTAGAGTCACTACTTGTCCTCTCTGTGTTGTGCAGCCCACCCTCCCCTTTCTCCCTCCCCCCATGCATGCTAATCTTAATATCCCCCTTCTTCTCCCCCACCTTATCCCTCCCTGCCCACCCATCCTCCCCAGTTCCTTTCCCTTTGGTACCTGTTAGTCCATTTTTGGGTTCTGTAATTCCGCTGCTGTTTTGTTCCTTCAGTTTTTCCTTTGTTCCTATACTCCTCAGATGAGTGAAATCATTTGGTATTTCTCTTTCTCGGCTTGGCTTATTTCGCTCAGCATAATACTCTCCAGCTCCATCCATGTTGCTTCAAATGGTTGGATTTTTCCACTTCTTATGGCTGAGTAGTATTCCATTGTGTATATGTACCACATCTTCTTTATCCATTCATCTACCAATGGACATTTAGGTTACTTCCAATTCTTGGCTATTGTAAATAGTGCTGCGATAAACATAGGGGTGCATCTGTCTCAAACTTGATTGCTGCGTTCTTAGGGTAAATTCCTAGGAGTGGAATTCCTGGGTCAAATGGTAGGTCTGTTTTGAGCATTTTGATGCACCTCCATACTGCTTTCCACAATGGTTGAACTAATTTACATTCCCACCAGCAGTGTAGGAGGGTTCCCCTTTCTCCACAGCCTCGCCAACATTTGTTGTTGTTTGTCTTTTGGATGGCAGCTATCCTTACTGGTGTGAGGTGATACCTCATTGTAGTTTTAATTTGCATTTCTCTGATAATTAGTGATGTGGAGCATCTTTTCATGTGTCTGTTGGCCATCTGTGTTTCTTTTTTGGAGAACTGTCTGTTCAGTTCCTCTGCTCATTTTTTAATTGGGTTATTTGTTTTTTGTTTGTTGAGGCATGTGAGCTCTTTATATATTCTGGATGTCAAGCCTTTATCGGATGTGTCATTTTCAAATATATTCTCCCATACTGTAGGGTTCCTTTTTGTTCTATTGATGGTGTCTTTCGCTGTACAGAAGCTTTTCAGCTTAATGTAGTCCCACTTGCTCATTTTTGCTGTTGTTTTCCTTGCCCGGGGAGATATGTTCAAGAAGAGGTCACTCATGTTTATGTCTAAGAGGTTTTTGCCTATGTTTTTTTCCAAGAGTTTAATGGTTTCATGACTTACACTCAGGTCTTTGATCCATTTTGAGTTTACCTTTGTATATGGGGTTAGACAATGGTCCAGTTTCATTCTCCTACATGTAGCTGTCCAGTTTTGCCAGCACCATCTGTTGAAGAGACTGTCATTTTGCCATTGTATGTCCATGGCTCCTTTATCAAATATTAATTGACCATATATGTTTGGGTTAATTTCTGGGGTCTCTAATCTGTTCCACTGGTCTGTGGCTCTGTTCTTGTGCCAGTACCAAATTGTCTTGATTACTATGGCTTTGTAGTAGAGCTTGAAGTTGGAGAGTGAGATCCCCCGTACTTTATTCTTCTTTTTCAGGATTGCTTTGGCTATTCGGGGTCTTTGGTGTTTCCATATGAATTTTTGAATTATTTGTTCCAATTCATTGAAGAATGTTGCTGGTAATTTGAGAGGGATTGCATCAAATCTGTATATTGCTTTGGGCAGGATGGCCATTTTGACGATATTAATTCTTCCTAGCCATGAGCATGGGATGAGTTTCCATTTATTAGTGTCCCCTTTAATTTCTCTTAAGAGTGACTTGTAGTTTTCAGAGTATAAGTCTTTCACTTCTTTGGTTAGGTTTATTCCTAGGTATTTTATTCTTTTTGATGCAATGGTGAATGGAATTGTTTTCCTGATTTCTCTTTCTGTTGATTCGTTGTTAGTGTATAGGAAAGCTACAGATTTCTGTGTGTTAATTTTGTATCCTGCAACTTTGCTGTATTCCGATATCAGTTCTAGTAGTTTTGGAGTGGAGTCTTTAGGGTTTTTTATGTACAGTATCATATCATCTGCAAATACTGACAGTTTAACTTCTTCTTTACCAATCTGGATTCCTTGTATTTCTTTGTTTTGTCTGATTGCCGTGGCTAGGACCTCCATTAGTATGTTAAACAACAGTGGGGAGAGTGGGCATCCCTGTCTGGTTCCCGATCTCAGAGGAAATGCTTTTAGCTTCTCGCTGTTCAGTATAATGCCGGCTGTGGGTTTATCATATATGGCCTTTATTATGTTGAGGTACTTGCCCTCTATTCCCATTTTGCTGAGAGTTTTTATCATGAATGGATGTTGAATTTTGTCAAATGCTTTTTCAGCATCTATGGAGATGATCATGTGGTTTTTGTCTTTCTTTTTGTTGATGTGGTGGATGATGTTGATGGATTTTCGAATGTTGTACCATCCTTGCATCCCTGGGATGAACCCCACTTGGTCATGGTGTATGATCCTTTTGATATACTGTTGAATTC
The DNA here is from genome assembly GCF_040802235.1 of Manis javanica. NCBI lineage: Eukaryota > Metazoa > Chordata > Mammalia > Pholidota > Manidae > Manis > Manis javanica. The sequence continues at coordinate 115,533,194 of NC_133160.1, forward strand.
TGTTTGCTAATGTTTTATTGAGTATTTTTGCATCTACATTCATCAGGGATATTGGTCTGTAATTTTCTTTTTTGGTGGGGTCTTTGCCTGGTTTTGGTATTAGGGTGATGTTGGCCTCATAGAATGAGTTTGGGAGTATTCCCTCTTCTTCTATTTTGTGGAACACTTTAAGGAGAATGGGTATTATGTCTTCTCTGTGTGTCTGATAACATTCCGAGGTAAATTCGTCCGGCCCCGGGGTTTTGTTCTTGGGTAGTTTTTTGATTACTGTTTCAATTTCTTTGCTCATAATTGGTTTGTTTAACTTTTGTGTTTCTTCCTTGGTCAGTCTTGGGAGGTTGTATTTTTCTAGGAAGTTGTCCATTTCTTCTAGGTTTTCCAGCTTGTTGGCATATAGGTTTTCATAGTAGTCTTTAATAATTCTTTGTATTTCTGTGGAGTCTCTCGTGATTTTTGCATTCTCATTTCTGATTATGTTGATTTGTGTTGACTCTCTTTTTCTCTTAATAAGTTGGGCTAGAGGCTTATCTATTTTGTTTATTTTCTCGAAGAACCAGCTCTTGGTTTCGTTGATTTTTGTTATTGTTTTATTCTTCTCAATTTTATTTATTTCTTTTCTGATCTTTATTATGTCCCTCCTTCTGCTGACTTTAGGCCTCATTTGTTCTTCTTTTTCCAGTTTTAGTAATTGTGATGTTAGACTATTCATTTGGGATTGTTTTTCCTTCTTCAAGTGTGCCTGGATTGCTATATACTTTCCTCTTAAGACTGCTTTCGCTGCATCCCACAGAAGTTGGGGCTTAGTGTTGTTGTTGTCATTTGTTTCTATATATTCCTTGATCTCTATTTTGATTTGTTCATTGATCCATTATTTAGTAGCATGTTGTTAAGCCTCCATGTGTTTCTGAGCCTTTTTGTTTTCTTTGTAGAATTTATTTCTACTTTCATACCTTTGTGGTCTGAAAAATTGGTTGGAAGAATTTCAATATTTTGGAATTTACTGAGGCTCTTTTTGTGAGCTAGTATGTGGTCTATTCTGGAGAATGTTCCATGTGCACTTGAGAAGAATGTATATCCTGTTGCTTTTGGATGTAGAGTTCTATAGGTGTCTATTAGGTCCATCTGTTCTAGTGTGTTTTTCAGTGCCTGTGTGTCTTTACTTATTTTCTGCCCGGTGGATCTATCCTTTGGGGTGAGTGGTGTGTTGAAGTCTCCTACAATGAATGCATTGCAGTCTATTTCCCTCTTTAGTTCTGTTAGTATTTGCTTCACATATGCTGGTGCTCCATTGATCCATTATTTAGTAGCATGTTGTTAAGCCTCCATGTGTTTGTGAGCCTTTTTGTTTTCTTTGTAGAATTTATTTCTACTTTCATACCTTTGTGGTCTGAAAAATTGGTTGGAAGAATTTCAATATTTTGGAATTTACTGAGGCTCTTTTTGTGAGCTAGTATGTGGTCTATTCTGGAGAATGTTCCATGTGCACTTGAGAAGAATGTATATCCTGTTGCTTTTGGATGTAGAGTTCTATAGGTGTCTATTAGGTCCATCTGTTCTAGTGTGTTTTTCAGTGCCTGTGTGTCTTTACTTATTTTCTGCCCAGTGGATCTCTCCTTTGGGGTGAGTGGTGTGTTGAAGTCTCCTACAATGAATGCATTGCAGTCTATTTCCCTCTTTAGTTCTGTTAGTATTTGCTTCACATATGCTGGTGCTCCTGTATTGGGTGCATATGTATTTAGAATGGTTATATCCTCTTGTTGGACTGAGCCCTTTATCATTATGTAGTATCCTTCTTTATCTCTTGTTACTTTCTTTGTTTTGAAGTCTATTTTGTCTGATATTAGTACTGCAACCCCTGCTTTCTTCTCACTGTTGTTTGCCTGAAATATGTTTTTCCATCCATTGACTTTTAGTCTATGCTTATCTTTGGGTTTAAGGTGAGTTTCTTGTAAGCAGCATATAGATGGGTCTTGCTTTTTTATCCATTCTATTACTCTATGTCTTTTGATTGGTGCATTAAGTCCATTTACATTTAGGGTGACTATTGAGAGATATGTACTTATTGCCATTGCAGGTTTTAGATTCATGGTTACCAAAGGTTCAAGGTTAGCTTCTTTAGTATCTTATTGCCTAACTTAGCTCGCTTGTTGAGCTGTTATATACACTGTCTGGAGATTCTTTTCTTCTCTCCCTTCTTATTCCTCCTCCTCCATTCTTCATATGTTGTGTGTTTTGTTCTGTGCTCTTTTTAGGGGTGCTCCCATCTAGAGCAGTCCCTGTAGGATGCCCTTTAGAGGTGGTTTATGGGAAGCAAATTCCCTCAGCTTTTGCTTGTCTGGGAATTGTTTAATCCCGCCATCATATTTAAATGATAGTCGTGCTGGATACAGTATCCTTGGTTCAAGGCCCTTCTGTTTCATTGCATTAAGTATATCATGCCATTCTCTTCTGGCCTGTAGGGTTTCTGTCAAGAAGTCTGATGTTAGCCTGATGGGTTTTCCTTTATAGGTGACCTTTTTCTCTCTAGCTGCCTTTAAAACTCTTTCCTTGTCCTTGATCCTTGCCATTTTAATTACTATGTGTCTTGGTGTTGTCCTCCTTGGATCCTTTCTGTTGGGAGTTCTGTGTAATTCCATGGTCTGTTCGATTATTTCCTCCCCCAGTTTGGGGAAGTTTTCAGCAATTATTTCTTCAAAGAGACTTTCTATCCCTTTTCCTCTTTCTTCTTCTTCTGGTATCCCTATAATACGAATATTATTCCTTCTGGTTTGGTCACATATTTCTCTTAGTGTTGTTTCATTCCTGGAGATCCTTTTATCTCTCTCTATGTCAGCTTCTATACGTTCCTGTTCTCTGGCTTCTATTCCTTCAATGGCCTCTTGCATCTTATCCATTCTGCTTATAAATCCTTCCAGGGATTGTTTCACTTCTGTGATCTCCTTCCTGACATCTGTGATCTCCTTCCGGACTTCATCCCACTGCTCTTGCATTTTTCTCTGCATCTCATCCCACTGCTCTTGCATTTTTCTCTGCATCTCATCCCATTGCTCTTGCATTTTTCTCTGCATCTCTGTCAGCATGTTCATGATTTTTATTTTGAATTCTTTTTCAGGAGGACTAGTTAGGTCTGTCTCCCTCTCAGGTGTTGTGTCTGTGATCTTTGTCTGCCTGTAGTTTTGCGTTTTCATGGTGATAGAGATAGTTTGCAGAGCTGGTACAAGTGACTGCTGGAAGAGCTTCCCTTCTTGTTGGTTTGTGGCCTTCTCCTGGGAGAATAGCGACCTCTAGTGGCTTGTGCTGGGTAGCTGTGCGCTGACAGGTCTTCTGCTTCCTGCCCAGTTGCTATGGGGTTTATCTCCGCTGTTGCTGTGGGCTTGGCCTGGCTGGGGCTGTTCCTCCACACTGGTGGAGCCCCATTGGAGGGGGAGTGGCCGGGAGGTTAGAGTGCTGCCCAGGGGTTAGAGTGCTCAGAGATCTCCAGATTCCCTGCCTCTGGTCTAAGTGACCTATCCTGCCCCTTTAAGACTTCCAAAAAGCACTCTCCAAACCAAAACAACAACAGCAACAATGAGAGAGGGAACAGAAAGAAAAAAAAAGGAAAAAACACGCGATTTTTTTTTTTTGTCCTCAGGCGCTGTTCCCAGGCACCCGCTAACCAGTCCCGCTTCCCTGCCTCCCTAGCACCAGGGTCCCTGTCCCTTTAAGGCTTCCAAAAAGCACTCGCCAAAAAGAGAGAAAAAAAGGGGAAAAACGCGCGATTTCCTCCGTCCTCAGGTGCCGGTCTCAGGCACCCGCCCACCGGTCCCACAGGGAAAAACGCGGGATGTTCTTTGTCCTCAGGTGCCGGTCCCAGGCACCCGCTCACCAGTCCCGCCGCCCTGCCTCCCTAGCACCGGGGTCCCTGTCCCTTTAAGGCTTCCAAAAAGCGCTCGACAAAAAGAGAAAAAAAAAAGGGGAAAAATGCCCGATTTCCTCTGTCCTCAGGCGCCGGTCTCAGGCTCCCGCCCGCCGGTCCCACAGGGAGAAACGCGGGATATTCTTTGTCCTCAGGCGCCGGTCCCAGGCACCTGCTCACCGGTCCCGCCACCCTGCCTCCCTAGCAACGGGGGCCCATCCCTTTAAGGCTTCCAAAAAGTACTCGCCAAAAAAAAACCGCTCCGGTTTTCTTTCCACCCGCTGGGAGCTGGGGGGAGGGGCGCTCGTGTCCCGCCGGGCCAGGGCTTGTATCTTACCCCCTTCGCAAGGCGCTGGGTTCTTGCAGGTGTGGATGTGGTCTGGATGTTGTCCTGTGTTCTGTGGTCTCTATTTTAGGAAGATTTTTCTTTGTTATATTTTCATAGCTATATGTGTTTTTGGGAGGAGATTTCCACTGCTCTACCCATGCCACCATCCTGGCTCCGCTGCTTTTCTTTTTTTTTAAGAGAAAGGAATATTATCAGAAAAGTGTACATCTATAGCCGATCATCTGATACCCTTTAAGTGATCAAAATTAAGGATATTGAAAGCATGCATTAATTGTTGATTTACAGTTCGTTTTATCCTATCAGGGAGTAATCCCCCTTCTCTTTCTTTCTTTTTATTTTTGTTATCTTTAATCTACACTTACATGAAGAATATTATGTTTACTAGGCTCTCCCCTATAACAGGTCCCCCCTATAAACCCCCTTACAGTCACTGTCCATTAGCATAGCAAAATATTGTAGAATCACTACTTGTCTTCTCTGTGTTGTACAGCCCTCCCCTTTCTCCCCCACCTATGCATGCTAATCTTAATATCCCTCTTCCTCTCCCCCCCCCCTGCTTATCCCTCTCTACCCACCCATCCTCCCCAATCTCTTTCCCTTTAGTACCTGTTAGTCCATTCTTGGGTTCTCTGATTCTGCTGCTGTTTTGTTCCTTCAGTTTTTCCTTTGTTCTTACACTCCACAGATGAGTGAAATCATTTGGTATTTCTCTTTCTCTGCTTGGCTTATTTCCCTGAGCATAATACCCTCCAGCTCCATCCATGTTGCTGCAAATGGTACGATTTGCCCTCTTCTTATGGCTGAGTAGTATTCCATTGTGTATATGTACCACATCTTCTTTAACCATTCATCTACTGATGGACATTTAGGTTGCTTCCAATTCTTGGCTATTGTAAATACTGCTGCGATAAACATAGGGGTGCATCTGTCTTTCTCAAACTTGATTGCTGCGTTCTTAGGGTAAATTCCTAGGAGTGGAATTCCTGGGTCAAATGGTAGGTCTGTTTTGAGCATTCTGATGAACCTCCATACTGCTTTCCACAATGGTTGAACTAATTTACATTCCCACCAGCAGTGTAGGAGGGTTCCCCTTTCTCCACAGCCTCGCCAACATTTGTTGTTGTTTGTCTTTTGGATGGCAGCTATCCCTACTGGTGTGAGGTGATACCTCATTGTAGTTTTAATTTGCATTTCTCTGATAATTAGTGATGTGGAGCATCTTTTCATGTGTCTGTTGGCCATCTGTGTTTCTTTTTTGGAGAACTGTCTGTTCAGTTCCTCTGCTCATTTTTTAATTGGGTTATTTGTTTTTTGTTTGTTGAGGCATGTGAGCTCTTTATATATTCTGGATGTCAAGCCTTTATCGGATGTGTCATTTTCAAATATATTCTCCCATACTGTAGGGTTCCTTTTTGTTCTATTGATGGTGTCTTTCGCTGTACAGAAGCTTTTCAGCTTAATGTAGTCCCACTTGCTCATTTTTGCTGTTGTTTTCCTTGCCCGGGGAGATATGTTCAAGAAGAGGTCACTCATGTTTATGTCTAAGAGGTTTTTGCCTATGTTTTTTTCCAAGAGTTTAATGGTTTCATGACTTACACTCAGGTCTTTGATCCATTTTGAGTTTACCTTTGTATATGGGGTTAGACAATGGTCCAGTTTCATTCTCCTACATGTAGCTGTCCAGTTTTGCCAGCACCATCTGTTGAAGAGACTGTCATTTTGCCATTGTATGTCCATGGCTCCTTTATCAAATATTAATTGACCATATATGTTTGGGTTAATTTCTGGGGTCTCTAATCTGTTCCACTGGTCTGTGGCTCTGTTCTTGTGCCAGTACCAAATTGTCTTGATTACTATGGCTTTGTAGTAGAGCTTGAAGTTGGGGAGTGAGATCCCCCGTACTTTATTCTTCTTTTTCAGGATTGCTTTGGCTATTCGGGGTCTTTGGTGTTTCCATATGAATTTTTGAATTATTTGTTCCAATTCATTGAAGAATGTTGCTGGTAATTTGAGAGGGATTGTATCAAATCTGTATATTGCTTTGGGCAGGATGGCCATTCTGACGATATTGATTCTTCTTAGCCACGAGCATGGGATGAGTTTCCATTTGTTAGTGTCCCCTTTAATTTCTCTTAAGAGTGACTTGTGGTTTTCAGAGTATAGGTCCTTCACTTCTTTGGTTAGGTTTATTCCTAGGTATTTTATTCTTTTTGATGCAATTGTGAATGGAATTGTTTTCCTGATTTCTCTTTGTATTGGTTCATTGTTAGTGTATAAGAAAGCTACAGATTTCTGTGTGTTAATTTTGTATACTGCAACTTTGCTGTATTCTGATATCAGTTCTGGTAGTTTTGGGGCAGAATCTTTAGGATGTTTTATGTATAATATCATGTCATCTGCAAATAGTGACAGTTTAACTTCTTCTTTACCATTCTGGATTCCTTGTATTTCTTTGTTTTGTCTGATTGCCATGGCTATCACCTCCAGTACTATGTTAAATAGCAGTGGGGAGAGTGGGCATCCCTGTCTAGTTCCTGATCTCAGAGGAAAAGCTTTCAGCTTCTCGCTTTTCAGTATAATGTTGGCTGTGGGTTTCTAATATATGGCCGTTGTTATGTTGAGGTACTTGCCCTCTATTCCCATTTTGCTGAGAGTTTTTATCATGAATGGATGTTGAATTTTGTCAAATGCTTTTTCAGCATCTATGGAGATGATCATGTGGTTTTTTTCCTTCTTTTTGTTGATGTGGTGGATGATATTGATGGATTTTCGAATATTGTACCATCCTTGCATCCCTGGGATGAATCCCACTTTGTCATGGTGTATGATCCTTTTGATATACTTTTGAATTTGGTTTGCTAATATTTTAGTAAGTATTTTTGCATCTACATTCATCAGGAATATTGGTCTGTAGTTTTCTTTTTTTGGTGGGGTCTTTGCCTGGTTTTGGTATTAAGGTAATGTTGGCTTCATAGAATGAGTTTGGGAATATTCCCTCCTCTTCTATTTTTTGGAAAACTTTAAAGAGAATGGGTATTATGTCTTCTCTGTATGTCTGATAAAATTCCAAGGTAAGTCCATCTGGCCCGGGGGTTTTGTTCTTTGGTAGTTTTTTTATTATTGATTCAATTTCATTGTTGGTAATTGGTCTGTTTAGATTTTCTGTTTCTTTCTGGGTCAGTCTTGGAAGGTTGTATTTTTCTAGGCAGTTGTCCATTTCTTCTAGGTTTTCCAGCTTCTTGGCATATAGGTTTTCATAGTAGTCTTTAATAATTCTTTTTATTTCTGTGGAGTCTGTCTTGATTTTTCCATTCTCATTTCTGATTCTTTTGATTTGTGTTGATTCTCTTTTTCTCTTAATAAGTTTGGCTAGAGGCTTATCTATTGTGTTTATTTTCTCGAAGAACCAGCTCTTGGTTTCATTGATTTTTGCTATTGTTTTATTTTTCTCAATTTTGTTTATTTCTTCTCTGATCTTTATTATGTCCCTCCTTCTGCTGACTTTAGGCCTCATTTGTTCTTCTTTTTCCAATTTTGATAATTGTGATGTTAGACTATTCATTCGGGTTTGTTCTTCCTTCTTCAAGTGTGCCTGGATCACTATATACTTTGCTCTTAGGACTGCTTTCGCTGCATCCCACAGAAGTTGGGGCTTTGTGTTGTTGTCATTTGTTTCTATATATTCCTTGATCTCTATTTTAATTTGTTCATTGATCCATTGATTATTTAGGAGCATGTTGTTAAGCCTCCATGTGTTTGTGAGCCTTTTTGTTTTCTTTGTAGAATTTATTTCTACTTTCATACCTTTGTGGTCTGAAAAATTGGTTGGTAGAATTTCAGTATTTTAGATTTTGCTGAGGCTCTTTTTGTGGGCTAGTATGTGGTCTATTCTGCAGAATGTTCCATGTGAACTTGAGAAGAATGTATATCCTGTTGCTTTTGGATGTAGAGTTCTATAGATGGCTATTAGGTCCATCTGCTCTACTGTGTTGTTCAGTGCTTCCATGTCCTTGCTTATTTTCTGCCTGGTGCATCTATCCTTTGGGGTGAGTGGTGTGTTGAAGTCTCCTAAAATGAATGCATTGCAGTCTATTTCCACCTTTAGTGCTGTTAGTATTTGTTTCACATATGCTGGTGCTCCTGTGTTGGGTGCATATATATTTAGAATGGTTATGTCCTCTTGTTGGACTGAGCCCTTTATCATTATGTAGTATCCTTCTTTATCTCTTGTTATTTTCTTTGTTTTGAAGTCTATTTTGTCTGATATTAGTACTGCAACCCCTGCTTTCTTCTCACTGTTGTTTGCCTGAAGTATGTTTTTCCATCCCTTGACTTTTAGTTTGTGCATGTCTTTGGGTTTGAGGTGAGTTTCTTGTAAGCAGCATATAGATGGGTCTTGCTTTTTTATCCATTCTGTTACTCTGTGTCTTTTGATTGGTGCATTCAGTCCATTTACATTTAGGGTGACTATTGAAAGTTATGTACTTATTGCCATTGCAGGCTTTAGATTCGTGTTTACCAAAGGTTCAAGGTTAGCCTCTTTAGTATCTTACCGCCTAACTTAGCTCGCTTATTGAGCTGTCTGGTGATTCTTTTCTTCTCTCCCTTCTTATTCCTCCTCCTCTGTTTTGTTCTGTGCTCTTCCTAGGAGTGCTCCCATCTAGAGCAGTCCCTGTAAGATGCCCTGTAGAGGTGGTTTGTGTGAAGCAAATTCCCTCAGCTTTTGCTTGCCTGGGAATTGTTTAATCTCACCATCATATTTAAATGATAGTTCTGCTGGATACAGTATCCTTGGTTCTAGGCCCTTCTGTTTCACTGCATTAAATATACCATGCCATTCTCTTCTGGCCTGTAGGGTTTCTGTTGAGAAGTCTGATGTTAGCCTGATGGGTTTTCCTTTATAGGTGACCTTTTTCTCTCTAACTGCCTTTAAAACTCTGTCCTTGTCCTTGATCTTTGCCATTTTAATTATTATGTGTCTTGGTGTTGTCCTCCTTGGATCCTTTCTGTTGGGGGTTCTGTGTATTTCCGTGGTCTGTTCGATTATTTCCTCCCCCAGTTTGGGGAAGTTTTCAGCAATTATTTCTTCCATGATACTTTCCATCACTTTTCCTGTCTCTTCTTCTGGTACCCCTATAATATGGATATTGTTCCTTTTGGATTGGTCACACAGTTCTCTTAATATTCTTTCATTCCTGGATGTCCTTTTATCTCTCTCTGTGTCAGCTTCTATGCGCTCCTGTTCTCTGGTTTCATTTCCATTAATGGCCTCTTGCATCTTATCCATCTGCTTATAAATCCTTCCAGAGTTTGTTTCATTTCTGTGATCTCCTTTCTGGCATCTGTGATCTCCCCCCAGACTTCATCCCATTTCTCTTGCATATTTCTCTGCATCTCTGTCAGCATGTTTATGATTTTTATTTTGAATTCTTTGTCAGGAAGACTGGTTAGGTCTGTCTCCTTCTCTGGTGTTGTCTCTGTGATCTTGGTTTGCATGTAATTTTGTCTTTTCATTATGATAGGAATAGTTTGCAGGGCTGGTACTAGTGACGGCTGGAAGAAGTTCCCTTTTTGTTGGTTTGTGGCCTTCCTCTCCTGGCAGAATAGCGACCTCTAGTGGCTTGTTCTGGGTAGCTGTGCACAGACAGGGCTTCTGCTACCTGCCTGGCTGTTATGGAGTTTATCTCGCTGTTTCTGTGGCATGGCCTGGCTCAGGCTGTTGCTCCAAAGTGGTGGAGTTGCGTTGGATGAGGAGCAGCTGGGAGGCTATTTATCTCCGTAAGGTGCCTCCGTGCTCCCTGCAGCCCAGGGGATTAGTGTGCCCAGAGATCCCTGGATTCCTTACCTCTGGACTAAGTGTTCTGCCCTGCCCCTTTTAAACTTCCAAAAAGCACCCGCCAAAACAAAACAATGACCACACACACACACAAAAAATGGCAGCTCGTTTTTCTTTATTCTCTGGCACCAGCCTCGGGCACCCACTCACCAGACTTCCTGCCCTGTTTCCCTAGTATTGGGGTCCTTATCCCTTTAGGACTTCCAAAAAGTGCTCGCCAAAACAAAGCAACAACAACAAAAAAAACAAGAAAAAAAAAAAAAGGTGGCCGCTTGGGTTTCTTTCGTTCTCCGGCGCCAGTCTCTGATACCCGCTCACTGGTCTTGCTGCCCTGTTTCCCTAGTATTGGGGTCCCTGTCCCTTTAAGACTTCCAAAAAGCACTCACCACAACAAAACAACAACAACAACAACAACAAAAAAGATGGCCGCTTGCTTTTCTTTTGTCCTCCGGTGCCAGCCTCTGGTATCCACTCACCATTCTTGCTGCCCTGTTTTCCTAGTATCCAGGGCCCTGTGCATGCACTGTGTCTGCGCTCTGGTCCGGATGGCTGGGGCTGGGTGTTCAGCAGTCCTGGGCTCCTTCTCCCTCCCGCTCAGACCTCTCTCCTCCCACCAGGATCAGGGCGGAGGGGCGCTCAGGACATGCCGGGCCGAGGTTTGTATGTTACTCCCAGCAGCCAACTGGAATCCCAGCCCAATGCACAGCTGCCCGGGCCAGATTCAAAGGTCACTGCTGGCACACAGCTGCCCGACAGGGGCTCTGCTATCATGGAGGAGCACACCTGGCATGCCTGCCACTCCACACAGGGCTCCGCACTGCTCTGATGGAGACGCTGCCCACAGCAGCTTAGGGGACTAACCCAGTGGCTGCTCCAGGAGTGTTGGTAACTGACACAGGCAGTGGAGAAGGGCAAAGCATCCAGCAAGCAGGAAAAGACTTTCTTCTCCTAGCTGACAAACCCACAACCTGCCTATAGCCACCGCTATCACCATGAAAAGGCAAAAAAATTTAGTCCAGTCCAAAATAGTTCAGACAACACCTGAGAGAGGATCTGCAGAGACAGACCTAACCAGTTTCCCTGAAAAAGAATTCAAAATAAAAATCAAAAACATGCTGACAGAGCTGCAGAGAAATATGCAAGAGCTAAGGGATGAAGTCCGGAGGGAGATTACAGACATCTGGAGGGAGACTGCAGAAGTGAAACAAACTCTGGAAGGATTTATAAGCAGAATGGATAATATGCAAGAGGCCTTTGATGGAATAGAAACCAGAGAACAGGAATGCATAGAAGCTGATGCAGAGAGAGATAAAAGGATCTCCAGGAATGAAACAATATTAAGAGAACTGTGTGACCAATCCAAAAGGAACACTATCTGCTTTTAGGGGTACAAGAAGAAGAGAGAGAAAAAGGGATAGAAAGTGTCTTTGAAGAAATAATTGCTGAGAACTTCCCCAAACTGGGGGAGGAAATAGTTGCTCAGACTATGGAGGCACACAGAACTCCTGAGAGATGGAACCCAAAGTGGACAACACCAAGATATATAATAATTAAAATGGGAAAGATCAAGGACAAGGACAGAGTATTAAAGGCATCCAGAGAGAGAAAAAAGGTCACCTACAAAGGAAAACCGTTCATGCTATCATCAGACTTCTCAACAGAAACCTTACAGGCCAGAAGAGAATGGCATGATATATTTAACGCAATGAAACAGAAGGGCCTTGAACCAAGGATACTGTATCCAGCACGATTATCATTTCAATATGAAGGAGGGATTAAACAATTCCCAGACAAGCAAAAGTTGAGGGAATTTGCCTCCCACAAACCACCTCTACAGGGTATCTTAGAGGGACTGCTCTAGATGGGAGCACTCCTAAAAAGAGCACAGAACAAAACACCCAACATATGAAGAATGGAGGAGGAGGAACAAGAAGGGAGAGAAATAATCATCAGACTATGTTTATAATAGCTTAATAAGCAAGTTAAGTTAGACAGTAAGGTAGTAAAGAAGCTAACCATGAACCTTTGGTAACCACGAATCTAAAGCCTGAAATGGCAATAAGTACATATCTTTCAATAATCACCCTAAATGTAAATGGACTGAATGCACCAATCAAAAGACAAAGAGTAATAGAATGGATAAAAAAGCAACACCCATCTATATGCTGGTTACAAGAGACTCACCTCAAACCCAAAGACATGCACAGATTAAAAGTCAAGGGATGGAAAAAGATATTTCATGCAAACAACAGAGAGAAAAAAGCAGGTGTTGCAATACTAGTATCAGACAAAATAGACTTCAAAAATAAACAAAGTAACAAGAGATAAAGAAGGACATTACATAATGATAAAGGGCTCAGTCCAACAAGAGGATATAACCATTATAAATATATATGCACTCAATACAGGAGCACCAATATATGTGAAACAAATACTAACAGAATTAAAGGAGGAAATAGAATGCAATGCATTCATTTTGGGAGACTTTAACAAACCACTCACTCCAAAGGACAGATCCACCAGACAGAAAATAAGTAAGGACACAGAGGCACTGAACAACACAGTAGAGCAGATGGACCTAATAGACATCTATAGAAATCTACATCCAAAAGCAACAGGATACACATTCTTCTCAAGTGCACATGGAACATTCTCCAGAATAGACCACATACTAGGGCACAAAAAGAGCCTCAGTAAATTCTAAAAGATTGAAATCCTACCAACCAGCTTTTCAGACCACAAAGGTATAAAACTAGAAATAAATTGTACAAAGAAAGCAAAAATGCTCACAAACACATGGAGGCTTAACAACATGCTCCTAAATAATCAATGGATCAACGACCAAATTAAAATGGAGATCCAGCAACATGTGGAAACAAATGACAACAACAACACAAAGCCCCAACTTCTGTGGGATGCAGCAAAAGCAGTCTTAAGAGAAAAGTATATAGCAATCCAGGCATATTTAAAGAAGGAAGAACAATCACAAATGAATTGTCTAATGTCACAATTATCAAAATTAGAGAAAGAAGAACAAATGAGGCCTAAGGTCAGCACAAGGAGGAACATAATAAAGATCAGAGAAGAAATAAATAAAATTGAGAAGAATAAATCAATAGAAATAAATCAATGAAACCAAGAGCTGGACTTTGAGAAAATAAACAAAATAGATAAACCTCTAGCCAGACTTATTAAGAGAAAAAGAGAATCAACACACATCAACAGAATCAGAAACGAGAAAGGAAACATCAAGACAGACCCCACAGAAATACAAAGAATTTTTAGAGAATACTATAAAAAACTACATGTTAACAAGCTGGAAAACCAAGAAGAAATGGACAATTTCCTAGAAAAATACAACCTTCCAAGACTGACCCAGAAAGAAACAGAAAATCTAAACAGAACAATTACCAGGAATGAAATTGAATCAGTAATCAAAAAACTACCAAACAACAAAATCCCCGGGCCAGATGGACTTACCTCAGAATTTTATCAGACATACAGAGAAGACATAATACCCATTCTCCTTAAAGTTTTCCAAAAAATAGAAGAGGAGGGAATACTCCCAAACTCATTCTATGAAGCCAACATTACCTTAAAACCAAAACCAGGCAAAGACCCCACCAAAAAAGAAAACTACAGACCAATATCCCTGATGAACGTAGATGCAAAAATACTCAACAAAATATTAGCAAACCAAATTCAAAAATACATCAAGAGGATCATACACCATGACCAAGTGGGGTTCATCCCAGTGATGCAAGGATGGTACAACATTTGAAAATCCATCAACATCATCCACCACATAAGCGAAAAGAAGGACAAAAACCACATAATCATCTCTATAGATGCTATAGAAGCATTTGACAAAAGTTAACATCCATTCATGACAAAAACTCTCAACAAAATGGGCATAGAGAGCAAGTACCTTGACATAACAAAGGCCATATATGATAAACCCACAGCCAACATTATACTGAACAGCGAGAGGCTGAAAGCTTTTCCTCTGAGATCGGGAACAAGACAGGAATGCCCACTATCCCCACTGTTATTCAACATAGTACTGGAGGTCCTAGCCATGGCAATTAGACAAAACAAAGAAATACAAGGAATCTAGATTGGTAAAGAAGAAGTCAAACTGTCACTATTTGCAGATGACATGATATTGTACATAAAAAACCCTAAAGACTCCACTGCAAAACTACTAGAACTAGTATCGGAATTCAGCAAAGTTGCAGGATACAAAATTAACACACAGAAATCTGTGGCTCTCCTATACACTAACAATGAACTAATAGAAAGAGAAATCAGGAAGACAATTCCATTCACAATAGCATCAAAAATAATAAAATACCTAGGAATAAACCTAACCAAGGAAGTTAAAGACCTATACCCTTAAAAACCAGAAGACACTCTTAAGTGAAATTAAAGAGGACACTAACAAATGGAGACTCATCCCATGCTCCTGGCTAGGAAGAATTAATATCGACAAAATAGCCATCCTGCCCAAAACAATATACAGATTCGATGCAATCCCTATCAAATTACCAACAGCATTCTTCAATGAACTGGAACAAATAGTTCAAAAATTCATATGGAAACACCAAAGACCCCGAATAACCAAAGCAATCCTGAGAAGGAAGAATAAAGTTGGGGGCATCTCATTCCCCAACTTCAAGCTCTACTACAAAGCCACAGTAATCAAGACAATTTGGTACTGGCACAAAAACAGAGCCACAGACCAGTGGAACAGAATAGAGACTCCAGACATTAACCCAAACATATATGGCCAATTAATATTTGATAAAGGGGCCATGGACATACAATGGGGAAATGACAGTCTCTTCAACAGATGGTGCTGGCAAAACTGGACAGCTACATGTAGGAGAATGAAACTGGATCACTGTCTAACCCCATACACAAAAATAAATTCAAAATGGATCAAAGACCTGAATGTGAGTCATGAAACCATAAAACTCTTAGAAAAAAACATAGGCAAAAATCTCATGGACATAAACACAAGTGACTTCTTCATGAATGTATCTCCCGGGCAAGGGAAACAAAGGCAAAAATGAACGAGTGGGACTATATCAGGCTAAAAAGCTTCTGCACAGCAAAGGACACCATCAATGGAACAAAAAGGTATCCTACTGTATGGGAGAATATATTCATAAATGACAGATATGATAAAGGATTGACATCCAAAATCTATAAAGAGCTCACACACCTCAACAAATAAAAAGCAAATAATCCAGTTAAAAAATGGGCAGAGGAGCTGAGTAGACAGTTCTCTAAAGAAGAAATTCAGATGGCCAGCAGGCACATGAAAAGATGCTCCACATCGCTAATCATCAGAGAAATGCAAATTAAAACCACAATGAGATATCACCTCACACCAGTAAGGATCGCCATCATCGAAAAGACAAACAACAACAAATGTTGGCGAGCTTGTGGAGAAAGGGGAACCCTCCTACACTGCTGGTGGGAATGCAAATTAGTTCAACCATTGTGGAAAGCAGTATGGAGGTTCATCAGAATGCTCAAAATAGAAATACCATTTGACCCATGAATTCTACTTCTAGGAATTTACCCTAAGAATGCAGCACTCCAGTTTGAAAAAGACATATGGACCCCTATGTTTATCGCAGCACTATTTACAATAGCCAAGATATGGAAGCAACCTAAATGTCCATCAGTAGATGAATGGATAAAGAAGATGTGGTACATATGCACAATGGAATATTACTCAGCCGTAAGAAAAAAAACAGATACTACTACTTGCAACAACATGGATGGAGCTAGAGGGTATTAAGCTCAGTGAAATAAGCCAGGCGGAGAAAGACAAGTACCAAATGATTTCACTCATATGTGGAGTATAAGAACCAAGGAAAACTGAAGGAACAAAACATCAGAAGAATCACAGAACCCAAGAATGGACTAATAGTTACCAAAGGGAAAGGGACTGAGGAGGATGCGTGGGAAGGGAGGGATAAGGGCGGGGATAAAGAAAGGGGGCATTACGATTAGCATGTATAGTGCGTGGGGGTCATGGGGAGGGCTGTGCAACACAGAGAAGTCAAGTAGTGATTTTACAGCATTTTACTATGCAGATGGACAGTGACTGTAAAGGGGTTAGTTGGGGGGACTTGGTGAAGGGGAGAGCCTATTGAACATAATGTTCTGCATGTAATTGTAGATTAATGATACCAAAAAAAAAAAGATTTCTTACTAACAGCTGTGAATGATTTTGAGTATATGGTTTGAGGGAAAAGGGAGGATATGCAGTTTTTCTCCAGGCCTATGACTCAGCACCAACATGGTGCTGAATGTTAGTTTCACACAGTGTCAGTGAAATGATTATATGCATAGGAATTCCAACAGAATTAAAAGAAAACTATTAGAAGTAAAAAGATGTTAGCAAAGTTTTGGATATAAGACCAACTTATAAAAGTCAATAGTAGTTTCCTATACCAATGATTATCAACTATAAAATATAATTGAAATAATGTTATTCATAATATCACCCAAAATGAATACATTTTTAGGAACCAACCTAAAAAAGAAAGCCAATATCTCCGTGGGGAAATATTAAAACTCCATTAAAAATAAATGAGAAGTTTTAATAAATGGAGAGACTGATTTAATGTAGTAAAGATATTAATTTTCCTCAATGACTTTACAAATTCAATGTAATTCTAGTCAAAATTCTACCTACATTTTTTGAAGAACATGGAAACTCCTTTTAAATTTTTTTTATGAAAATAAAAGTTCATGAATAGCTAAGCCACATTTGAAAAAGAAGAGAAAAAAGAGTATTTATTATATCAGATATTAAGACACTTGACCAATATATGGTCAAAAATATGATTGGTTGTGGAGCAGACAGACAGATCAGTGGAATAGAATAAAGCCTCCAAAATTGAATTGTGTATATGGGGAACTTATACAGCAGATAGATAAAATGAAATATTAAAAGATGATGGAAGAACAGATTATTTTAGTAGCATTAGAAAATCTCACTCATGAAGAAAATGAAATTTGGATTCCTACTTTACACTGTGTCCAGAGGAAATTCTGCATAAATTGATATCATTGTGAAAGTTAAAAATTCTAAATCTAGTAGACAAAAATATGTATAGAAAAACATGAACAGCATCGACATAAGAGGACAAGAAACCCAATGAAGAAACAGGGTAAGGATATGAAAAAGCAATATAAAAAGGGAAGTCTGAATGGCTAATAAATTCTTAAAGAGAGACCTAGAATGCTGTAATCAGACAAAATAAATTAAAACAGTAAGATGCCATGTTAAACTTATCAGAACAGCAAAGAGTAGAAATATGCATACAAAATGTTAGACAGGATATGTAGTGATCTGTACTTTAATGCTCTCCTATAGATACGTGGAGTGTTCATTGCTTTTAGGCCCTATGGCCTAGCATATTCTTGGGTGTTTGTCCCAGGGAATTTCTTGCACATCTACAAAAATACATATAAATAATATTAAAATGTGAAATAATGTGTTAGAACTGATGGAAGTATGGAATATTTGAAGAGAGGAGAAAGAAGGGCAGGTTGGTCAGATGCCTGTAAACTTGTTATACTCTCTTTTGGGTTTGAGTCTTGAGGGAAGGCCATAAACCATCTGGATAGGTATGGGGAATCACAAAGCATCTGGGCCATTTGTGCAGGTCTTTATACAATAAAGCCTGGCTTTTGGTTTAAGCCATATCTAACAATGTGAGCCATATCTATCAATGAGCCATATCTAACAATGTAAATCATATCTAACAAGAGGAAAGAAACACAGGTATAGGACGGTGTCTGGAGAAATCAACCTGAGGTATTGTGCCTGATTCCACAGTGCAGGAGATGTGAGGACAATGAGTGAACTGAGGACACAGGCTCGGGAAAAAGTGTATGGGAGCTTCCTGAGAACAAACCAATGTCTGCATCCTCTGCTTCAGTGGAAGGTGTCTGTATGATGCTCTGCAGGGCTAGGAGTGACCAGCCACATTTCAGTAGACATCAATGCCCAGGGCCAAGCCATAACCACCTACTTCATAAACCCAGGTACCAAGAAGAGGCATAAAGACCTACAGATGAAAAACAAGTAGTAGTTTAACTACTTTTCTCCAGTAGTTAAAATCCCTTGATTTCCCTCATACCTGCAACAACATATTGGAGAGGAAAAAGGGGAAGAGAAGCTTTCTAAAAACACAGGGCTAACTGAAGAAAATAGTTAAACAGGAAGGGATGTTTTAATTAGCATGGAGGCTTAGATCAGTTTTAAAATAAGACATTGCATTTCCCCCATCATGTCTGAGTGTAAAGTTTGTGGTATGACCTTGTTCTGTTGCCATGTGCATTTTTATTGCACCAAATTAAGTGTGTGACTCAGGCAATTCTTTTACATACTTAATCTAAACACATGGGAACTCTGTGAACTAAAATGCAGGATGATTCATTCAGAGCAGGAAACACACTTTCACAATGAAACAAGAATCACGAGGGCATGCTATTGATGTGCATCAGGTTTACTCACAAACTATAAAACAGAGGTCCTTGTGTCATAAAAGCAGCTTCTATGACTTAATAGTTTTGACAAGCTGAGAAACTTGAGGTAGCCTCACTCAGGTGATACCAGGACTTTTTATTTTATTTTATTTATTTATTTATTTATTTATTTATTTATTTATTTATTTATTTATTTATTTATTATTTTGGTATCATTAATCTACAATTACATGAAGGACATTATGTTTACTAGGCTCCCCCCTTCACCAAGTCCCCCCCATATCCCCATTCACAGTCACTGTCCATCAGCATAGTAAGATACTGTAAAATCACTACTTGTCTTCTCTGTGTTGCACAGCCCTCCCTGTGGCCCCCCCAACACTATACATGCTAATTGTAATGCCCCCTTTGTTTTCTTCCTGCCCTTATCCTTCCCTTCCCACCCATCCTCCCTAGTCCCTTTCCCTTTGGTAACTGTTAGTCCATTCTTGGGTTCTGTGCTTCTGCTGCTGTTTTGTTCCTTCAGTTTTCATTTGTTCTTATACTCCACATACGAGTGAAATCATTTGGTACTTGTCTTTCTCCACCTGGCTGTTTCAGGACTTTTTAAAAAATCTTTTGACAGATGCTATCCTTTGCTTTTTGATTCTTGGTTAATGCCTTTATTTTGCGTTATTGTGCATGCACCTTGATTTAATACTGATTTAAGGCAATTTCCCCTAATTGTTTTGTCACCAAATCTCCCCGTAGTTATTCTTCCTACTATGTTTTGAGCAATAATCCCTACTAACAGAGAGAATTTGTTACAAGATAGTTGTTTCTGATTCTTAATCAAAGATCTAGAACAATTCAAATTAGAACTTCTGGTCTGTTTCTAGAGCTTGCTACCACCACTTCTCTGCCTTGGTATATTCCAAGCTAATGCTTCCCTGTGATACTCATTTATTATTTCCAGGGCCCCCAAAACTGAGACAGAGTAAAAGTTAGTACTGTGCATTTTTTAGGGAAGAACAGGCTGATTATTGAATCAGTTCACATCTTAGCTTTATTTTTCACTTAGACAAGACAACACTAAACTGGGCCTCATTCATTTAAAGGACATAATAAGATGTCCTACATGGTGTGGGAAATTTAGATGGTTCAATATGCACAAAATTCTTTGTGTTTCATACGGTTTGTCATAGTTTCCACTTTCAGTAATTGTTTGTAAGAAAGTTATCTAATATATGGAAACATTTATGTACACACATCTATTTACTGTAGCATTAAGTGCAAGAAGAAAAAGAAAAGGAACAAAGAAGTAATTAGCTGTTTTTGATAGGTAACTTTCAACCTTGTTTTTCAATGAGTTTGGTAATTACCAGTCTATGTCAACAGGGTTTATCCATAAATTTGAAAAAAAAATTTTTGCATAGCTGTTTTTTTCCCCTTAACACCTTATATTTCCTCCCTGTTTGACCCCATTATCTTGATACATCCACATCTATGTCAAATCACTAAGTTCTGACTATGTACCCGCACTCACTGTGGAAAAAACTTTAGAATCTCTGCTGACAATTAAGCCTGAGAATAGAAAGATGACTGAATGACAAATTGCCCTCTCTTTCTCTTCTTCTCCCCACCTCTGTCTCTCTGTCTCCCTTTCCTCTCAAATGCACAGTCAAGAAAGTCAAGGCTTGACCTGCCCCTTCCTTTGGCCTTTATGTTCCTTGCTGTCCATCCGTACAGTCCTGCGCTCAGAGTTTTCTCCTGCCTCGTGTGCACACTAACGGGTCTTCCTTTCCA
Organism: Manis javanica; assembly: GCF_040802235.1. Classification (NCBI taxonomy): domain Eukaryota; kingdom Metazoa; phylum Chordata; class Mammalia; order Pholidota; family Manidae; genus Manis; species Manis javanica. The sequence continues at coordinate 115,553,576 of NC_133160.1, forward strand.
CTGCTTCTTACTCTGGCACCCTTCTCCCCAGTGACAAAGGGCAGGAAGCAGTAAGAATACTAGGTCATACATTTGTAGATTTCTTCCTCAGAACAGGAATCTCTCTATGGCAGGAACAGAAAGATAGGGAAAAATAGGAAATGGGGACGGAGAATAGTTCTGGATTTCTTTGGCACCTGGCCACTGCTAGGGACACGTTACTGGGTCTGTGACTTAAGCAGCATTATAAACTTGCCAGCTTAAATGGAATTCTTGGCTGCATCTAACAGTTTTTTTGTGTGTTACGGGGGTATTTGAATCTACAGTTTGTCTTTGAACTATTTTATAGCTCTTTAAGTTGTGAAAAACTGATAGTGATGCAAATGATGTCTGTTCATAGAAATGTAAATAGATTTGTCTAGTGAAGTAATTGGTCCTGTGCCCCGACCCGCGGGACGAACGTGGAGTGTAGCCGGAGACGCCTGCAGAAATGAAACAAGCAAGGGACACAAAGAACGACCAGCAAGACAGGGTGTCTGATCAAGCTGGCACAGTTTATTGTTTGCAGGCTTAATTTATACAGGTCAGCAAGGAAGGGGTGGGTAAAAAGACAATTGGACCTTAGGTGGCGCGGGCGGGAAGGTGTAGAGGGGTGATTAGGCCTTGGTTGGCGCCGGCGGGAGCAGAGGACCTGGAAGAGAAGCGGGGAGTACGCCATTTTGTGGGTGAGGGCCCTTTGGTCTCCGGCAGTCCTGTTCTTAGTATGGAGTTTACAAGTATTGGATCTATCAGCAAGTTTATCTCAGCGATCCTGATTGACTGATGGAAAACTGATGGTGATTCTTATGGTAGAAATGCTAATACATTTTGTCCAGTGAAGATGCAATCAATTCCACTCTATGCATCTACTAGCAAACTCATTTTAGCATTCCTGATTGCCTCTATATGTGTCTATTTGAATTATCTTTTGCAGCAGTCATTTTTACATATTATTGGTTCCTTCATGAATTAATTAAATATAATTTTTGACATGTGTTAACTTTATATTTGTATGAGAGTTATGATATTACTCTTTAAAAAATAGTACATAATCTTGTCATTTGCAACAAGATGGATGGACTTGAAGGGCATTATGCTAAGGGAAATGAATCACACAGAGAAAGATAAAATGAATACCATGATCTCATTTATTGTGCAATCTAAAAGACAAAACAAACAAACAAACAAAAACCCAAGTTGTATTTATACACAGAGAACAAATGCCAGAGAGGAGTGTGTAGGGAGAGCAAAATGGGTGAGGGGGTCAAAAGGTCCAAATTTCCTGTTATAAAATAAATAAGTCACGAGGATGTAATGTACAGGATGGTGAATATAGTTAAGATTAGTTAAAACTGTAGGGCATATTTGAAAATTGCTAACAGAGTAGATCTTTAAAGTTCACATCATAAGAAAAAATTTTTGTAACTATATATGGTAACAGATGTTAACTAGACTTGTGGTGATCTTCACAATGTATACAAATACTGAGTCATTATGTTGTACACCTGAAACTAATATAATGTTGTATGTCAATCACATCTCAATTAAAAAAAAATCATACCTTGACATAACCAGTGGGGAGGGAGGGAAACTAAAACATTTAATTTCCATTATTTAGAGTTGGCTTTGCCCTAGTTTTATCTAACCTAAATTCTCTAAACAAGGATGCCCTAAATAAGACTAAGGGGTAAAGTTAGTAGTTCTTTGAGAAGTTTTGATGAGTCCAGTCTTTTTGTGGAATTCATCCCAGAAATTGAGAAAATGAATGACTCTAAAGTGGGTGACAAATGTTTTTCAAAGTGAGGTAGTTTACAATTCTTTGTTTAACAAATAAGTTGATAGATCTTTAAACAAATTTTGGTGATCAATCACTATATTAGTTCCCTCAAAGTACCACTCACTGGGTAACTTAAAACAACACAAATTTATTATCTCACAAGGAGAAAGTTAGAATTTTAGAGGAAAGAAATTGCTAACTCATAGCCAGAGAATTGGCCAAACGCCTTGATAATTTTGTGTGTTTTCTGCTTTATTTCAGGCTCTGAGTCAATAAAAATTAGGGGTTCAACTGAGTCCCTGGGTATTCATCACAAGTTGGAGAGCTGCTTGGAAGCTAAGTAAGTCCATCAGAAGCATAATTCTATTCCAGAGGTGGCTTGGCATGTGGAGCCACCATGGGTAAAGCAGTGGTAATGTGTGGGAAAGCCAGCAGGAGAGGTAGATGGGTCCAGACACGAGTTGAAAAGGACCTTTCTACTCTGGACTCACTTCCCTGCACATCACAGAAAGCAATTCCTACCAGATCCAGGGGAAGTGCCCTTTCTTTCAATAGAATGTGACCCTCTCCCTCCAGAGTCACAGATTTATGAGTTTTCCTATTGGTTTCTTTATTTTCATCTCCCTGGTTGCTCAGAGGAAAATCAGGATAATTCTGACAGCAGAACTCTCAACCTAAGGTCTTTTATTGCTCCTGGGTTTGTGGTTTTAGGTATTACTCATATATTTGCATCCACAAAGTAAGCTTGAGTTGTTGAAATGTAGTCATTAATTAATCAATTAATCGAAGTAAAACCTTCCCTGTTAGCCATTTTTTGTATCATCTTTCCAGTGAGTTTGAAACTAGGTTTCCAATAGTTTCTGATCATGTAGGATCCTCTGGCTTGGGCATAGCAGAAAAGTTCATGGGAAGCGTAAGGTGTCAGCTTCTTTCCTGGCCGTGTTCCAGCTGCTTTTCAACCCCTTTGCTTGCTTTGGCTTTCCCACATTACCCCTTTGTGTGGGCGTTGTAGGAACCTTCCTCTCATCCAATAAAACTCACCCCTTCCCTTCCAATCTTTCTACAAAAGGTTGGAAAAAACCGGATGGTAATCTTACCTTAAAATTAAAGCCAATGGATAGATGGAGGTAACCAGGAGGGCAAAGTTAGGAGTGGTCATCACTTTTCACACTGAACTGTTTGTGAAGAAAGAGCTCCACAGAGGGACTGGGCCCTTTATATAATGAGCCCTCTGGAGGAAATGGGAGTCCATGAGAGTATGAGAGAGGCAACCTAGGGGTTTAAGAAAGGATTAGCAATTCATATGTGCTACCAGTCAAAGGCAAAACGAAGTTGTTCTTGCATTGCGGTTGGTCAAATGTCCATGGAGTTATGGGACGGAGATAAATAGCAATCAGGAAAAACAAAGAAGGGATTTCTTCTAAGCAGACAGCTGTACTGTTAAGTTATCTAGGCAAGCACTGAGCACTGATGGGGATGTCCATATGCAGACAGCACCACTTTTTCAGGAACCCTGCAGGTTGGGGTTCCTGTCTGTGTTTGCCATTAACTAGCTGGAGGATTCAGTAAGATCTCTTAGCCTCTTTGAACCTCATTTTCCTCAGCTAACATTCCTTGTCTTTGAATCTGGTTCAAGTAACTTTCTCATGGGTTTGTGTTGTTGCCTCAAAGTTCTTTTGACCAAAAGCTTGTTAAAATGTGCATATATGTATTTGGGAGAAATACTATTAATGCTGTTACTGGTATTGTGTAATGGGGAAACTCTGTGATCACCACCACAATTTGAGTGCTTTATATTATGTTACTGTCTTCAATCCTCACAGTGACCATAAGAAGAAGTATCATCATCATTTATAGCTGGTGAATAGAGCCTCACATAGGTTATTAGAGTGTCCAAGTGAAAATAGGTAGTTAAAAAGCACCCATCCAGTAAAAAGGGTCAGCAGAAATGGGACTCTGACAAGCTGATGAGATTGGAATGGTGGGAAAGACCTGTGACTAGGAGTGGGCTCCCTTGTTTAGGGAAGTGGCAGAGTGAGGAATTTGGGGGACAGAGGAGGCTGCTGAGTATCTCAGAGAAGACCCCCCAAGCAGGAAAAAGTACAGAAAAAGAAGGTGCTAGAAAGAACATACTCTTCATTAAATATTATTTTTACCCCTCTCTTTTACAATTATGGAAATAACACATGCACATTGAAGAATAACCAGACAATACAAAATAAAGGAACTGAACAAATACACAACAGACCTTCTACCACAGTTACCATCATTATTGCATATTACCTTCTAATTTTTGTCTAATGCTGCCATTTTCCTCAAGTTGCAATATGCTTAATATTAAATCAAAAACATTTTCCCATGTTCTTATACAGTCTGTAAGTATTTTACATGGCAACATACTAGTCATTGTATTATGCATATTAAACCATTTCCCCATGGCCTGATATTGGGAGGTATGTACTTTTATGGGTAACTTGAAATATTCTTCATAG